>NC_068287.1:27647811-28007811 GCF_025860055.1 Xyrauchen texanus
TTTCATTATTTCATGAGGTTTTATAAAATATCACTAAATACAATAAAACTCATAATGGATGTTTATCTTTAACTATACATCCATATGAAAAACATCCAGCACAGTACGCTTTGCGGGATAGATTGAAATTAGTTTTTTCAGGAATCAGACACTGGTTGCGCAGTATGTTTCGCACGGTAGATTTAAAAGAATCTGCTTAGAAGCGTCATTTGTTTGGGAATTATACTACACTGGTCACACTGTCAACAGTATTTTAGGAGGGTGTCCCATCCACATTAACGGAACAATGCACACTAAAGACAAATAACGGATCTGAAAGTCATGAAAATCATTCAGGTCTGGTTTTTTTTTTTTTTTTTTCAAACGAACCCAGTCCTCAGTTCCCAACTCTATTCATATATGAGGACGAGTAGATTATGATAGATTTTTCATTTTTAGGTGATTTTTTTTTATTTTAATTAAATGTATTGAATCACTTTTTCGAATTTGTTTGTTCCACAATAAAGGCTCTTAATAAAATTAAGATTTAGGTGAAATTTAACCCAGAGCCTTCTCTTCCCTTTAGTATTGCAAGCACTCTTTAATAATATTAAACCGCTTTCTACCCTTATCTACACAAACTTCAAGCTTCATTTTCCCCAAATAAAATTTTAATTTGGGTAGGTGGGGAGGAATGAGTGTCACAGCAGCACAATGAGTGCATGCACGCAAAAACAGGAGCACAGGGGGATGTATTCATTTGAGCACACACACACAGAACACACTAGAAGTACATACACACCATTATTTTTACATTTGTACAAGCTCACACCATCTCACATGCTTATACGAGCACAACTGTGCACACCCACAGGCGAATGGAAAAGCTGGAAGAGTTTCCGCACTTACTTTCCTTAGTGGGCTTGCCTGAGTTTGCTCTGGTGTAGGGAAACCGTGTTAATGATGCAGAAGACACACATAAAAACAAACAGTCTGCCTTTAAAGGTGTTCGGAGAATCATTTTATACACCTTATTGGAACATATTTATATTTCTGAGACTTTCATATTATCGGCACCCTTTCCAATTGGCCGTGTCTAAATCCTTCATGATTTAAACCATTCTTATATTGTCATATATTAAAAAAAAAAAAAAAAAAAAAACCTTTTATGTTTTTACTTCTCTCTTAAAGGAATGTTCAAAGTTCAAAACAAGTTAAGGTCGATCAACAGCATTTGTGGCATAATGTTCAGTACTAAAAAAACTAATATTTCGACATCCAACATTCATAAAAACATTTTTGTAAAAATCTTGGTTATTGTAAGGCAATTACAGTTGAAGCAAATGGAATCAGTATTACAATATACACCACTTCAAAAGTATAGCCAGTTTGTCCAGATACTCAGGTGAGATATCACCCAACTCTTCCTGTGGCATTTGCCATAGATGTGGCTGTCTTGTCGGGCACTTCTAACACACCTTACAGTCTAGCTGATCCCACAAAAGCTCAATGGGGTTAAGATCCATAACACTCTTTTCCAATTATCTGCTGTCCAATGTCTGTGTTTCATTGCCCACACTAACCTTTTATTTTTGTTTTTCTGTTTCAAAAGTGGCTTTTTCTATGCAAATCTTCCCATAAGGCCTGAACCCCTGAAACTGGTGTTGAGCGGGTAGAATTCAATGAAGCTGTCAACTGAGGACATGTGAGGCATCTATTTCTCAAACTAGAGACTCTGATGAACTTATCCTCTTGTTTAGTTGTACATCTGGCCTTCCACATCTCTTTCCGTCCTTGTTAGAGCCATTTGTCTTTGAAGACTGTATTGTATACCTTTGTATGAGACCTAATAATGACCTTAACACATGTCAGTGCATTGCATACTGTTCGACTCAACAACAAACACAAAGACAATGTTAAGCTTAATTTAATGAACCAAATAGTTTTCAACTGTCTTTGATATAATGGCAAGGAATTTTCTAGTACCAAATTAGCAATTTAGCATGATTACTCAAAGACAAGGTGTTTGAGTGATGGCAGCTGGAAATGGGGTCTAGATTTGATCAAAAATGACTTTTCAAATAGTGATGGTGCTGTTTTTTACATCAGTAATGTCCTGACCAGAGTTTCCGCTAGAAAAAAATGGTGCCGGTCAAAGTGACCGGCAGAGGTTTCGTTTTACGGACATTTTGATGATATGCCGGTCAAATATATCGCCTCTTAATTAGTCAAGTTGAGGAAAACTGGAGGCAGTCTATGTAACTTAAAAAAATGACATAATCAGGCCGTATAGAATGCAACATATTATTATTAGCTTAACTTTTAAATAGACGAAAAAAAAAAAACATGAACGTCCGATTGGCGTCAATCAACGCCAATTGTTTTTTACTGTGGTTTCACACACATTCACTTTTTGAAACATTGAGGCACGGATGTACCTAATACAAATAAATAAAACATCTCCAGTTAACTAGCAGATCATTCATTTAGTCCGTTATTAAATAAGAGATCTAGCGCTAAAATCTGTTGTTTTTGAAATCAAGCTGAGCGCTCGTGTCCGCTGCTATGAGTTGCATGGACGACGCGCTGCGCATGTTACGCAATCTTCACTAGGACGCGCGTTTCAATCTATCGCCGTTGCGGAGACTCTCTATTAATTCCGGTGAAATCACAAAATAAAATGCACACAAACGTGTCCCTGCTTGATATAGACTGTAACCATGCACTGATGAACATAGGCTATTCAGTTTTGATGATAGAGAAAAAAAACTGCACGAATGCGCGGATTAGAAGCACTGATCTATCTATAATGAGATGTTCCTGATTCACCATCGTCTGGCCTCTGAAAAAAGCTTGTAAAGCTAGTCTGCCTGGGCCTGGCCATATTTGAAACGTCTCACTCAATCGTTCGTTGTTTAGGTCTATATTGCAGCCGTTTTAGGCGTGCGCTTTATTTGAAATGCAGCATGCGATGTTGTTTCATAACTTTCAAACGATAGAGCCTGTTCCTTTATAACATAACAAGAGATCGGTGTATTTTTGCTTTATACATTTTAGGCTTATTCTCAAATTCAGATTGTGTTAGGGGGACGGGATTATTAGGCAATTTTAATCGGACAATTTGACCGGAGAGATTTAATTTTGTCGGACATTTAATTTTTTTACCGGCCAATGTCCGGTAATTACCGGACAACGGAAACACTGGTCCTGACTATACTTTGTGATCAGTTGAATGCCTCTTTGGTGAATTAAAGTACCAATTTCCTTCTGAAACTGCAAAATCTGTACATTATTCCAAACTTTTCGCTGCTAGTATATATAAAAAATGTTTTTAGTACCTTTTGAAATCATACCACATGCTTAATTTGGCAACAACACAGCATTTAAAAAGGTGACTTATTTAAAAAAAAATTAAAGAGTGGTAATGACCTTAAACATGTATCCAGAGGTCCTTTGCATGCCTTGAGTCTCAAATTGGCCTTTGTGTGTCAGTCACGCCACATGATATTTCATAAAACAATCACAACAGTTCTTTATGTATTATGATGGAAATAATAATGAAAATTCATCAGGGTTTTGCTGAACAATACAGAACATTTATGGAATTGAAAACATTAAAGTACACAAACTTTGAGTGTTTTAAAATCTATTTCCATACGAGAAGTTATGGGTGGATTGTCGCATCACATTATGTTTAAACACTAAACGTGAAAAAAATAAATAAATAAAACATGTGAAAGTTAAAGTGGTTTCATATATTTTAGAGGTAATACATATACATGCTAACTGAAAAAAAACTCTAATATTATTGATTGCCTTTACAACGTTTATCAGAGTGATCAGTTACATGATCATGACAGAAGTTATTATAATGGCCAAATCTTTACACCGATAAGGTTAGTAAGCGATTTTATCACTCTTAGCCTGAATCATGTTAACATGTGTCATTTGTATGTCTTGTCACTATTTATTTATGAAACTATTTATTTTTAAGCTTTTATGGACCAGCTCCATTCACTTCTATTGTAAGTGAATGTGGTGATGGGAGTTTGGCTGAGCGACGTCTGTGGAGATCGAGGCCGGGAGAGGAATCACGGTAAGGATTGACACCTGTGCGAAATTATCTCTAACGGCAGTTTGAGTTTACAGTGAGAGCTCGAGAGAGATAAAGGAGTAGCCAGAGCCGCAGTAAGAGAGTAGGGCTGGGCAATATGGCAAAAACTATTATCACAATATTCTTTTTCATATCATTCGATATCAATATTTCTCACGATATTCGATCACATTTACACATTTTTTTGAATTTCCAAAAAAAGAAGAAACAAAATCCTAACAGTCTAAATAGTCTTTACAAAACTGCAGAGGGATCTTCAATGAAAATATTACAATATTTTTTTTTTTTTTAGTTTATCAATTGAGTGCAGTTGGATATGAATGTTATAAGATGATCTGTTAATTTTGAATCATAATGAAGGTTTTTCTATTTTCATTCAAGTGAGAAAGACTAGACTACAAACTAGTAATTGTTTTGACTTTCATCCTTGTCAGAGATTTTTTAATGCGATAAATATTGATATAGTTTTATCGCCCAGCCCTATAAGAGAGAGACGCACAAAGCTGACTGTGTGTGTTTCTGATTGTGCTGAAAAGCCATTAGTTTGGGTGTTACACTGAAAGAGTGTTGTAATTAAAAAGACTCACATTGTTTATCCGGCTCCCCGCTTACTAAAGAGTGCAAGAGACTTTGTCACATTACCTTATGAATCAAAATATTATTTTGTTGTAATCAATATTACGCTACAAATGCTGTCAATTGAGCTTAACTTGTATTGAACCCAGAAAATTCCTTCAACAGACAATGAAACAAAATAAAAAAAGGCCCCTACACAATATAAAATATAAGAAACAAAAAAAGTAAATGTATGGTCTGCCAAATGTATGGTCTAGTTAAAATGTGACCACATATTGTAATTCATGTTATAAAGCATAAACAGCTCATCACACATTTTAAAAATCATTTAATCAAGCTGGGGTATCTGCAAATCTATCATCTTACTTGAACATTCCTATTGACAGACAGAAACCATCATAACTAATTCGTTTTTTTTTTCTTTATTTACTACATTTTTACTTCATTTTAAAATCAAACAAGTCTTGTTTATCAGCTCTTATTATTTATGCAGCCAGAGCCACAGGAACATGTAGCAGCCAAAAGCAAACATAAATGTGTCTTCACAGCAGACATGAAGTAACGCATGCAAAACATGAGACCACAGCAAAATGTGTGATAGCAGCAAAGCAAACAGCATCGCTTTAAAAACCCCTTCATTGCCAAATGGATTATACTTCAGCTTAAGCATATTGAAAACCCATCAAATGTTAGTTAAGACCTTCTTTACTAGGGATGTCGCGACTGTACAGTTTTACTATTAACCTTGATTTAAAATGTCATGGTAATTTAACCTTAAAGAGGTTTTAGCCTCTTTTATTTAGTCATCGTTTACTCACCCATGTGTTATAACCCCATATGACTTTCTTTTTCTTAACACAAAGGGAGAAAATGTGAAAAAAAAAATTGTGCTCAGCGATGTTATACTATGGCAGTTTATGGTGACTCTCAAAAGACACCTCAAACTATATATACACACACAATACGATGCAAAAGTTTTAGGCATAGTGAGGATGCTTCAAAAATTATGACATAAATAGTTCCATTTATCACTTTAGGTCATGCAAAGTCCAGTAAACATGAAGCTAAATCAATATTTGGTGTGACCAACTTTGCCTTTTAAATAGCCCTAATTCTCCGAAGTACACCTGGACACAGTTTTTCTTGGTTGTTGGCAGATATGATGTTCCAAGCTTCTTAAAGAATTCACCAAAGTTCTTCTATATATTTAGGTCTCTATTGCTTGTCTCTTTATGTAATCTCAGACTGACAATGCTCAGTGGAGTCTTTGTGGGGGCCATGACATCTGTTGCAGGGCTCCCTGTTCTTCTATTCTATTTGCTAATTTTTGTGAGTCTAACATTAATATGTCCTATTGACACCAAAGCTGAAGATATAAATAACCATCTTAAGTGCTTTTGTGAAACATCTTGTGTGCCCAAGACTTTTGCACAGTAGTCATATTATATATATATATATATATATATATATCATTTGTTTGAAAGTTTGAGTTTAGTTATAAGGTTTGCTTCACCTTTTATGTGATAACTCATGTGTTCTTAGCACTTGGTGGATATAGGAGACATAAGTGCACCTGTTCACAGTCAAGCTCATTTGTATATAGTATTAAATCACCCGTTGGAACATGGGGAGCAGTCAAGGCCTGATGAAACCACTCAGTACTACACACATGGCGAACTACCTCTTCCTGTTCCAGTTTCTGTAATCAATCATGATTAGTAAATCAAGTCATTCAAGACATAAGGAATCCATCAGTTCTGTCACTGGTTACACGTACGCAAGTGGAAGTTGTACTGTTTTGCAATCAACCCTTAATCCACAGCAGACTGCTTTTTTGGAAGAGAGGAGAAAATGTAATGCTTTATGGGAGGTCAAATGTCAGATAGAAGAAGAAATTAATATTGAACAGAGTCAAAAGCTGGATGCTCAGGCGCAGGAGGCCTTATTAGGAACGTGAGAAGTGGAACAGGTCGGTTACCATCAATGGCGTCTATGTAAAGCTCAGATGGAATTTGAGGCAGCATGCATCCATACAATCGGTGATCACAGCTCCTCTACAGCAAGTACCCTGGTAACACAGCAACAAACGGGCCCAGGGACTTCGGGGCCACAGGCATTGTCTAGCGGTACAGTGACATCTTTATCTCCAACGTTTCATCCCATGCCTTGTTCAGGCTCTTCTTTGCAACAACCACCACACTGAACAAATATGACAGCGGGAAGGAAAGTGACACTGTGCTACTCGACATTGTGCTAGATAGCATGTTGAATATTCATGATCACCTGTCTGAGCAATAAACGTTCCAGGTTCTAATTTAACCATCTCAAGCTGCCCAGTGCATACAAACTAGCCAAATCTTACATGCGGCTAACTAATACACTGAAGTTTTCGAGAGGTGGATATGGTCAGCCTTGTCAGTTGGTGCAAAATGAGATTGCCAACAACCTTCAGTTACTGCCTATCAAAGTAGGTGAACAGAGTGCTTTCCAGGATTTTGCCCTTTCAGTACACTGTCACATGCATGAATGTTGCATTCATATACCGCTTTTTTGGACACTACACTCAAAGCGCTTTACACGGTGGACAGAGGACTCTCCTCAACCTCCAGGTTGGTGAGTGTCAGGCACCGGGCCCAGTGAATTACGATGTGGATCCCATGTGGATAAGCTACTGACAAAACTTCCAGTTTCTTATCATGAAGGGTTCCTAGAGCATTGTCTCATACAAGTAATTCTAAGAGATGGGTTAGAGAAGAACTATAATTTGGCATATTTATACACATGACTCCAAGTTAAAGCCCAAACCAAAAGTATTGCACATTTATCCTCATATTTATATCATCATATTCAGATAAAGAATCTGCTAGCATAGATTTGGGGAGGAGAGCACCTCCTACAACCATGTACTTGATCAGCACGATTGATGTACCATATAAGATATCTACAAACATTTCCTTCTCTAACAGCAAGTTTAAGTTCAAGCCATTTTGCCCTCACTGCAATAACCAGGAGCACTTCTTGGGATCCTGTCCAAATATTAAGAATTTACATTTGACTGAACTGAAGAATTGGATAACCTCCAATAATCATTGCCCCAAGTGTGCTTGATGCCATGAATTAGCCACTGTACCCTTAAGAAACAGCCTTTGAAATGGCCAGAAGGCCTTTGTAATGTATGCAAAGGCCTACATCTTTCCATGCTTCATGACTATGGTTGGGAATCAAGAACCATTTTTTTGTTCATAACTGTTCCATTCTTTACAAAATACTGGAATCGGATGATCTTTGTGACTTTCAGTTGTGTTAACAGTTCCCCAGCATGAATTGATGTGACTGGAGCACTGTACTGAAATACTCTGACACCGTTTCCACCATCAAATTTCTGCAACAGTGCTGCCCTCTATTGGGTCAATAGCATAAAACACACAAACAAATTACACTTATGAACCAGCTCTGTTGAATCTACAGCGTGAAACAGACTGCGCCATTGAAACTGGGTCCGATTCCCGAAATGATGATTCAGATGAGCTGATTGATTTGAATCTAAAGAGTGAAACATCCAGCACTTCCGGTCTAGTCCGGTATAGTATTAATCTTACACTGATGTGCAAATTATGAATGGCTAACTCTAAATTAAATAAGAATTATAAGAAAGTTGTCTTACAAGCTTGAAGAACAAGATTAGACAACAGAACTGTTTCTGGAACGGTTACTGTTATGTCATGTGACTTTCAAGCAGTGCAGTTACTGACTGATTGTTCATATGACAAGGTTTAATTAAAGATACAGGAGCTATATAATTTAAGGTATTTTATATTTTAATAAACTGAATGAAATATGCCATTACATTTCTTGTTTGTTTAGACACATTCCATATATAGCCAAGTTAGGAACAATTATTGGATTTAAAAAAACTGTAGACATACAGGTTTATCTAAAAAGTCAACAAATGCACCTTTTACAAGAATTATATTCAACTTATTTCTGATTTGTTATATCTGCTCTGTAGAAATCATAAAGGATCTCATCATTTGGCAACACACCACAGATGACAGTAAATCCAATAATAATTGCATTTCTAATTTTCAAACAATTCTTCCTCAAAAGTACTAAAAGAAATACTGGAATCGTTACTGGAACCATTAAGGAATCAGAATAGTTAGATTCCAAACGATTACCATCCGTATTCATGACATTGCTTTGGAGGATTCCCAGAAAGAACGAGATAAATTAGGCCGGAAAGAGACCAATACATTGCTCATTACAACCCCAAAAGGAAGATTCTTTGTATTCTTTGTCTTAGTGAAGCACTATTCACAGTTTTTTCCACATTTTGTTGTTACAGCCTTTTTCCAAAATTTATTAAATTTATTATTTTCCTCAAAATTCTACAAACAATACCCCATAATGACTACGTGAAAGAAGTTTGTTTGAAATCTTTGAAAATGTATATAAACATTTTAAAAAAAAAAAAAAAATCACATGTACATAAGTATTCACAGCCTTTGCTTAATACTTTGTTGAAGCACCTTTGGCACCAATTATAGCCTCAAGTATTATTGTGTATGATGCTACAAGCTTGGCACACCTATTTTTGGGCAGTTTCTCCCATTCTTCTTTTCAGGACCTCTCCAGCTCCATCAGGTTGGATGGGGAGTGTCGGTGCACAGCCATTTTCAGATCTCTCCAGAGATGTTCAATCGAGTTCAAGTCTGGGCCATTCAAGGACATTCAAAGAGTTTTCCTGTAGCCACTCATTTGTTATCTTGGCTGTGTGCTTGGGGTCGTTGTCCTATTGGAAGATGAACCGTCGCCCCAGTCTGAGGTCCAGAGCACTCTGGAGCAGGTTTTCATCAAGGATATCTCTGTACATTGCTGCATTCATCTTTCCCTCGATCCTGACTAGTCTCTCAGTTCCTGCCGTTGAAAAACATCCCCACAGCATGATGCTGCCACCACCATGCTTCACTGTAGGGATGGTATTGGCCAGGTGATGAGCGGTGCCTGGTTTCCTCCAGACATGACGCTTGCCATTCAGGCCAAAGAATTCAATCTGAGTTTCATCAGACCAGAGAATTTTGTTTCTCATGGTCTGAGAGTCCTTCAGGTGCCTTTTGGCAAACTCCAGGCAGGCTGTCATGTGCCTTTTACTGATGAGCGGCTTCCATCTGGCCACTCTACCATACAGGTGTGATTGGTGGAGTGCTGCAGAGATGGTTGTTCTTCTGGAAGATTCTCCTCTCTCCACAGAGAAATGCTGGAGCTCTGTCAGAGTGACCATCAAGTTCTTGGTCACCTCTTCTGTCTAAGGCCCTTCTCCCCCAATCGCTCAGTTTGGCCAGGCGGCCAGCTCTAGGAAGAGTCCAGGTGGTTCAAAACTTCATCCATATACGGGTGATGGAGGCCACTGTGCTCATTGGGACCTTCAATGCTGCAGAAATGTTTCTGTACCCTTCCCCAGATCTGTGCCTCGACACAATCCTGTCTCAGAGGTCTACAGACAATTCCTTGGACTTCATGGCTTGGTTTGTGCTCTGACATGCACTGTTAACTGTGGGACCTTATATAGACAGGTGTGTGCCTTTCCAAATAATTTCCAATCAACTGAATTTACCACAGCCGGACTCCAATCAAGTTATAGAAACATCTCAGGGATGATCAGTGGAAACGAGATGCACCCAAGCTCAATTTTGAGTGTCATGGCAAAGGCTGTGAATACTTATGTACATGTGATCTTTTTTCTCGTTTTTATTATTAATACTTTTGCAAAGATTTCAAACAAACACCTTTCTCATTGTACTGTAAATCGCTGAAGACTTACGCAATACTCAATGACAGTTCGGCGCACACTATCTTTCTGGCAGAGGCAGCAACCCACCTTGAGGGTGTCCCAGAGACACGTCATCTCCAAATAGTACACCATGAGGTGGTACAGCTTAATGGGACTTCCATTTCTTTTGATATTTCCCCTTCTGGGAAAGGGAATGTGAAATATCAGATTGCAGAAGCTTTTACTGCCCCTGGCCTAAACTGTCCAGCGTCTGCATTGAAGAAACTTTATCCTCATCTTCTGGGATTACCTTTGCCTGACTTTTCATTTTGTTAGGGTCTGATCTCATTTGATTGTGCCTCAGAAACCAGTGCGTATTGGGCCACGTGGTGGACCATCTACGGTGTGCACTCCCTTGGGCTGGGCGATACAAGGTCCAGCCAATGCTTTGTCATATGAGCCCGGATCTAGGGCACAGAGCCTCTTCAATCTTTGTGATTCCATAGATTGTCCCGCAACTGAGAGAACTTACAGCCTTTATGGACTCATTCCCAAATCGAAATGAGGTGGTTTGTTCAAAGCATGACTAGTATGCTCTCAATTTGTTGGACACCCAAATGGCTGCCCTGGTATTAAATTCTGTATCTCTTTATGCCACACCACTACTTAAAAGGTCTAATAGTCCACCTTTAACCTTTTCACCTCAGGCAGTTCTG
This sequence comes from Xyrauchen texanus, assembly GCF_025860055.1. Lineage (NCBI taxonomy): Eukaryota > Metazoa > Chordata > Actinopteri > Cypriniformes > Catostomidae > Xyrauchen > Xyrauchen texanus. The sequence goes on from NC_068287.1 coordinate 27,658,967, forward strand.
CCGCTATTATGGGCCACCGAATGAGGTTTGAAGACAAATCCAGAGCTGGCTGCAAAATATAAACAGGAAATTCAATTGTTCTTTTCAAATAAAAGGTAATGGTCTTAATGCTTGCCTCCTTCCTGGGCCAGCATTGGGCCCTTCACTTCTTGGAATCACTCTCAAATTCAGAGAGCATACTGTAGTATATATTTCTAAGAAATGCATTTTCTAACATATTCAGTTGTGATATGTGTTTTTTGCCTCAGTGCTCATAATAAGAACATTTGCAAATAATAAAAAAAACTGGTTTACTGCATTATTCCTCAGACAGTAATCTAACCGTCAAAAATTCACGCTGTGGCATCGCTTATTGTAACACTGAAGTTAAGAAATATATACACTTTACAGCGAAAGCCTAACACCATCATAACTATATCAGCGAGATTTGAGCATTTTGCAACACCAATGTCATGCTAGTGGTGGTTTCAAAAGTCGATTTCCCGATGATTTTCTGTCTTTTTTGAACGTCGATATTGATTCTTAAATCCAAAGATCAATCGTTTACCATGCCATGCGCAACCCCCCACAACAATGAGAGGAAATCACTCGCATTTGCAACCAAATTTCACACTATGCAACTAAAATGTATATATATATATTTGGCAACTGGCTAGTAAATGTATCAATTATACTAATCAGTGAATGCACTGTGTAGTATAGATGTGGAGTATTCAGCAGCAAGATCCTTTCAATGGATGCTGAGAGTAAAAGTTATTTCATATGTGTGTTCAAAGACTTGATCCAAGCAAAAAGATCTGTCAATGAATAAGGTTTCTTTTAATACCCTTTCTGTACTTTACAGTCAGTTGTTGATCAAAAACAACACAAAAATAAATATTTAAATCTAATCAGGCACAGCACAGATGAGATAAAGCCTGTTGAGTCTCTCTCATTAACATGTGCTAATTTAAGGACGCCGTTTACAGAAATGCCAGGTTTCCAAAGAGAAACAGTACGCGTTTTTAGCACGTGTTCAAATCCATGTAAATAGTACAAATTATAAAATATGCCATATAATATCATATTTATTGATTAAATACATTGATTTGATCATTTCTAAGAAGCTAAAATGTGACCAAAATGATGATAAACTAATGAAATATAATTAGTAAAATTTATATTTTTATATTTTACCTAGTTAGAAGGCCCCCTGTATAATTCACAGCATTAGCTGGGAGAGAATTTATTTCATATGCAAGCAAAAGGGATATTATAAATAAAAAATACCCATATGAATCGATATCGAAAGCTTATGAATCGGAAAATATGTATATACCCAGCCCTATGTCATGCCATAAAATGTTGCAGATTTATTTAAAGAGGGACTAATGAACACAGGCATGTTTTTCTATTGGTTAGCCTATGAGTAAAAGCTCAGATCCTGCTTTACAAATGTAATAGTATTGATAAAGATTATAATATGGTTTTACTATAGAACTCCAGAGTGTGTTAGAGATCCCTTAAAGATCAGCCCACCCCTAATAAATGATCAGTTAGATTGCAATGACAGTTGCACCAGAGAAGCAATCTGCCAGCACCTTGCAATTACACTACATCACAGGCTTACATACAGATACACAGGAAGGAGATTAAAAAGTCTCACAAACACACGGACTCACAGAATCTGGTGTTATCACCATCATTAGTCATAATAGACAGATACACTGCACTTCCGTTACACATGAGAGCTGTTGCACCATCTGATAGAACACGTTTGCCAATTTTTTTTTTAGCAAATCCTTAGATAAAGCAATTAAGCATAAGCAAAACAAACAGTTTACTGCAAGCCATATCACTGCTTTTACAAAGGTGCTGATTGGTTATAATCTGCATGTTGGCTCTCTATTGCTATGAGCCTGCAAAGCTGACTATGAGGGGGATTAATTTCTAAAATGTCTATTACTCTCCTTGATAAGTTCAAGATTGGCCAACTTTCCCTCAGAATGGTACAGATGTGTCTTGAAATATGGGTGTTTTTAAGAAACTAAATGTTTAGGCCAAACATTTGTCTGAAAACATGAGATTTTAGGTCTCCCCTTCACACTCACCCTAATGAAATAAGCTCAGGCAGGTGGGGTTTGTTGAAAGAGCTAAAACAAATCACAGTGACATGGGATGCTGTATTAAACTCACCTCCGAATAATTCCAGATACCTCAGGCTTTCCACACTGAGTTTCTCTGACACCCAACGCTGAGAGTGAGAGTGAGAGAGTGTATGTTGAATGCATGTACACAAAGTTTATTTCAAACAATCATCAAGGTGGCAAAAGGCCAATTGATACACAATTCTATTCAGTTATGTTTAATGTAAAGATTAACTTAAAAGTGCACTCAGTAACATGTCTTTGTGTCATCTTGGACTTACACTGACTTCTAGCGGCTTGGATGCAGCATCATTTAAAATCAACAGTTTTCAGTTTCAGATGCCATTGTAAAAATGTTGTGCTTACAGTCAGCCATGATTACTTTAATCAATGAGAGAACGTGTCAAATAACAGGATGGTTACTGAAATTAAGTAAGTAGTATTCGGCTGGTCATTTGATTCTAACATGGCAGCCCCCGTGTGTGCACTCACTTCATGTAGAATAAAACTACATTTTAATGTGAGTGGTAATGATTTCCTACATATATTGCAAAATTACAATCCACGTCTTTAAGAGTTAAACTTTTTTAATGAGGAAAAAAAGACTGACTGCACCTTTAATTACTAAGTAAAAAAGTAATTTAACTCACGTCTACTCACCATAAAAGACATGGATGCTTAAGATGATGACAGATCGGCAATACTTTTAGAATCACAGTAACTGTACAAATCTGCAAGATGGTTGAAACTGCAAAAAATAAAACAACATATTAACAAATAGATAATTCTCTGATATTTTATTTTGAATGATGACGATTTCACTTATTCCTGTATTGATTTGACATTACCAGATCTCCTTCACATCACAGAATACATCTATTCTAATACAACAGCTAAGAAACAAATCTAAGCAAATCCAGAAAAAAAAACAGTGCTTGATAAAATCCAGTGGAATTTGTAGTCTCAATTAATGCATTGGTTACTTAAAGGAATATTGTGGGTTCAATGCAAGTGAGGCTCAATCGACAGCATTTGTGCATAATGTTGATTACCACAAAAACTGTATTTTGTCTTGTCCCTCCTTTTCTTAATTTATTTTTTAAAAGGAACAATCTGGGCCACAACTTACATTGGAAGTGAATGGGGCCAATCAGTAAACATTAAAATACACATGGTTTCAAACGTATAGCCACAAGACATAAGTAATATGAGTGTTAAAATGATTTAAGTGTGAAAAAAAAATCGCGTACTAACCATTTCTGTGTAGTTATAGCCAATTTTACAACTTTGTTACCATGACGACGTAGCAGTAAACCCTAAAACGACCGTAAAACGAGTATTTAAACAACTTCAAAGCTCAAATAATACACATTAAGAATTAATGTAAGTGCTTGTATACATTACAAGTTTAAAATTTCAGCCTTTAAACCCCCCAAAAAAACGGGCCCATTCACTTTAATTGAAAAGTGCCTCACCATAACCTCAAAAATAAATACAAAATGTAAGAGGTACCAATAGCTTTTTTTTTTTGGTTATCAGCATTCTGCACAAATATTGTCGTTTGAGCTTAAATTGTATTGAACTTAAAATATTCCTTTAAGAAAAAAGAAGTACGAATTTGTGTGTTCTCAATTGGTGTGCAGCCGACATAATCCGCATGCACTTAGAGAAAACATCTGTGTTTTAAAGAAGCAAGTATATTTATTGATAGGCAAATGTGACATGCAGACGTGCTGAGAAGTACCTTTTAGTTAGCCAAGCAGCTGCAAAAAAATCTCTTAATGAGGCTAATCCGAGGTCAAAAATCCAGTTTGCTTGTCTAAATAATAGAATATAATCGTTCAACTCACCTTCAATAATAACTAGCGTTAGCGCGACTCAACAAACCCCAATTTATTATCAAAATTGGAGGTTCTAACGTAATTTTTGGCTCGGAGTGGGCTGGGTCGCCTTATAAAACTTTCAGTGATTGGACGCTTATCTTTGACGCCTCGGCCTTCTCCTTTTTCTATTGGACCAAAGGTTGTACTGGTGTCCATTCATTGGTCTAAAATGTGCACAACTAAAAAATACGTTCTACACTAAAAGCGTCGCCTAAATGTACTCAACACAAAACAAGTCCATTGTTAGTGACGTAAGACTCAATCTCTGAGTAGTGTGCAAAATAGCCTGAAGTGGTAAATACGCCGTGGATAAATAAGGTGTCCACTCACTTAAGAGGATCGCTCTTTTCACTTTATAAGTGACAGGTAAATAAATAGAAAGCAACTAAATCGGTCTATTTATCTTTGACGCGTACATTGTGGAAGCAATCTAAGCATAACGCGCGTACAAACTGAGGGCCTCTCTGGGCCCTTTTTCTAATCACCGCAGCATTATTACTTACTTGCTGTGTGGCTTTGAAAACATTGAAGGGACTTTAAAATAAGCAAACACTGAAAATGAATAAGTTAGGGGCTCTTCAAACCGAACGCGTTCTTGTGCTGAAAAAGATCTTGTGCGACGCAACGAATGAAACAGAACGGCCCCTTTTGGTAACAATGTCCCACGAAGCTGCCAACAGGCAGAAAGACTAAATACAAACCCATAACTTAATTTACTGATTGTGTGGGATATTTTTCTATTGTCAATTTTAACCACGACTCTTTGATTTAGCAGCTTAACAGCTATGAACTGGAACAAGGGGGGTTCGGGCGGCAAGCGAGGCTTTGGATTTGGAGGGTTCTCCCTTTCTTCGAGTGGGAAGAAAGAGGAACCTCGAGGACCTCCGAAGGCCCACTCTGCATTTGGAGGGTCAGGATCATCTGGTGGATATGGCAAGAATCAGCAGCTTTCGTCATTCTACAAAATTGGAACAAAGCGAGCCAATTTCGACGAGGAGAATGCGTAAGCACTTCAACAGTGGCGTTCAGGGGCTCAGCAATACAGATCCAGCAGATGTTTTTGGTTTGAAAGAATATGCATTTAAAGTTTTATGGATTTCTTCCCCCTAGATATTTTGAGGATGACGAAGAGGAGTCTAGCAGCATAGATTTGCCATATATACCAGCAGAGAACTCTCCCACAAGGCAGCAGTTCAAATCTGGTGGTGGAGGAGGAGGAGGCTCAGACAGTGAGGATGACCCACTTGATGCCTTTATGGCTGAGGTGGAGGTGAGTAGGGCTGCAACAAATGATTATTAGAATTAGATGAATCAACTATTCAGGCGATTAATCATTAGCCCTTAACCAACAATTACACTTGTGCCCGAGTTATGTGGTTTTATAAAAACAAATGTGCTTCTTAAAAAAAGAGGATGAATGTATCTTTTAAAAATACCTCTAAATGACCCAAACTGAATAACAGAAATATTCTTTTGAAATTTAATTCAGTAAAAAAATAAATATAAATCCTATTCTAATTGGATGTGTGAGTAATTTTTTCCATTCAAATATATACAAATCCTTAAAACAAGATACATTTACCTGAGAAGCAACATACAGTGCAATATATTTAGACTTGTTTGCAGAGAAAATATCTTGAATATAAGTGTATTTTGTTTACACTGATCAGCCACAACATTAAAACCACATGCATAATATTGTGTAGGTCCCCCTCGCCAAAACAGCGCCGACCCTCATCTCAGACTAGCATTTTGAGAAGCTATACTTCTCACCACAATTGTAACTGTATCTGAGTTACTGTAGACTTTGCCAGTTCGAACCAGTCTGGACATTCTGTGTTAACCTCTCTCATCAACAAGGATGTTTTTTGTTTTTGGCACCATTCTGAGTAAATGCTAGAGACATTATTTTTTAGTCAAGATTATATTCAACATTCTCCAAAAATAAATTTGAATATCTTCTGCAGTATAGCTCCAAGTAAATGTACCTTGTTTTAAAGGCATTCTAGATATTTATATAGTAAAACAAGCCAAAACTGGGGGGAAATTTGAATTTAACCTCACTAAAGCCATCGACAACCCCCCACCGATCAACAGAAACATTGGGTGCAAAATGTAGTTTTGCATGCATGCACAGAAATGGCACTCAAGCTGCAGCGCCACTGTTCCTCTCATGTCATCATTAGAGTTTCATATGATCTCATGTTTCGTCCAATAAGATCAAATGACTATTCGACTACAAAAATATTTGTTGACAATTTTTTTGTTGTCAATGTTGCCTATAATGTCGAATAATCATTTCGGCCTTAGAGCTGAGATCCTGAAATGATCTTCTAGATTAGAGCCTATTGACTCAATTTTAATTGTATTCATGTCTTTGAATTATTTCAGGACCAAGCAGCAAAGGACATGAAGAAACTGGAGGAGAAAGAAAAAGAGAAAAAGTTGGCCAAGTAAGATTCTGTCACTAGCACACAAAGCTCAGCATTTTAAGACGGTTTATCCAGATAATATTTATAGGGGTGAGAGGATGGGAATAGAGGGGATTTGTGGGTGGAATATGGGTTTCCATGGGTGATTGAGCGAGTCGCAGGGAAGTTGTTTTTCTCCGCTTGTTTCTTCCAGGGGTATACGAGATGACATTGAAGAGGAAGATGACCAAGTGAGTGACCCTCCTGAAGTTTCTACTGTCAACATAAGCCACAGAAATGACTGTGCCCCACTGTACCTTCTTTATTTATTTATTATCTATATGTCTATATAGCTCTATATCAGTTGCATTAACATGCTGAGCCATTCAAATTAGCTTTTTCCATTGAGGTGGTGTAATAAAGAATCTGGATTTTTGTGTTATAAGATGGCTTGGTATGCAGATTTGTTTTTTCAACAGATTTGAAGGACCTTGGTCCTTATTTATAAATGTACATGTTTACAAGTAGAGTAATGCATTTTTTTACTGACCATGATGGAAACGTGAGATCAAAGTCAGTACTATTTGTTGAGATGTCAGTGATCAGTTAAGATATTTTTTTTAATGTTGTGGTTAATGCCTATTCCTGTCATACATGTTAGTTTGTTTTAAACTAACATACATGTATGTTTTAAAATGCCAGCTTAAGCTCTTATGAATAATAGTTATCCATTTGCACTTCCTAACAACCATATTTTATTGGACAATTTGAGATAGTTTAAAGCTGTATCCTCCATTTGATGTTCTGATATAAAGACCTGCTGCTCTTATTAAGTGGTAGGGCTTTCATTTTGTGTTTAGCTGTTCATTATGCTTAAAAGCTTTTTGGCTTGGTGTAAAGCAAGGTTTTGTATTCTTTGCAGGAAGCATATTTTCGGTACATGGCAGAGAACCCTACAGCTGGGCTGTCCCAAGAGGAAGAAGAGGAAGAAGTGGACTATGACAGTGATGGGAACCCCATTGCCCCCACTACCAAAAAGATTATCTTGCCCCTACCCCCCATTGACCATTCTGAGGTACTGTTACCACCTCATCCTATAAGTGGTGTATTAATACATTTTATCTTAAGATATTGTAGAATTGTGTGATATAAATGTAATGCAAAGACAATTCACAAATCTCTTTATCTCTCCTCTGTCTGTAGATTGACTATCCTCCCTTTGAGAAGAACTTCTATATTGAGCATGAAGAACTCGGCAGCTTGACTGGTATACAAGTGGTGGAACTGAGGCAGAAACTTAACCTGAAAGTCAGTGCCATCACTAATAAATGCATAAACAACAATCGATCTCCTTTCAAGATAAATAAAGAGAAGATGAGAGCTCACAAACTTGATATGGTGTGTGAACTCAGAATATTCCCACCTCCTAGTTGAAAATAACCACTGGAACGGCCTTCAAATTTGGATTTTTGACTTGTGAAGTCATGGCAGAACGATCAACCTCGACTTGAGTGAGAAGCGTCATTTGACATCATTTCCAAAATGGTGGTGGCTAATTTAATCCTAAGTATATTGTAATATTTAATTTGACCTTGTTTTTAATGTGAACACAATCATTTTGTGTTCATGACTTTTGTTTTTGCAATAATTGGTATGAGAACATGCAATATTTTTTGTTGAGTCATGGCAGCATCTCAAGGTGTGTACATTTGACTGTGCCATATAATTGACTGGAACGCTTTGAGGTCGTAACTTTGGTATTTCGACCTCTGACATCATCAAGAATTCGGCAATAGTGTTCAACCTCTCTTCTTCCCTTTATTTTATTGTTGTTGAGCATTTGCACCTAATGGATGTGAACTGAAAATTTCCCAGTTTTGGTTGCTGACATCTTGGCTGTGTTTGCTGCATATTCCTTTTGACCCATATTTCTGATTAACAGGTATCAGGTGCAGCCCCACCGAAACCAGCCACCAGTTTTGCCCACTTTGGTTTAGACGAGCAGCTCATGCACCAGATCCGTAAATCAGAGTACACTCAACCCACACCCATCCAGTGCCAGGTGAGCCACCACGCCCTCCCACACCTGTGCAGGCTCTGCACTCAAATTAAAAAATGTGCCTACTTTCATACAGAATGTATAGCCATCAAAATATTAATTTGGGTACTGGATTGTTTTACATAAATGTTTTTTTTTTTACTAGGGTGTTCCCATAGCTTTGAGTGGCAGAGATATGATTGGCATAGCCAAAACTGGCAGCGGAAAGACTGCAGCTTTTATTTGGCCAATACTGGTGCACATCATGGACCAGAAAGAGCTGGAACCAGGAGAGGGACCCATTGCTGTGATTGTCTGCCCAACTAGAGAGCTCTGTCAACAGGTTAGAGAGTTAGAGAAGGGGCTTTTTCCACCTCATGTTAGGGAATGTGTGAAAGATAGTGGGCTAAATCAATATAAAAGTTAAATAATTTGAAAAAGTATTACAAGGTAGAAGAGATAAACCTGTCTGAAGCATATTAATTATTATTGGGATGAATAGAGATTTGTAGTTGCATAACACAGTTCTTGACATTTGGGTTTTAATTGCTTTGTAATGGTTATCTGTGTGGTTTAGATCCATGCTGAATGCAAGCGCTTTGGGAAGGTATATGGCCTGCGTTCAGTGGCAGTGTATGGAGGAGGCAGCATGTGGGAACAAGCCAAAGCTCTACAAGAAGGAGCAGAAATTGTTGTCTGCACCCCGGTAAGAACATCATATCCTTTAAAGGAATATTCCGGGATCAATACAAGTTGAGTTCAATCGATGTCTTTTATGGCATAATGTTGATTACCACACAAACAAAAATATATATATATTTTAACTCTCCTTTTCTTGAAAAAGAAGATTTTACAGATTTGCTCCATTCACTTACAGATATGTGCCTCATTGGAACCCAGATTCTTGCCTTTTTTTAAAGAAAAAGAGGGACACAGAATATTTTAATCTTTAATAACATCGAACTTCCTGTTTATTTTTAAAGTGTGCTTTACTTTTGTGTGGAATATTATGTGCAATTAAGGGATTGATTGTAAAGATTTTTATGTTCATTTGTAGGGATGTCACCATACTGGTATCAGAAACAGAGTCCGATACAGCACTTATGTACTTGTACTCATGCTTGTAAAAATGCTTTGATACCAAAAACGTATTCCATCTAACATACAAATGTCATTGCGTAAACATTCATATAAATTTAAAGATTGCGTGTGCTGCACACATCGAAGTAAATAGATCTTGTTTTAAAAATGTATGAATGTAAATGTGATGCCGGCTGCTCATACGAAGGAGCGGTAAAACACCATAATAAGCATTACATGCTCAGACTACATATTTATTTAATGATTTGGCAGCCTTTTGTGTTTAATCACACAGAGATTAAACCTCTGCTTTTCCAGAGGTGAGAAGCTGTTGTAAAAAAACACACAGAAACGGAAAGGGCTTCGCTCCAAAATAAAAGCTACATTTAAATGGAAAATATGACAGTTATGCAATATAGCACTATATTACTATTTTTACTGGTAATATTAATAATGATAATAAGTCAATAATAATTATCTTAATTTTATCTCACATCTGTGATTCTCTGTTGTGCTGCACTTTATTTGATAAAAATAACTCCATTTTGGATTGTGCTGTGATGTTCTGTGTAAAAGCTCTTAATTTAAAAAAAATAACACAATATTATGTTGGAAATTCAATGTTACATTTTAATTTGATTACAGTTTTAATTCATTTATTTAGACCCCATTTTGATAAGTATTTGATAAAACTGTTGAATGGTATTTAGAAAACAGGTATTCGTATCAGTGAGTACCAAAAAAGGAAGTATCAGTACTTGTACTCATTCCCAAAAATGGTTTTGGGACATTCCTGTTCATTTGTGCTGTTCTCCTAGGGACGTCTAATCGATCATGTGAAGAAGAAGGCTACATCTCTGCAGCGAGTGACCTACCTGGTATTTGACGAGGCTGATCGCATGTTTGACATGGGCTTTGGTATGTGTAAGATGTCTGTTTTTTTACTTGTAATTATTTATAGGTTCACTGATGTATCACATTTTTTTACTTCATATTATTTAATTTACGATTTCATTTTCCAATTGATGTTTGATCACCGTTATTGAGAAAAAAATTTCAACTTGATCTTTCTTACAGAGTATCAAGTGAGATCCATTGCCAGTCATGTCAGACCTGATAGACAGAGTAAGTATATTGTACATTTATCCATTTTGCTACATATTTCATTCTTGTAAGCTCTTCATGATATTTGGACTTTTATAGCTCTGCTATTCAGTGCAACATTTCGGAAGAAAATCGAGAAGTTGGCACGAGACATTTTGGTCGATCCGATCCGGGTTGTGCAGGGAGACATAGGAGAGGTGCAGCCCTTATTTCTTTAACAGAAGAATTAACAAGATCTTGATCACATAGTATTTGGATACATTTTGGCTTATAATTTGTAAACATTTTTTCTCTCTCATCCTCAACTCCCAGGCTAATGAAGATGTTACTCAGATCGTGGAGATACTGCAGACTGGGCAGGAGAAGTGGGGTTGGCTGACACGCAGGCTGGTGGAGTTCACCTCAGCTGGCTCTGTACTGATCTTTGTCACTAAGAAGGCCAACTGCGACGAGCTGGCTACAAATTTGACTCAGGAAGGTTATAGCCTTGGACTGCTCCACGGAGACATGGATCAGAGCGAGAGGAACAAGGTCATTACTGACTTCAAGAAGAAGAATCTGCCTGTATTGGTAGCTACTGATGTAGCTGGTTAGTGGGACTCTTTATTTTTTGTTGTGGTTGTTCATTTGCATCTATGCAGATGTGTTTGGTCATGGTATGGGGAACTATTTAAATGTATCACTTCTGTTTGGTGCCACTTTTTTCTTAACTGTGTTTTTCCCCCTTTTGAATTTGTTATTTGAAAAAAGTCTGTTTAATCTGCTTTATCATGTTTTCTTTTTCACTTCTCAGCTCGTGGATTGGATATTCCATCTATCCGTACAGTTGTTAACTACGACGTAGCACGGGACATTGATACACATACACATCGAATTGGTAGAACAGGTCGTGCAGGGGAGAAGGGTGTGGCTTACACTCTGCTCACCAATAAAGACACTTCATTTGCTGGTGACCTGGTTCGCAATCTAGAGGGAGCCAATCAGAGTGTTTCAAAGGTGCTGATGGATCTGGCAATGCAGGTAAAACTTATAAAGATGTACTCTTTCTGTTTACAACATGTTTCATTGATTTTCTTTTGAATTATTAGTGTATGAATACACCACTAACTGCTACCTATTTACTGTTTTCTAGAATCCATGGTTCAGGAAATCACGCTTTAAGGGAGGGAAAGGGAAGAAGCTTAATATCGGAGGTGGAGGCTTGGGTTACAGAGAGAGACCTGGTCTTGGATCTGAAACCTCTGTTAGTTTGACATGCCTTTTTTTTTATTTGTATTTTCTTTAGGTTCGGTTAAAAATATAGATTTTCCGGTCTATCGTGATCTTCATTTGAACATTCCAGATTGCAATTCTTAAAATCCCAAGATCTTTTACTTTAACGTTTACTTGGTTGTGTTGATTTTTATATCTGATATTTAAAAGCAATTGAACTGCTTAGTTTGGGACATTTTCATAATGTAATTTTTAAAATAAAAAAATTATTTTGACATTCCCCACTTTAAAAAAATAAAAATAAAAGCAAAAATCTGAATTACAATGAGGCACTTGCAATGGAAGTGAATGGTGCCAATTCGTAAACGTTAAAATACTATTTCAAAAGTATAGCCACCAGAAGACATTAACAATATGCAGGTTAATGTGATTTTGTGTGGTAAAATCTCTTTGGGATTTAGTGGAAAGTTATAGCCAATTTTACAACTTCGTTGCCATGACAATGTAACGCTGTAAACCCTAAAACGACCGTAATTTATTTACATTTTTTTTGTAAGATTTACTTTACAGCTCAAATAATACATGAGTTTTAACAGAAGAATTAAAAGTGCAATCAGTGATTCTTGATAAACACTGTTGATATTCAAAATCAACTGCTAAAATAAACACACCCCTCCCTTCAGTGCTCCTTTGGAAGCTCCAGCCCCCCAAATTCATGCATTCAAATTCATTCCTTTTACCTCTCTGAGGTCTCTCCACCGCTGAAAAGCCTCGTCGATGTTGACCCGGCTCCTAGCCCTCGGCTTATCATAATCCTTCTTTTTTTATATTCATCTGACCTTTTTCTCTTGGTCTGTTTCTCAGCCGTTTTTCCCCATTGGAATTTAGAACGTCCCCCCACATGCATGCGCGCGTACACGCACAAATTTGGTGTGTACGCGCGCATGCACTTCCATTGTAAGTGTCTCACATTTAAGTGTTTTTTTTTTTTTTAAAGAAAAGGACGGATGAGTCATAAGTAATTTTTGTGGTAATCAACATTATACCACAAATGCTGTTGATTGAGATTAACTTTAACCCAGAATATTCCTTTAATAATAATTTACTCTTAAAACAGGAGCGCAGTGGTGGTAGTGCTCTTGGAAACTATGAAGCTTTCAAACCCCCCACTGGAGCCATGGGAGACCGCATGTCTGCCCTGAGACAAGCATTTCAGGTAAATAGAAAAGAAAAACATACCTGCTTTTTACTTAATTTTCTTCAATTTAATTTTAACAACCTCTTTTCTTCTTCAAAGTATCCCTTGTCCTTCCTCTCTCAAGTTCTAAATCACTGTAGATGGGTGAATGTACCTGTTTATGGACTGAACATTCTCATGCTTTCCCTCAGGCTCAGTATAAAAACCGCTTTGTGGCAGCATCTGGTGTCGCTCCCAAACTCACCACAAAGTCCAGCAGCTCCTCTGGATGGACCAGTGCAGGAAGTCTGAGTTCTCTGCCTTCAGGAGCACCTGAAGGGCCTGACAGACCCCACTTACCCTACTCAGCAGCATCATCCTCACCCTCTTCCTCCATGGCGCCGCCACCTCCTGCCCTTAGCACTGGGACCAAAATGAGCGGCTTCAGCAGCGCAGGCTCTCTGAGCTCTATATCAGACTCTTACTCCAGCTCTTCCTCAAAAGAGGGCTCACGAAGTGAAAAGAATACTGATGACAGGGGTCGTCATGGAGATCATTATCGTCATGGTGAGAGGCACAGTGGGGGAGATCGCGATCGCCACGGGGAAAGGGACCGCCATGGAGACAGAGACCGCCATAGTGACCGAGATCGTCATGCCGATAGCCGAAATGGTGAAGGAAGTCATAGGGACAGAGAGAGTCGATCAGAAAGAGATGTGGGGGAGAGGTCAGTGACTAATAAAGACAGCTTTGCTGTTCCTGATCCCCCCAAACGTAAAAAAAGCAGATGGGACAATTAAGTGTACAGGATAGAAGCAGTCAAGTGTTCTTAGATAGAAGACACAGCTTAACCATTCTCCCTAGCAGTGTCTTTATTTGTCTGCTTGTCTTTTTGTCTATTTGTGAGGTGAAGCTGTATTAAGGGTGCTTTAGGGCACACAGCCACAATGTCATTCTTGCCGTTCTGCAAATCCATCCAAGGCAGGCTGCTTTAGCTATGTAAAGCTGTGAATTGATAAGATATGTAACCGATTGCATCTTGAAACAACGGCCAAACATCTGAACGTTGTCTTAAAATGTAGATGTACTTGCTCAATGGCACACTAGTGATTTTTCTTTTTATATACTTCTGAAGAAATTAATAGGATAAGAAAAATGTTGATTGTCTGTGTAACTGAGAAATTTAATAATAACTGCAAATTTTGATTTCAGAACATCCGAGTTATGATTTGTGAATATCTATTTTACGACTTTGAGGTTATCTGGTGTAATGTGTGCTATAACATGCTTGAAACACCACCAGTTTTCTAAGTTAAATGTCTGTCAGTAAGTTTGTCTGATTTTTATTCCGTTCATACTCTTTTTATATTTTCATTTCAAACATTTACCATTAGAAATTTTGTTTTTTGTCATGAAAGATAAAAACTGTCCAATATGTCTCTGTTGCCCTGCATATAATATAGGTCAAGTTAATTACATTTCATTTAGCACATCTATACACCCATTTTGATCACAGTAAGAATTTGAATGGGGAGAAAACATTCATGAGTCTACAATAAAATCAATGCTATATGTTAAGAGGCCAGTAAAAATAAGGGCCACTAAATTACTCCATTTAGCAGTCTCTTGTGATGTTTACTGTTGATGTTAGGACAACCTTACAATCAAAACCTGGCTTTAGGAAACATGTTAATCTTTATTCTAGGTTGCAATTCTGTATGTGGCCATGTTTCTGAATTAATAATAATAATAAAAAGCATCGGAGGGTATTAAAAAACAAGTGCAGTTATTGCTTCATAAAAAAACTTAGAGGTTGTGTTTTTATTAATTGATTGGTGTAATTTTGTCAATCAAAATGGTAGTTCTATTTATCTTCCAATACAAAATGCCTTTAAATGTTACTTTCAATTATTTTTTTAAGTAATACAGAATCAACTACTTCAAAGTACAGAGAAGTATTATGCTTGTCACAAGAGAGGTGGAGTCATCTTTTCTTTTTTTGTTTACAACTAAATACATTTGAATGGTGGGGCCTTAATGCATTAATGTAACTAGTGACAATGGGGCTGTTGCAAGTTGGATTTAGACTAGTTTTTATTCTTGTATTTGGCATGTCTGAAGCACAATGGTATGGAAGATCAACTCCTAATCAGGAACAAGTTGTGTTTAGGTCTCAAACACCAGTGCAAGCTCCTAAGCAGAGTGAATCCAGGATGCCACAGGTTACCCCCAAAATATGAGCCCAACAACCCTGTATTTACACCACAGAGAATTCCTTTAAGATTCCAGTGCAGATGTCTGTTCAAGATCCTATGGGTTTTCAGTCGAAGCAGCTGTTACAAGGTCCAGTTGCAAAACTGACATGGACTTTCCAAACTCTACCACGGGTACCAGAACAGCCAGATGTTCCTGTTGAGTTGCAGCACCCTGTCCCTGCCAACAGTGTAGCAGCTCAGTGTGGAGAGCATTCAATCTATGTGGAAGTGAAGGACTTCTTTGGGACAGGGCAGGTACTAATGACAATACTGACAATACTGCTCAAATGCTTATCTTTGAGTCTGTATTGCATGGATGTGCCAACAATGAGACTTTTTTTTAAATCAACAAATGGTTTATGGGTTTTCTGGATGGTTCCTGTAAGTAACATTTTTCTAATTTTCCCATTTAGGTGACTGAAAAAGAGCTTGTTTATATGTTTTCTCTCATCTAAACCCCACAAGAGGCTTCATACGGTTGTCCTATTGTTAGAAGTTGTGCTGTGGTGGTTGGTATTGAGTGCCATTATCCAAGGTGTGGGTTGAATTTACATTTATGCATTTGGCAGACGCTTTTATCCAAAGCGACTTACAGAGCCGTTATTACAGGGACAATATCCCCGAGCAACATGGAGTTAAGTGCCTTGCTCAAGTACACAATGGTGGTGGCTGTGGGGATCAAACCAGCGACCTTCTGATTACCAGATTACCAGTTATGTGCTTTAGACCACTACACCACCACCACCACTCCCATTAGTTAAAAGATGGCAGTATGTGCTAAAACCACATACACCATAAAATGTGCACATTATCAGTTTTTGGTGACCTCTACAGAATGCAAAATGTGAGCAGCAATGCCCTGATAGAAGGGGGTGAATGGTCCTTAATGCACTTAATGGTCCTTGTTTTCACTACTTGTTTGTTCCACAGATCTACAGTGGCAGAAAGCAACTGTTGGGCCTGTCAGTGTTAAGGATCATGGTTTTGGCCAGATGTAACTGGAAATGTTGTGAGATTAAAGTGTTTTTGTCAATTTAAAATGGTCTAAAAATCCTTAAAACAAGATACAATACACAAGTGAGGATATCGAAGAGTATGGTCAATATGCTTGCTTGCCTCTGCATAGGTACTCGATTGCTGTCTGCACCCATGCACGCAAATAAATACCAACCAAATGAAAGTAGTGCTATAATTTTAAACTTCATGTTCAAAAATCATGTTTACAAGGGTGTTAAGTACTTGAGTAAAAATAGTATTATACTTACACTGGCGGCCAAAAGTTTGGAATAATGTACAGATTTTTCTCTTATGTAAAGAAATTGGTACTTTTATTCACCAAAGTGGCATTCAACCAATCACAATGTACAGTCAGGAAATTAATATCATGAAAACGTACTATTACAATTTGAAACAAAATGTAACTACTTCAAAGAGTTCTCATCAAAAAAATATCCACGTGCAGCAATGACAGATTTGCAGATCTTTGCCATTCTAGCTGACAGTTTGTCAATATACTCAGGTGACATTTCACCCCATGCTTACTGTAGTATTTGCCATAGATGTGTCTCTTGTCGGGCACTTCTAACACACGTTACAGGCTATCAGATCCCACAAAAGCTCAATGGGGTTAAGATCCATAACACTCTTTTCCATTTATCTGTTGTTCAATGTCTGTTTCTTTGCCCATTCTAACCTTTTGTTTTTGTTTTTCTGTTTCAAAAGTGGCTTTTTCTTTCCAATTCTTCCAATAAGGCCTGCAACCTGAGTCTTCTCTTTACTGTTGTACATGCAGGGTCGAGAGGGTTACATTTGAAATGTATTCCACTACAGATTACAGAACATATGCTGTAAAATGTAATTTGTAACGTATTCCGTTAGATTACTCAAGGTCAGTAATGTATTTTAAATACTTTAAATTACTTCTTCAGCAGTTGTAGATTTTTTCACTTGTTTTGACTATAAAAACTATGTTAAAAATACATTCTCTGAAAAATCTAAATGCTTATGCAGTGTTGTTTCTAAAACAAGATAATCAAATTGATCTCGTCTTTATTTATTTTTTTACAGGAAAACAATACAAAATGATTATCAAGAATATGATTTTTCCCTAATATCACAGGTCTTACTAGAAAAAAGAAATTATGATCCAGCGTGAATTTTCTTGATAGAAAAATATAATTGTGACTGTGACGTGCATGTAAAATGGCTATAAAGGGCATTTTAGCTTGGTGTAAAGCTGACAATTTAAACAAGGTTTATTTCTATTGGGCTCTGGCTGGGTTACTCAAGGACATTCACAGAGTTGTCCCATACAGTGAGGGAAAAAAGTATTTTATCCCCTGCTGATATTGTACGTTTGCCCACTGACAAATGATCAGTCTATAATTTTAATAAACTTTTATAGATTGTATTGCATTTTAATGAGGGAAATAAGCAGTCGACCCCCTCTCAATCAGAGATTTCTGGCTCCCAGGTGTCTTTTATACAGGTAACAAGCTGAGATTAGGTGCACTCCCTTTAAGAGTGTGCCCCTAATCTCATCGCGTTACCTGTATAAAAGACATCTGGGAGCAAGAAATCTGATTGAGAGGGGGTCGACTGTTTATTTCCCTCATTAAAATGCAATTCAATTTATAACATTTTTGACATGCGTTTTTCTGGATATTTTTGTTGTTATTCTGTCTCTCACTGTTCAAATTAACCTACCATTAAAATTATAGACTGATCATTTCTTTGTTGGTAGGCAAACATACAAAATCAGCAGGGCATCAAATACTTTTTTGCCTCACTGTAGCCACTCCTTTGGCTGTGTGGTTAGGGTCGTTGTCCTGTTTGAAGATGAACCTTTGCCCCAGTCTGAGGTCCAGAGCGCTCTGGAGCAGGTTTTCATCAAGGATGTCTCTGTACATTGCTGCATTCATCTTTCCCTCGATCCTGACTAGTCTCCCAGTTCCTGCCACTGAAAAACATCCCCACAGCATGATGCTGCCACCACCATGCTTCACTGTAGGGATGGTATTGTCCAGGTGATCAGCGGTGCCTGGTTTCCTCCAGACATGACGCTTGCCATTCAGGCCACCGAGTTCAATCTTTGTTTCATCAGACCAGAGAATTTTGTTTCTCATGGTCTGAGAGTCCTTCAGGTTCCTTTTGGCAAACTCCAGGCGGGCTGTCATGTGCTTTTTTCTTCCGTCTGGCCACTCTATCATACAGGCCTGATTGGTAGTGCTGCAGGGATGGTTGTTCTTCTGGAAGGTTCTCTTCTCTCCACAGAGAAATGCTGGAGCTCTGTCAGAGTGACCATCGGGTTCTTGGTCACCTCCCTGTCTATGGCCCTTCTCCCCCAATTGCTCAATTTGGCCGGATGGCCAACTCGAGGAAGAGTCCTGGTGGTTCCAAACTTCTTCCATTTACGGATGATGGAGGCCACTGTGCTCATTGGGACCTTCAATGCTGCAGAAATGTTTCTGTACCCTTCCCCAGATCTGTGCTTCGATACAATCATGTGTCGGAGGTCTAAAACAATTCCTTGGCTTGGTTTGTGCTCTGACATGCACTGTTAACTGTGGGACCTTATATAGACAGGTGTGTGCCTTTCAAATCATGTACTAATCAACTGAATTTACCACAGGTGGACTCCAGTCAAGTTGTAGAAACATCTCAAGGATGATCAGTGGAAACAGGATGCACCTGAGCTCAATTTTGAGTGTCATGGCAAAGGCTGTGAATACTTATGTACATGTGATTTATTTGTATTTTTTTATTTTTAATAAATTTGCAAAGATTTCAAACAAACTTCTTTCACGTTATCATTATGGGGTATTGTTTGTAGAATTTTGAGGAAAATAATGAATTTAATCCATTTTGGAATAAGGCTGTAACATAACAAAATGTGGAAAAACTGTGAATACTTTCCGGATACACTGTACATGAAACTGGAGTTGAGTGGTTAGAATTCAATGAAGCTGTTAGCTGAGGACATGTGAGGGGTCAATTTCTCAAACTAGAGATTCTGATTAACTTATCCTCTTGTTTAGTTGTACATCTGGCCTTCCACATCTCATTCTGTTCTTGTTAGAGCCAGTTGTCCTTTGTCTTTGAAGACTGTGTACACCTTTGTTTGAAATTTCAAGCATTGCATATACCTCAAAACAATTATTGACTGATGAGTTTCTAGAGAAAGCAGTTTTTTTTGTTGTTGCCATTTTTGACCTAATATTGACCTTAAGACATGCCAGTCTATTGCATACTGTGGCAACTCAAAAACAAACACAAAGACAATGTTAAGCTCCATTTAACAAAACAAATAGCTTTCAACTGTGTTTGATATAATGGCAAGTGATTTTCTAGAACCAAATAAGGAATTTATCATAATTACTCAAGGATAAAGTGTTTGAGTAATGGCTGCTGGAAATGGGGCCAGTCTAGATTTGATCAAAAACGACTTTTCAAATAGTGATGGTGCTATTTTTTACATCAGTAATGTCCTGACTATACTTTGTGATTAGCTGAATGCCACTTTGGTGAATTAAAGTACCAATTTCCTTCCGAAACAGCAAAATCTACATTATTTCAAACTTTTGGCTGCCAGTGTAAGTATAATTTTTGGGGATTTGTACTTTACTCAAGTGCAATTTTAACAGAATACTTGCAATTCTATTTTATTACATTTCCAAAGACAAAATAGTACTTTTTACTCCTTACAATTTTATTTAAACTTGAAAAGTACCCATTACATTGTTGCAGATCAGTGTGGAGTTCCGACCATCTGCAGAGGACAGTTTTTGTCATGGACAGTATTTGTCCTAAACTTTATTCTACACCTGCTACTTCTACAGATTGGACAGTTATGAAGTCAAAAATGATCATTCACTTTGCACATATACACCAGTCAGCCACAAAATTAAAACCCCTTACCTAAAATAGTGTAGGTCCGCCAAAACAGCACCAACCTGATATTCTTCTCACCACAATTGAACAGAGCGTTTATCTGTGTTACCGTAGTCTTTGTCAGTTCGAACCAGTCTGGCCATTCTCTGTTGACCTCTCATCAACCAGGCGTTTCCAACCCCAGAACTGCCGCTAACTGGATGTTTTTTGTTTTTGGCACCATTCGGAGTAAATTCTAGAGACTGTTGTGTGTGAAAATCCCAGGAGATCAGCAGTTACAGAAATACTCAAACCAGCCCATCTGCCACTAACAATCATCCATGTGATTATCTAATCAGCCAATCATGTGGCAGCAGTGCAGTGCATATAATCATGCAGATACGGGTCAGGAGCTTCAGTTAATGTTCACATCAACCATCAGAATGAGGAAAAAAATTGATCTTAGTGATTTGGAGCATGGCATGATTGTTGGTGCCAGGCGGGCTAGTTTGATTATTTCTGTAACTGCTGATCTCCTGGGATTTTCACACACAACAGTCTCTAGAATTTACTCAGAATGGTGCCAAAAACATCCAGTGCGTGGCAGTTCTGCGGATGGAAATGCCTCATTGATGAGAGAGATCAACAGAGAATGGACAGACTGGTTCGAACTGACAAAGTCTACAGTAACTCAGATAACCGCTCTTTACAATTGTGGTGAGAAGAATAGCATCTCTGAAAGTTATTCTGAGATGTGGGATTGGCGCTGTTTTGGTGCACAAGAGGGACCTACACAATATTAGGCTGGTAGTTTTAATGTTGTGGGTGATCTGTGTAAATAAAAACGAAAAGCTTTTGTAATTAAATGTGTACATGTAATTTATTTCTGTGCTTAGCACCATATTTAAATCATGTTTATGAATTTCTAATCTTTATTTGCTGAATTATTATTGTTGTTATTGATGTTAGGCAACTATCAATTATAATAATAACTATAAAACCAGCACTGATAATAATAATAATAAGGATAATAAAAATAATGGAATCTGAGTAAATATTAATTTTATTGAATTCATCCATCTGCTCAACAGCCAGGTTTAGTTGCAAACCTCAGAAAACAATTCAGAAAACCAACAACATTACTTTATTCAATGCGTCATTTGATTGTGATGCAGGGGGTGGTGGTGGGGGGGTGCGTGTTGTTGTACTTGTTAATCTTGATTATTGGCCAGAATCTATGCCACTGTTGTAACATAATTCTATGACCAGGTTGCAAATGCCACTGGGGGAGAAATATGACAGTCGTCGGTCAAAGTTAAAAGGTGACTTAAACCAATCAAATTTATCAGCTTCCTCTACCGCACGGTCTCCTCTCTTGATTTAATTCTAGCTATGAAAAAAAGTTACTTTTTGATACTTAAGTACAATTTAATGTGAATACTTTCACTCAAGTATGCTTTTGGCTAGATACTTGGATTTTTAACTGTGTAAAAGTTTCACTCAGTATCCATACATTCACTTAAGTATAAAAGAGTACATTTTACACCCCTGCATGTTTACAACACAAGTTGCGACAGAGCAGACACTATAAATGGGATTACTGAAAAATGAAGACTAATTGTCTAATCATCTGAATACTGTACACATAATACGTTAGATCCAACAATATTTAGCACCAGATCTGTGTGTGCCAACACTGACTGGACGTGATAAAGAGAAAATGTGAATCACTCAAAGGCAGTGAAAGTAACAGAAGCTCTTTGTTTCACATACAAATTGACAAAGAGTTCCAGTGTCTGTAACTATATAATCACTTAACCAAAAAACTTACACTTCATATAATATAATTTAGAACATAACTTTTAATGTTACGATGCCTTGATCAACATACAATGTCCTGTATTTTGTTATTAATTTTGAAGTTCTTGAAAATAATAAATATGCTACCCTCAAATCATCAACCCCACTTTACTGTACTTGGAAAATTACATTGCTAAAAAGATGGTATCGGTGAGTACCAAACAGAAAGTATTGGTACTCATACTCAGTTTCTAAAACAAAATGGCATCAGTGCATCTCTAGTATGATTTTTATTTGAATTAAATGTTTGAAAGAAATATTTAGTTTTTTCCAGTTTATATTCTACCTAAGGTGGCACTGTCTGCTAAGGGGTTTCTAGGGACAGAGATTTTAATGATGGATAGGAAGACTGGCTCAATATGTCATTTAAAACATTTTCATTTCCATGGTAACAGACAGAATACAAACAGAATTTTTTTTTTAAATTTAAAATAATGTCAATCATAGGAAATGATTGATTTCATCCTCAGAGTTCATTGTAAGTATATTCTGAAAAGTGTATATCAAATATGTATGAGCTTATTTATCACAAAAATCTATTTCTCAAATGGGTTTTTACTTCCCGAATTGGCAACGCAGCTTGTAATTTCATTTCTAAAATGGCCTCCTTCATATTGTGATGCACGTCTTTTTGCGGTGAAATCTATACTGCTTTTGATAAAGTTAAATTAACAATAACGTTTATATTGTTACAGATATTTCAAAATGAGTATTTGCTGAATTGAAGCAGCTTGGTTTTATTTGTCTGTTTTATTTAAAAATCAGGTTGAAATGAAAGTATCACATATGGTACAACAGGACACGTCACTTAAGATTACATAGCTGCATTGAAAACCA
Organism: Xyrauchen texanus; assembly: GCF_025860055.1. Classification (NCBI taxonomy): domain Eukaryota; kingdom Metazoa; phylum Chordata; class Actinopteri; order Cypriniformes; family Catostomidae; genus Xyrauchen; species Xyrauchen texanus. The sequence goes on from NC_068287.1 coordinate 27,681,819, forward strand.
GCATTATTTTTCCCAGGTCAGATTTGACCCGAAAACAAAAGGTATAAAGAAAAAGTTTGACATTACCCAAAGATATTTTGATCAAATTTAGGATTAAGATTAGTTTTTCACTTTTTTCCAAATATTAAATTGGTCAAAAATGATCTAAACATAACAGGAGGGTAAATGGAGAGTACATGTAGAAACATGGCAATAAATTCCATAGCAACTTTCATCAAGTGGATGAAGGACTGCAGAGAGCACAAAACATATGATTACTTCAAGATAAAGTATTTCATATGTGTTTCATATGTGTTTTGTCCTACATTCTTCTCAGTTTGATGATGAGTCAAACTCTTCATGCGTTCGTGGACAGCTGCATGGCTACTGCAGTTCCTGACATCAATGCTCCCCAGATATTCATTTATTGAGCAGAATGGGTGAGAAGTCCATGTACAACCCAGATATGTGGCGACGCATAAGCTCTAACAAGATTCTCTCCCCCAGATGCCTGGTTGATGCCATGATCACCAGTTCCAGTTCTCGCTTCATGCCACAGACTCAAGCTGACAAGTTGCAGTTTCAGTTGGAGGTGTTCGGTTCCAACAAGAGATCAGTGGATTTGTAAGTGAGGCATGCCGTTTTTTTTTTTGTTGTTGTTTGTTTTGTTTTTTAAAGCGTGTGTGTGAAACTGTTTCTTCTTAGGTCTACATAAGTTGCGTTCTAAAAGTGGCTGCTGCATCCACTCCTACGAATGATCAGCATAAAGCTTGTTCGCTTTCTGCTAATGGGTATGTTACCACTGAACTACAGTGCACATATAAGTAAGGGTGTGCAGGTATTTAATGTTTTGGTTTTCTGGCGGGTGGGTGTCTTCAGATGAGTCTGACCAGGTGTGTAATTACTGTGGCATTAGGACTAGAAGTGATCAGCTACTTAAAGGTATGCCTACATTTTAGAAAGGGTAAGCAGTTTATGGTTAAGTGTCCTGATCCCTTTTCTCTCTGTCTGTTCCACAGATGTGAAGTGGCAGAGTGAATTTGTTGGGCCAATCAAAGTAAAGGGTCCTGGTTTTGAGTGAATGTAACTTGTTGGATGCATAACTGCAAAATAAATTTGACACTGTGTTGAACTATTGGTTAGTGTATCCCAGGAATATTTTTTGCAGGGGTTATTTCAGCCTTGTAGAATGAAGGCTCCTTTCCAATTATTAGATGCTGTAGTCAAGAACCATTTTTTTTTTAAATTTGGCAGTTGTAAAAGTGTATATCTCTAGAACATGGCATATATTTGTATGTCCCTGGAATGGAGAACATTTACGTATAAGTGAGTGGGACAGTGTTTGAGCTCTATGGGTCCCCTTGCACTGAACCCACGAATGAATTGCATGATGAGTAAGTAGCTCAGCAAGTATTGATGCAGACTACCACCCCTGGAGTTGTGAGTGCGACTCCAGGGTGTTCTGAGTGACTCCAGCTAGGTCTCCTGAGCAACCAACTTGGCACAGTTGCTAGGGAGGGTAAAGTCACATGGGGTAACCACCTCGTGTTCTCAATTAGTGGTTCTCCCTCTCAATGGGGTGCCTGGTAAGTTGTGCGTGGATCATGGAGAGTAGCATGAGCCACACATGTGGAGTCTTCAGTGTCAAGCACAACAAGCCACGTGAAGAGATGCTCTGACTGTCTCAGAAGCAAAGGCAACTGAGACTTGTCCACCACCCGGATTGAGGATAATCAATTTTCTCTCATCGCAATTGATTATCAACATGGCTTGCATATTTTAAAATTACTGAGGGAGGGCACTCGTTACAGACACACTGCAATGAATATGATTGGTTCATTACTACTTTGAAGCTTTAATTTGTAGTGAGTGATTTCACTAAATATAGGGTGAATATGGGTAAAGTGGTACAGATAAAGAGCTAGTTCAACCAAAAATAAATTCTGTCATCTATAGTATTCACCCTCATCAACCATCGCTTTAACGTCCATTGCCCGTTTGAGCGACCCTCAGTCAAAGCTAAAGGGTCATTCCATGAAAATGGTGCATTTTGCATCCCTAAGAAATAATCAGATTAAGAATTACTATATCAACAAATACATTTGTGATTTAAAAACATAATACTATTTAATTTAATGTAATATTGATGAAAGAATACAGTCAATTCAATATTATTTTAAATAATTAAAATTGCATTTATTCTGATAAGGGTAAGGTTTTGTCCTGTCCCTCGCTATTATTGTTCTTTTCAGCAGGACTATTAATATGCAAATTGAATGCGAAATTATAAAAACAAAAATCACATTTGCATATTTTGTTATAAGTATAATCCCATTGTTAAGCAATGTTTTGTAAAATATAAATAATTTTATCGGTGTCCCCTGATTTCATGTCAGCCCTGTTACCCTCAACAAAAACCCTTGTAAAATAATGGTAAATTCCAGTGACATCACTTCCAGGAAGTTACATAATCTCTTAATTAGTATTCCAACAGTTAATACACAAGTTTCTCTCTCCAATAATGTTCTATTTTTTATGATTTATGAGGGTTGACTGAGGGGGGACATCATGCAATTGTTCAAAACTGTTATTATTTTTAAAGTATACATTTCAGCAATTATTTATTTAACTTAATATAATCAATATATACAAGTAATATCCTTTCAAAGTGTACAAAATGTGCTTTTGTGGACTCGATCAATTAGCAAATTAGCTATAAATCGTCAAACCTGTTACTCTCAGTCCTGAGTAACAGGTTTTTAATGTGGGTAACAGGGATGACATAGATTAGTTGTACATGTACATTTTAAAGTGAAATACTTCCTTCTGATGCATTTTGAGAGCAAAATTAAGAGGCTAGTGTTGTGCTCTTGTAAACAGTTTTGTGCTCTTAAAGCTGCAGTAGGCAACTTTGAAATAAATTGAATTGTGAGAAACAGTGCCCCCTATACTTCCCCATATACATGATGCTCTTCACCCCCAGCCATGGTTTAATTGACAGCTGTTCACAAACAAAGCCAAGGCCTGCCTCGCCAAAAAGATTGGCTAAAATAGCTGAATTGACACTACCGACCCACAATTTTCACTCAGAGCTAGAAAAAGAGGACATGTCTGGGAAAAAGGGTACATATGGTCACCCTACATTTGGATGTCCTTGACCAGCCCACAAGTTTAAAGTCCCCGTGAACCGGAAGTTGCAAACGACTTTTCTCCAGTGTTGTGACGTATTTCCGAGAGAAACGGAATACTAAATGAGGCAAAATAGTGGGCGTGGCTTTTTTTTTCCAACTAGCACCTGATTGGATCTAAAAAAGTAGGTGTTTCATTCAGAAATGGAGGCAGATTTTAACGCAAGTTTACAATCGGTTGTTGAGGATTACTCGCCGCCAGCAGTCCCCTTCCTGCAGCAGGAGGAGGAGGAAGATGAAGAACAGGAACACACAGAGGATAATTTCGTCACGGGGGGAATCAGACCTTACATGCTTGAGCCATTACATGCGGAGGGTTCGAATGGTAAAAAGTCTTCCGTGAGTGTCACAACCAAAAATGCACCTCCTCGCCATCTCTCCTTTCACACGCTGTCAATGCTCGCAAACACACAGGCAGCCTGTCTACTGTCAGTTGGAGGGGCGTGGTTACGGATGTTAAGGAGACACCTAAACCGTCAAACCTACGTCATCAGGCAAGGTCCTCCAATGCAGAGGGGCGGGGAATTTTCAGATTTTGATTAAAGATTACGAAGCCCAAAAAATTGTTTTGTGTGGATTGACTTGCATGGATGAATTGTTCACCACAAAACTATCAATTTAGGCAAACAAAGTAAGTATGGTCAATTTTTAATTCATGGGGACTTTAAAAACATTAAGCTAAACATGTAGGTAACATCATTAAATCCTCACCATTTCTCTTATTTTCGATAAAGTTCAAAAGGCTGCATTTCTTTTTTTCTTGATGTTTCATTTTCCCTCCAGAGTGACACAAGCTGGCTCTCTCTTGTAGGGGCAGGGTGTCACGTCACGTGAACTTCAAACAAAATGTAGCAATATTATTGTGATTAGCCTACGTTCTTTGAAGACCTGCGAGACAGACTGCATCATGAAGATTATTGCATATTCATACAGAAATATTTTTTGTTGTTGTTGTTGAGGTTACAGTCAAAACATTGGGCTGAAGCCCAAAACTAACCTTGCAATGCCGATGGTAGTATGCCATTAAGTGCAGCAGAAAAACAAAGGCGCTATCGTGCTATCTGAGACACAGATCCAGAAGGAAGGGCAAAATACCTTTAATGGGAGAAGCAGAAATGGAAGAGAGACAGAGAGCATTTGTGTGGCTGTTCTCAGTCTGTTTTAAATGACTTTTCTCAGTTTGTTTTAATTGCTACAAAATATAATCTTTGCATTGTAAGTTTTGAAATTTCTTCTCTCCTTCAATGTGAAAACAAGGTTTTGGCATGGGTGTAATTACAATACCCTTAAAACATTGGATCTCTTAGAAATGTAATGTGCTTAACTAATAAAACTATGACAAGTAAGCGCAAAACACTATAATGCAATTAAAAAAATTTAAAAATTTACAATATTATGTGAACAAATATGTGCAGTGTATGCCGAACAATGTGTGTCCTGTCATCCCTGTTACTCTGGTCAGTCCTGTTACTATGACATCAATCCTGTTGCTGTCATTAATTTCATAACAATTTTAAAAATATATATTTGAAATGGCCTTCCAGGTTTTTCTTTTGCAACTTTAATATTGTATTTTGGACAAAGCCCTTCTTTTAATATCTCTCTTGTAAAAACATATATTTTTCTTAACATATTTTTCATGTGATCACTCTCCAAAATTAGGATGTCCTTAGTCATCTGAATAACAAATATAAGATTGAAAAAAGAAATCCAAAATTTTAAACAATCCCAGTGAAATTTTGTGGAATGACCCTAAATTAGTTTATGTCTATAGATTACGATGATTATAAACGTTAAACAAACAAAGCTCTGTAAACTTACCTCTTTCTCAGTCGCAAACAAAGACTATGGGAAAGCAAAAAATGGTAACGAATTAGGCAATTTATGACGTCTATTTCTTGCGAAAGTGTCCTCTTCAGAAAATATAGAATTTCTAGGCGGGAAGAGCGCACGAGGACGCGGACAGGGCAGCATCCAATCGCGTGCGACATCCTGCTGAATAGAGAAAAGGCGTCATAAAGAGGAGAAAAAAACGCCCGTTGAAAAGCGTGAGGTGGGGAGAAAGCACGTCAAAGCTCTCTAGACTGTTTGTATGGTCACAGTCTTTGCTGGTACGTTTAGCTGAACTTAATTTAGGGGAGCGGGAGAAACTAATTACATTTTAACCGACTCGAGCATAGTAAGCAGATCGGGCAGTAGATCTCCCATCCTCTTTCTCTTCAGCAGGCTGATAAGGAGACGCAGATGGTGAGTTTCAATGCTTTGATTCAGTAGCAGCAGCCAATGAACCCAACGACCCCCCTCCTCTATTGTGGTGGTGAGGTGCAGTATGCTAGCCTGTGTGCTACAATGAGCGAGCTGTGGGATACTGGTCTTAAACTCCATGGTGTTGCATATCAGATGTTTTTCTCAAGGTAGAGATGCATTTATGGAAACGTTTGCTGTGGATACTGCAGTAAACCCATGTATTCATCAGAGCTTGTTTTTTGTGGGGACTAGGGTATATGACTGTCACGAATCTTCCTTTTTTAAGGTGTATATTGTTCATTTAAATGAAGACAGAAAAGACATGCCCCTATTGACAATTATTTTTTTTTAACACATTGCTTGTCATGGGAAGTGCATCCGCCGACCCAATTAAGTTCACGGCAAGGTGGAGGGGTTCAGCCGTGCTGAAGCAGTGCTTAAACTTGCTCCGGATTTATTCGGTGTTGAATTTGTCAAATTGATCATTTCGAGCGACGAATAGCTCACGTTTGTACTTCCTCTCACTGTCGTTGTGCTTCACCGACGCTGTGTTTTGCAAGAAATGCTAATCAGCGGGGTGGTTTGCAAGTAATGCTGGCAGCAGCAGCTTGTGGTGGTGCTCCTAACGTGCTTTCCTGCCGTTAAATGACGTATTATACCGGTTTATACAGCACCTGAATGATCCTATACAGATCCTGAACGCTGATGTAGATCATTCTCTCATATCACATTTCTCTCTTTTACTGTCTATTTTCAATTTAAAAGTACTTTATTGGCATGATTGTGTTTACATACAATATTGACAAAGTCTATCTATATCTATATTTATTCATTTGGTTGTCACTTTCATCCAAAGCGTTGTAGGGTGCCGTTCACACTGAACGCGATTTGCGTCCATTCACGCTGTTTTTCAATTGTTTTTCTATGTAAACACGTGCTAGACTGGACTACTTTGACAGTTGCCCAGCGTCTTGCACAGGAGCACAGTTTTTTAGAGGCTTAAAGGGGACACTAGTCTTTGAGCTCACTAATTTATTTTGTACAACACTATGGACCAGGGTAGGGTTGCACCAGCTGTTAGGATGTAAAGTTAGGATGTAAAGCTCACACTAAGGTAACTACTTAGTTACATAGTAACTAATAGTTTGTAACTAAGTCAGTGCTTAATTCGGTTGCACCACCTGTTCTTAAGGCAGAACTTAACTAGTAGATCGTAAGCTCTCCGTAAAGTGATGCGTAGTCGCAAATAATTAATTTTATTTTGTAATCCAATCAGCAGCCTTCAAATTTGTAAACGGGAACTCACGCAACATTTCAAGCTGCTGCCTTGCGTGAACTGTCAAAACAAAGATGTACAATATAAAAAGATATATTAACACGTTACACATTTCATTTAAAATAATGCAATGCACACTTGGAGGCTTGGAGAGAGTGTGCCGTTTCGGTCTGTTTCATGTTGGATATCAATCGATATCAAATCAGTTATCCGCATTATTCCCTCTCTTTTAAACCACAAATGAGCATGTCCACATCATCATAAATATCCAAAGGATGATATCTGTCTCATAAAACTCTTTTATGAATTTGCAGTTCATTATATTCATTATCAATGATAACCTCATCGATGTACTCTAATCTGGCTGCCATCTCATTCTATCCATTCGTTATTCACTGGCTAAGGCTGCCGTAAATATTTAGTTTATACGTAGGGTTACGTGCAATGCTCAAATATTTAGTAGTGTGTAAATTGTGACTTTTTAACGCAACAACTAGGTAGGGTCGGTTGCATCAGCTATACGTACATTTCAACTTGGCCTAGTTGTGGCATAAATGGGCACTAAGTCACAATTTACACACTATTAATATCTGAGCGTTGCACCATTAAATTTAGGCTACTTATAAACTAAGTATTTACGGAAACCTCCGACCAGGAGTAACGGATGTAATAAACAAGCAGACTCACTTAATGACATCAATAAGCTCATGTTTTGGTTGACAGGCTTCAGTCCTTTCGACATATATGATGGTGTTTGCATTTACACTAGTTTACATTTACGGGAGAGAATATTTTATAAAAAAATTACTGCTTCAGCATGAATCCACTCTAACAGTGCACTTTCCTGTGTAATCCGCCTGGTGTAAAGTTTAACATACAAAATAGATATTCAAATTATTAAATATGTTTTTCCAGCCTGTTGTATTAGCATTTATTTATTGTCCCTTATTCATTTTAGATAGCCAACAGTTATTGAATATGTATTTACATAGTTATTGAACAGTTATTTACATAAGCAAAATATACTATTCATAAAATCTTGTTTTATTACATATCATATTTTAATGGGGATATAATTTATTACAGCTGACAGTTACATGAGCAAACAAGGTTTGAACAAAATCAAACTGAAATTCACTGCTGTTTAACACTTCTATGTACAAATTTCAAGGCTGCTTATTGTGTGTGTGTGGGGGGATCTTCTGGTGTAAATAAATAATACGTCGCAAAAAAAAAATATTACTATGTTAAAAATTATACAAATATATTGTTTACTCACTTTCCTGCAACAATAGATCACACAGTTTTTTTTAATTAAATGGATCCAAAAGGTCAGCGTGTGACGTTTCAGTTTCTTACAAGGTGTCTTCTTGTTGTAGGAATTCATGGTTCAGAGTTCCCCAAGCTTGAACTTCTTTTAAGTGTTTTTTTTTTTCCTTTTCCTTCTACACCAACGCCTCACACTCCATCCCAGTAGGTGGTGGAAATGAACCAAAAGCTGGTTTGCCAACCGCCATAAACCCAAAGAAGAAGCAGCTTGAACTTTGGTACGCAGTGTAGTACGAAATTTCTTCGCATGAGCTTGCTTTTCCACTCTGCTGCATTTGGATGCATTTGAATGGGAGTGAATGGAGTGCGAAGTGTAGTGTGATTCCCCCAAAAGGTGCTGTAACTGATTTTCTATGGAAAGGTATGCAAAAAATGTCAAACTACCTGAAAGATATTAATGAAATGAGTGTTGTGAGATATCTTTCTAGACTCTGTAAACAACAAACCAAAAGGTGTCCACAAGCCACTTCTCTGACGCTTTTTGCCTGTTAATCTTTTTGCGTGTTCTCAAAGTATTGTAGTTGACGCGAATTGAGGCTTAAAGCCATTTCTATTCCATATTGTTCATAACAGTTGTAAGAGGGAGCTATTTTGCTGCTGTTGTTTTTGACAACGGCTTCTGCTCGGTGTCGTTCTAAATAGCCGCTATTCCACTATCAACTAGCCAGCTGTGGCCAATTGTCTCAGACCTCGAGCTGCAAGACCACAATCGATCAGCATTCCCACCATCGGGCCAAAAACTCACTCTTAATATGCCGCTGTGGTGCCAACATCCCACACCATGCCCATTTCACAAGCAAGTGGGAAGCTTAAGCTGAGGTATCACTTTATCTAGAATTTAGAGTTTATATCGCATGTAATCTACAAGATAAGTTAGTGTAGACAACTCACCAACTGAAACTGCCATGGTGTATGAGTGATCTCTCCACGAACAGAGCTAAATAGCATTTGGTTGCGTTTAGATTTTTTTTTTAAGTGCAAGAAGGCATTTCGTTTGAACAACCCCTTACAGTGCATTCAGGGTATACATTTTTGTTTACAGATTGTTTGCATTGGTGTAAGGCAGCATGGCACCATAAATTGGAACATTGGCTTGCCGTTCATTAATCAGCCAAATTGAACAGACTGTTGACTCAATTCATAGACGTCTTGCAAACAACATCTCTTTTGGTAATACAGGTCCTTCTCAAAAAATTAGCATATTGTGATAAAGGTCATTATTTTCCATAATGTAATGATAAAAATTAAACTTTCATATATTTTAGATTCATTGCACACCAACTGAAATATTTCAGGTCTTTTATTGTTTTAATACTGATGATTTTGGCATACAGCTCATGAAAACCCAAAATTCCTATCTCAAAAAATTAGCATATCATGAAAAGTGTCTCTAAACAAGCTATTAACCTAATCATCTGAATCAACTAATTAACTCTAAACACCTGCAAAAGATTCCTGAGGCTTTTAAAAACTCCCAGCCTGTTTCATTACTCAAAACCGCAGTCATGGGTAAGACTGCCAACCTGACTGCTGTCCAGAAGGCCATCATTGACACCCTCAAGCAAGAGGGTAAGACACAGAAAGAAATTTCTGAACAAATAGGCACCTCAGTGGGAAGTCTGTGGGAAGGCAAAAGTGTGGCAAAAAACGCTGCACAACGAGAAGAGGTGACCGGACCCTGAGGAAGATTGTGGAGAAGGACCGATTCCAGACCTTGGGGGACCTGCGGAAGCAGTGGACTGAGTCTGGAGTAGAAACATCCCCGCATTCCCCAGGTCAAGCCACTTTTGAACCAGAAACAGCGGCAGAAGCGCCTGACCTGGGCTACAGAGAAGCAGCACTGGACTGTTGCTCAGTGGTCCAAAGTACTTTTTCGGATGAAAGCAAATTTTGCATGTCATTCGAAATCAAGGTGCCAGAGTCTGGAGGAAGACTGGGGAGAAGGAAATGCAAAAATGCCTGAAGTCCAGTGTCAAGTACCCACAGTCAGTGATGGTCTGGGGTGCCATGTCAGCTGCTGGTGTTGGTCCACTGTGTTTTATCAAGGGCAGGGTCAATGCAGCTAGCTATCTGGAGATTTTGGAGCACTTCATGCTTCCATCTGCTGAAAAGCTTTATGGAGATGAAGATTTCATTTTTCAGCACGACCTGGCACCTGCTCACAGTGCCAAAACCACTGGTAAATGGTTTACTGACCATGGTATTACTGTGCTCAATTGGCCTGCCAACTCTCCTGACCTGAACCCCATAGAGAATCTGTGGGATATTGTGAAGAGAAAGTTGAGAGACGCAAGACCCAACACTCTGGATGAGCTTAAGGCCGCTATAGAAGCATCCTGGGCCTCCATAACACCTCAGCAGTGCCACAGGCTGATTGCCTCCATGCCACGCCGCATTGAAGCAGTCATTTCTGCAAAAGGATTCCCGACCAAGTATTGAGTGCATAACTGAACATAATTATTTGAAGGTTGACTTTTTTTTGGTATTAAAAACACTTATTTTATTGGTCGGATGAAATATGCTAATTTTTTGAGATAGGAATTTTGGGTTTTCATGAGCTGTATGCCAAAATCATCAGTATTAAAACAATAAAAGACCTGAAATATTTCAGTTGGTGTGCAATGAATCTAAAATATATGAAAGTTTAATTTTTATCATTACATTATGGAAAATAATGACCTTTATCACAATATGCTAATTTTTTGAGAAGGACCTGTAGAATGGAATGGAAATCATGGAAAGTAATGCATCATGGTAAAACTGCAACTAGGAGTAAGCTGAGCTTTTTATGTGGAAATCTATGTAAATGTTTTTGACATACACCACTGTCTAAGGCTGTCATGGCAACATGTTTGTTTAAATCCTGTCCAGCATAAGCTTAGTGAGAAGAACATAGAACACATACATGGGAACAGATGTGTCTCAGCCATAGGTGTATTATTATAAGTTTAACCATTTGATTAATGATGGCAAATAAACTCAACCAACTATGCTTAATTGTGTTAAGCCTTTGTCTTATAAGCTTCCAGATCCATCTCTTCCAGTTGGCTCATTGCTGTTCCTAATGAAAGTGGCACTTTGTTATGGCAGTTAGGGCTGGCCATCTGGCAATGGATTGTTTGATCAAACATATGTACATTGCTTGTTAAATTGGCTCCATTGGGTAATCTGCTAGGGAGAAGGTCTGTTTCAGCAAATAAGGCATTTGAGAGATTGTGAATGTGTGTATCCACCTTTTTCCTGAATGTGAAAGTGTTTCACGTTTTACAACGGAAGCCTGTTTTTGTTTTCTGACCTCCAGTGTTTTCACTCGCATTGGTGTATTTTCTTAACATATTATGTAATATTTAGTGTATTAAATGTGTAAAAATTGTCAAGAAAGAAAGATACTTTGTAGAGTACCAATGACTGTTTTTGACTGTCCCTTGCCCTTAGAAGCTAAGAGCACACTGCATAGACAAGTCCTCTGTGTTTTCAGTTCAAACTATGTTCTGAAGATTGTGTACATGGATTATTTATTTGGATACCACAGCCTAAACTGCCCAGTTGTCAGAAGTGAATGAAGAGGAACATTGATCCAGGTGTTCCAACAGAATGTTGGAACTTGTTGGAAGGGAAAATATGTGGAAGGTCTTTGTTAGAGGCCCCAAGGAAACATCCATAGCCAACTCTGCTCACTGCTACACTAATAGGCCTGTCTATTGTGTGCAATGCCCTTCTAGAAATGCATTATTTCAAATAGATTGCCTGACTATTCAAGTTCTTTCCATATCTTTCTGGTCATCAATGGAATGTCAGTTGAAAAATGTATCATGATGAGCATCTAGACTTGTTTATTTTTTTTTTTTAGACAAATTTTACTCTGGGTGCGATTTGCTGGGGGGATGGGGGGACTTCCGTGCCTCTGCTTTTGATATCCCCTCCATCTGGAAATTCATTTTTATTTATTTTTTATCTCCGGAGGGGATACGTTTCATCCTTGTTAATTGATTGGAATACCTGGAATACCTACCGAAATTATGCACAACTGGTGACATTAGCGAGCCTGTAATCCTATATTACATCTTGAAATAAAAATACAGACAATCTGATTGCGTAATGTAATTTTATTTATGCCCTCCCGAAAATATGTTCCGAAACGGATATATATGCATTTGTCATACCTGCTTGTGTCCAAATACACTGCCTTCAGAGTGCAGCATTCTTCACATCTCTTGCAATGCATCCGTGGTCTCACGGCAAACAAACGCATCATTGCACATTCAATGCATCCACGGGAGAAAAACACAAGTTTTGTTCTATGCATGGCAAGTTTTCATGGTAAATCCAGAGACAAACTTTAATACTTCACTTTACAGTGATGTTTTCTCCAGTTGTATAGTTACAGTGGTAAACAGTTGCCGCTTGATTTTGCGGGAAATTGCATACATGCCTCATTCGCCGTGCGTGTTGACGTCATATCTGTACACAGAGAAAATAAGCTCTGGCTACTGTAGCGCGTGTGTGGGAGTAAAAAACTGAAAGTTTGTTGTCACAATGAACAAGAAAAATTTACCATGGATCATTAAAAACGGCAAACCTCCAGAGAATCACTGGTTGTAAAAACAAAGAACCCAAATAGAGCTAGAGTCTACAAGCAAAAAGGGAATGCGACAGAATCCGTAATAAAAACATTGGCTTTGCTTTTCTGAGTTGGCAACAACTCCTAGAGACAGCTTTTTTCTTACTCGACAGGTAAGTTATTTTATTGATATGGTTTATGTGTAGTTTATAGGGATGCACCGATCCGATTCTTGGATTGGTATAGGCTCTGATACTGAAGCTTTTAGACGGATCGGGTATTGGTCCGATGAGCCCGATCCTAATCTGATACTGTGTATTAGTCATGTTTGTTACTGTCAAGCTCCAACAATTACATAGAAGAACCATTAAAGCAGTTCATATGACTCGTGCATTTTATTCAAAGCCACTTGAAGATGTGTGATAGTTCTGTGAATCACAAAAGGCTGTGTAATAAGTGTTAATAAGTAAATATATAGTATGCACAGTGCCAGCGCGTCAGTGAATGGCACTGCTGTTTACACACACTCGCGGCTATTTTTAGCCTTCACAGCGGTGCACAATATTTGAGCTCTACTCACGAACAACATCTCAGATGTAGTTGCACAATAGTTCGGTTCACTTACAATATGCATTTCAAACAGAATTATAATATGCATTTGACCAGAATTTGAATAAGAAGCGAATTAAACTACTGTGAACTTGCCTAAAAACAGACACACTTACAGGACTTCCTGGAGAGTTCAGAATGTCCAAATAAAAGTGTGAGTGTTTAAAAATGTCATGACTTGAATATATTATTGTTGTATTTAAAATTAAAAGTCAATAATAATAATATGAATATTTGTTTTTATTATTAATTTTGTCCTCATTAGTATTTGTTTACAATTTATATTTAAATTGAATGGGTGAATGAAAAGTGGACTGATGTCTTACAACTAAATTGAACAAAAAGGAGATCGGAATAATTTAAAGTCCAGATGCAAGTTGAAACATTTTTTGGGAAAACAAAAGTAAAAACAAAAATTAAACACTGGTTTCTTTTCTACACAAGACTTGACTGGAATTACTGTTAATTTTGCTGCTACATTATCCAGTATACTAGTTAATAATAAAAGTGTTTCTTAATAAGCTATACATTTATATTTAAATAAAGTGTAGTTTAGAGGTTTGTGTTACTTTACATATTAAAGAGCACTCCCAATTATTTCCACACAATAATGTAAAGATATTCTAAACTGATTATGCAAAAAAAACAATCGTGGTATCGGATCGGGATCTGTATCGGTCCGATACTGAGATTTCCGGTATCGAAATCGGATCAGAAGAGAAAAAGTGGTATCTGTGCATCTCTATTAGTTTATTTGTGGTTTCGCAACACACGTCTTGAAGTGATGTTGACCACTGGTTTGTAACAATGACAATCTATAAATTAGTTACTACTAGGGCTACCCCCGACCAAAGATTTTCCTAGTCGACTAGTAGTCGTTAATTTAAGCCATTAGTCGACTAGTCACACGTTTATGATATTAATTAAATTACTTAAATATATTTATTTTGGGGGGGCATCAGAAAATGGTTTGAGTTCTAGGGCTGAGAATGTTGTAAGTAACATTGCTAACACTGTTCTACATTACAGAGAAATACTAAACTGAAATAATGAGCCTTTAAAATATAAATTTTACAAGTGCCACAGCGACACCTAATCTGAGCAGGAGTCGAGACCGAGAGAGATTTAAAATTCTGCCGGCTGATGCACACTCTAACTCGGAGACGCTCGTATCTCACCCCCCACTGTCTGCAGCTTGCAACGTGTTGCATAATTTTTGAAATCATCATAAGATCAATCTTATGTGAAAAATAACATAAAAACTGCAACAACAATAAAATGTGTATGTATGAATGTGTGTATATACACTCACCTAAAGGATTATTAGGAACACGGTTCAATTTCTAATTAATGCAATTATCTAATCAACCAATCACATGGCAGTTGCTTCAATGCATTTAGGGGTGTGGTCCTGGTCAAGACAATCTCCTGAACTCCAAACTGAATGTCAGAATGCGAAAGAAAGGTGATTTAAGCAATTTTGAGCATGGCATGGTTGTTGGTGCCAGACGGGCCGGTCTGAGTATTTCACAATCTGCTCAGTTACTGGGATTTTCACGCACAACCATTTCTACGGTTTACAAAGAATGGTGTGAAAAGGAAAAACATCCAGTATGCGGCAGTCCTGTGGGCTGAAAATGCCTTGTTGATGCTAGAGGTCAGAGGAGAATGGGCCGACTGATTCAAGCTGATAGAAGAGCAACTTTGCCTGAAATAACCACTCGTTACAACCGAGGTATGCAGCAAAGCATTTGTGAAGCCACAACACGCACAACCTTGAGGCGGATGGGCTACAAAAGCAGAAGACCCCACCGGGTACCACTCATCTCCACTACAAATAGGAAAAAGAGGCTACAATTTGCAAGAGCTCACCAAAATTGGACAGTTGAAGACTGGAAAAATGTTGCCTGGTCTGATGAGTCTCGAATTCTGTTGAGACATTCAGATGGTAGAGTCAGAATTTGGCGTAAACAGAATGAGAACATGGATCCATCATGCCTTGTTACCACTGTGCAGGCTGGTGGTGGTGGTGTAATGGTGTGGGGAATGTTTTCTTGGCACACTTTAGGCCCCTTAGTGCCAACTGGGCATGGTTTAACTTCCACGGCCTACCTGAGCATCATTTCTGACCATGTCCATCCCTTTATGGCCACCATCTACCCATCCTCTGATGGCTACTTCCAGCAGGATAATGCACCATGTCACAAAGCTCGAATCATTTCAAATTGGTTTCTTGAACATGACAATGAGTTCACTGTACTAAAATGGCCCCCACAGTCACCAGATCTCAACCCAATAGAGCATCTTTGGGATGTGGTGGAACGGGAGCTTCGTGCCCTGGATGTGCATCCCACAAATCTCCATCAACTGCAAGATGCTATCCTATAAATATGGACCAACATTTCTAAAGAATGCTTTCAGCACCTTGTTGAATCAATGCCACGTAGAATTAAGGCAGTTCTGAAGGCTGAAAGGGGTCAAACACAGTATTAGTATGGTGTTCCTAATAATCCTTTAGGTGAGTGTGTAATATATATATATATATATATATATATATATATATATATATATGTCATGTCTTGTCCTGTCCAGTCATTATATGTTTTGTTCTTGTTTTTTCCTTCTACTCTTTCGCCATCTGCTGGCCCTCTCTGGTTACTTCTCCCCCTTCCTCTCGTTCTCCAGCTGCTTCTCATCTCCCCTTAATTTTCCGTCAGTTCCCTTCCCACCTGTTCCCGTTTTCCCGCTGATTAGATCTCTACTTCTTTCCCTGCTTTCGCTGCTTTCGTTGTCTGAGTCTCACTTGAGTTTCACACGTTGAAACAAACCGTTGTCTACCTGTCGCTGTCCAGTCCTGTCCTATTGGCATCCGCCTCTCTACGCTCTTTTCTCCGTTAATTACCTGGATATATTTGTGTTCTGTTCAGTTCGCCCCGCGCTGCCAGAAGTCTGGTCCCCACGGTCTCGCCTCGATCCCTGTCTACCCCAGTGGAGTCTACAGCCTGACTGGCGCAACACTGCAACCCCCGGCTGCTGCCTAAGGGACACTCGCTAAGAGCTCAGAAGAAGCTTCCTTTATTCATCGCCCACTCTGCGGGTTGTTTGTGTTAACCTTTGCCTCTCAAGGAGAAGATTTTGTGTTCATTTTTGTGTTGCTAAGAACTTTTCATTAAAGAACAACATTTCTGTTACATCGCTCTTGGGTCCTCACTTACCTCCACAACAATATATACACAACAACAGTTTTAGTGGTTTGTTTGAGTGAACCACACTTTTATATCCAGTTTCCATTTCAAAAGAGTTTATACAAAGTACGTTACATCCTTCTTAAATGTCAATGTTTGTTTGGAAAATCTTATTTTCGTGAAAATGTATATGTTTTTATTTATTCTATTTTATTTAGGTGTAATATTGAGAAAATAACAAGTTTGCAGTAATGCAAAGATATTATTTAATTTTGTAAAAATATTTTTATTTGAAAACACTGTGCATTAATAGTTGTTGCTAATTTGTATGTTTTAGTTGAAAAATACACATTTCAGCATTATCAGTAATCTACTTGTGCACTATCCTTGATAACCAAGCAAGTTGACTCTTGATACCATTTGTTTAATATATCACAATCGCATATCGCAATATTAACCTCAATAATCGCAATATGACATTTTCCCCAAATTGTGCAGCCCTAATGTGTGTGAATAAATTTGTTTTGTTCCCTCCGTCACGATATATATATATATATATATATATATATATACAGTGAGGAAAATAAGTATTTGAACACCCTGCTATTTTGCAAGTTCTCCCAGTTGGAAATCATGGAGGGGTCTGAAATTGGCATCGTAGGTGCATGTCCACTGTGAGAGACATAATCTAAAAAAAAAATCCAGAAATCACAATATATGATTTTTTAACTATTTATTTGTATGATACAGCTGCAAATAAGTATTTGAACACCTGTCTATCAGCTAGAATTCTGACCCTCAAAGACCTGTTAGTCTGCCTTTAAAATGTCCACCTCCACTCCATTTATTATCCTAAATTATATGCACCTGTTTGAGGTCGTTAGCTGCATAAAGACACCTGTCCACCCCATACAATCAGTAAGAATCCAACTACTAACATGGCCAAGACCAAAGAGCTGTCCAAAGACACTAGAGACAAAATTGTACACCTCCACAAGGCTGGAAAGGGCTACGGGAAATTGCCAAGCAGCTTGGTGAAAAAAAGTCCACTGTTGGAGCAATCATTAGAAAATGGAAGAAGCTAAACATGACTGTCAATCTCCCTCGGACTGGGGCTCCATGCAAGATCTCACCTCGTGGGGTCTCAATGATCCTAAGAAAGGTGAGAAATCAGCCCAGAACTACACGGGAGGAGCTGGTCAATGGCCTGAAAAGAGCTGGGACCACCATTTCCAAGGTTACTGTTGGTAATACACTAAGACGTCATGGTTTGAAATCATGCATGGCACGGAAGGTTCCCCTGCTTAAACCAGCACATGTCAAGGCCCATCTTAAGTTTGCCAATGACCATTTGGATGATCCAGAGGAGTCATGGGAGAAAGTCATGTGGTCAGATGAGACCAAAATAGAACTTTTTGGTCATAATTCCACTAACCGTGTTTGGAGGAAGAAGAATGAGTACCATCCCAAGAACACCACCCCTACTGTGAAGCATGGGGGTGGTAGCATCATGCTTTGGGGGTGTTTTTCTGCACATGGGACAGGGCGACTGCACTGTATTAAGGAGAGGATGACCGGGGCCATGTATTGCGAGATTTTGGGGAACAACCTCCTTCCCTCAGTTAGAGCATTGAAGATGGGTCGAGGCTGGGTCTTCCAACATGACAATGACCCGAAGCACACAGCCAGGATAACCAAGGAGTGGCTCTGTAAGAAGCATATCAAGGTTCTGGCGTGGCCAAGCCAGTCTCCAGACCTAAACCCAATAGAGAATCTTTGGAGGGAGCTCAAACTCCGTGTTTCTCAGCGACAGCCCAGAAACCTGACTGATCTAGAGAAGATCTGTGTGGAGGAGTGGGCCAAAATCCCTCCTGCAGTGTGTGCAAACCTGGTGAAAAACTACAGGAAACGTTTGACCTGTGTAATTGCAAACAAAGGCTACTGTACCAAATATTAACATTGATTTTGTCAGGTGTTCAAATACTTATTTGCAGCTGTATCATACAAATAAATAGTTAAAAAATCATACATTGTGATTTCTGGATTTTTTTTATTAGATTATGTCTCTCACAGTGGACATGCACCTACGATGACAATTTCAGACCCCTCCATGATTTCTAAGTGGGAGAACTTGCAAAATAGCAGGGTGTTCAAATACTTATTTTCCTCACTGTATATATATATATATATATATATACACACACACACACACACACACACACATTATGTATTTTCACGGATAACGAACCGACCGGCAGAGAATGCACAGTTGAAGTAGGTTCTTTGTCAGAGAGATGTTGTCCTTAACAACTTTCAAAAAGTTGAACAACACACATTTTAAATGCACTTATTTTTTTTTTCCAGGTTCATTTGAACTTTTAGTTAAAATAAATAAATACATTTGAAATCAAGGTGTCTTGCTTAGGCTTAACGCTAACCCTGCTTAATGATATTTTTCAGTTTTTTTTTTTTTTTTCTTAACCAACCTACCAATCAAAACTTGGTCGACCAAGACTCTTGTCATCGACTAATGGTTAGTTGACTATCAGGGGGCAGCCCAAGTTACTACCATGGTCTATTTGGCCAGAATATCCTACAGTTATAAAAACTTTACAATGTTTGACCTTATCAGACTAGCAATCAGCGTGTCTAATGTTAACAAAGGTTGCCTAACATTTGTAGCATTGTTTATTTCAAAATATCAATGTTACCATTAAGTCAAAACAACTGCATAAGATATGGCACTTATCTGCTCCAATGACATGTTTTCAGATATTCATTATTTCCTTTCTTTTATTTATTTGTCCATTCGCTCTGATAAGACAGTATTTATGTCTACACCGGTGCCTCTAACCACATTCATCCGCACAGAGGAGCGGAGCCGAAGCACAGCTTGCGCCATTATCAAAACAATGTTCTTCCACAAGACACATACAGTTTTACTTTTTAACCGCTAGAGGAACAAAAGTTTTACTGGGTGTTTTAAAGAAGATAAATATTTATACCAGCGGGAACTTGCAAGTCCAGAGAAACAGATGGCTGATGATCAAATTGGTATCCCAGCAGCATAATTTACAGTTAATTAGACTGTTAATCTTTAATACAGTAAATTATTTTGATAAAATTTAGTTAAAATAACAATTCTGTGGTTTTAGTTTACAGGTTAAGAATTTGAGACTACTTTTGATATGAATAAGTCATATCAAATAAGTCACAGTCGTCTGAATTTCTGCATTAAAATTTAAATGATGACAGTCACATTGACATGCAACCCACTCTGGTTTTTCAACAAATCGCACCCTGATTTCACTGATTACTTTGCCTTCTTTTCCTAAAGGTGAAAGAAGTAATGCATAATAATTAAGAGTGGACCGTTGAAGTCTGCCCCTATGCATATTATTTTCTCTTGTACAGTGTTTTATGCAAGATGTGCAGTTGTAATATTCCTGTTTGAGTGGTTAGGTGAATGTCACACACAAAGGTTCTAGTGCATGTCTCTTGACTATTCTTAGAGCTCCATACTAATGATATTATGCCATCAAGGACTCTGGGACAGCCTGTGCAGAGTGATAATGGAACCTTTTTTTCCCTCGCAAAATATTATCCTTATATGGAGAAAGAGAAGATATTAGCTTTCTTCCTAGCCCTTAATAGAACTTTCTACTGAGCGCCTAGCTGTAAGTGCAGCAACTTGAAGTAGTTGTCTGGTGTCCCAGTGGGGACATTCTTGACTTGAGCGTATTTAAGATGAACATCAGCAGATACATGTAGTCTATCTGTGGTATTAGAGTGCATCCGGAAATTATTCTCCACATTTTTTTATGTTACAGCCTTATTCCAAAATGGATTAAATTAATTATTTTCCTCAAAATTCTACAAAAAATACTCCATAATGACAACGTGAAAGAAGTTTGTTTGAAATCTTTGCAAATTTATTAAAAAAAAAAAAAAAAATCCACGGATCATCCTTGAGATGTTTCTACAACTTCATGGAGTCCACCTGTGGTAAATTCAGTTGATTGGACATGATTTGGAAAGGCACACACCTGTCTATATAAGGTCCCACAGTTAACAGTGCATGTCAGAACACAAACCAAGCCATGAAGTCCAAGGAATTGTCTGTAGACCTCTGAGATGAGGGACCATCGATATATTACATTGGTGTGTCTAAATGGGTATAGTTTATAGTGTATGTGCTTTTCCGACTGTACTCCCAAAAATATTTTGTTTACTTGTTGGGCTTCATCCTATGATGTTTGTTATTCGGTCAGTTCCATACACATGTGCACTCCTCAAAAATGTGTAAGAACACCTCTCTATGTGTTTACGTGGCCACATAAGCGGCTTTCTCTGGGAGAAACCTAGTTGTGTTAAACCGCTTTCTCTTAATCCCTTAATTGCCTTAAGGAAATCGGCGTTCTCGTTTACATTACGTTTCAGAATGCCTCTTTCTGCAAAAACCCTGGAATAAAGTTTTCTTAAGGGTATGTAAACGTTAACATAATTAATGCAGACGTTTAGTAATTTAGTAAAAAAATCAAGTCACGCGTGATCATTATCATTCATCATTGCAACTAAATTGTTCAAAAATGCAACCAAAAATTAATTATTGCAGCTATAGCTTAAAATCTAGTCGACGTTGACGACAGTCGGGTTGTGTGCGTTCATATGCCGTTTCATCAGTTATCATCTTGTGAGTTATTGAATACATGTATAGAGTGCGCACCAGTGTGCACCTCTTTTCACCCATTCTGCACCGCACGCAACAATAATCACCCAAAAAGAACTGGGGGTTTGAACTCAGGAGCTCAGGTTATATACAGATCAAGATCAAGCTTTTGACACTTAGGACAATTGAGGGACTTGTTCACAACTATTACACAAGGTGCAAACATTCACTGATGCTCAAGAAGACAACACATTACTATATTTTATGTAATTATCTGTAGTGTAGATTGTGAAGAGCAGTATTAAATAAAACAACTTATGTTTGAACATTTATGAGACAATACTTTATGAATGCAATCTTGTCTTCTCAACTATACTGTAGCTATACTCTTTATTAAACCTCTGATTAATGGGTTATTGGCTGTCTTCCTTTTCTTCTGCTTTCTATCTTGTTTCTGAACAGCAATCTAAACCAAGCAATTCTGTGATTTGAAAACAGCAATTTGGCTCCTTAATGTTTCAGTTTAGGAGCCAATGTCTCCCAAGTCTTTTTTTTTGTTGTTGTTGTTTTTTAGTCTGGAGCCCTGCTCTCACTTCCAAGTACTCTTGCCCATTCCTAGTACATAATATTTTTTCCTATTAAAAGGTTTTGAGTTATGGGATAGACTTAATGGTTGGGTTTAGTTTAGATTAGAGGCTTAGCTAAACTTAGGAAAAAATTGTTTGTCCATTTGTTTAATGTTCTCTATGAGAGTAAAAGTTGGACATTTTTGTATGAGCCTTGTAAGATTTCTTGGGATTTCTTGTAACTGTTATTACGATTTCTCATTAGACCATGTTTTTTTTTTTTGTTGTATCCCTTAGTTGGTGTCAAGTAAATGGGTGTTTGTTAACTTGTTGAATGAGTTTAACCCAACTGTAGACACTTTTAGGTATCAGTAAATTTGTATAGAGGCTCTCTAGAGGAGATATGAGGAGCAAAACTGGCTTCCCTGCATGAAAAAGTTTGAACAATTATGTGAGAAGTGTCCTTTGAACGGGCAAAAGAGGCAATATGATCACGCGGGAAGTCGCTATATTTTTACTGAGACTTCCAGTACCCTAGAATCATCCAATCGCGCCAATGCTTTCACCTTCCCTTGTGGCGCAATTGGATGTTCGTTGCGTCCTCAGCATGGGAGACCTGAGTTCGGATCCCATATTGAAACCAGGAAGTAATAGTATTTGCATAAACATAACCATCAGTCAACTGATGGTTATGTTTAGGATTGGATTGGGGGTTGCAGGTAAAATATGCATTCCTTTTCGTTGTATTACAGCCTGTACTGCTGAAAACGACTCGCTTCAAAACTCACTTTTGGCACCCCTCTGTAGACATTACACTAGGAAAATAGATCTTACACATGCCCATATGTCCAACAACACTTACCACTTTTGTCCATTGGGGGCATTGTTTCGAATTTTGGTAAGCACAGACCAGTTGTACCTAAATAAAAGTCAACCTACTGTTTCTGATTTCACTGTTAGATCAGTCTGAAAGGAGAGTTTTCTTCTCAAATTCCATGGAAAGGAGCAATATTGTCTTGGCACAAGGAGTAAAATTCTATCTGGGTGTTTCATGATATCTGACTGCAAAAAAGAAAAAACTCCCTTCCGTGTGATAAGATCATGGTATGCAAGATGCTTACGGCTGTGTTTTTTGAACTACCATGAAGTGCCCACATCAAGTTTCGAGCTGTCTTAACATGTTTGAAGCCTTAAAAAAGGATGTGTCCTGGCTACTCCATTCTAAGTAAAGATCCACAGTGTCCCTGCTCTTATTGTAATCTACAAACAACAAAAGCATTGAATTGCTTTGCAAAATATGGCAAAGAAGGTTTTAAAATTCCACGTTTCAACATTAATTGTATCTTCTTGGTTTCATTGTTTCAAGTTTTCAGACCAGTAAAATGCTAGTTTAAAGCATAAACTGCATATACAACTACCGTAGTAGGATAACAGACAGACCTGAAGAATGTTCTGTTTAACATTGGATGGTGAGATTTTACACTGTACTTTCTCTTGGTCAAAGACACACTGGACTCAAATGAAACATAAGACTGTTTCTCTTCACTTCTGCCTTCAACCCTTTTCTCACTTGCACTTTAAAGGCATCCTCACTTTTTCTCAGATTCAACATGTTTCAAGTTTCACATCCACGTGTAGGTTTTGAGAATTGATGTGCTGTTATGTTTAAGTTGGCTACTTTATTCTGAAAACTCTTGGAGCAGTTGAAACACTGCATTGCAATGGATGTTTCAATCAAATGGACTGAATGTGCCTCAAATGTTGCATAATCCCATAGACTAAATTTACTGCCAACCCTAATGCGTAACTTGGTAGATTAAAGGAATAGTTTACCCAAAAATGAAAATTTGCTGATAATTTACTCACTGTGACAGGGTGGAGGGTGGGGCCGGGTCGTGATGCTACACACCCGGCCCCTAATCAGACTAATCAAGCCTCAGAGAGGGATAAAAGCTGACTGGAGACTGCAGTGGGACGGAGAGAGAGATTTACTGGCAGCTGCCCGACACATTTCTGTGTTTGTGTGTTTGTCTTTTTGTTTAAGTTCCTTATTAAAATATTATTTATATTGTCAAGCCGGTTCACGCCTCCTCCTTTCCATTAATCCTTTTACACTCATCCTCAGGCAACCCAAGATGTATCCGAGGTTTCTTTCTTCATCAAAACAGAATTTAAGATTTTTGGATTTAATTTCAGAACTCCTCCTTTAAACAATGCAAGTGAATGTACTCCAGAATTTGAAGGTCCAAAATATTTAGCGTGCGTCAAAATAATCCACATGACTCCAGTCAACAAATAAAGATTTTCTGAACTCAAATGATTGATTATTTTTTAGAAACAAAACAATACTTATATACATTTTAACTACAAATGTTCGCTCCATACATCACTGTGACGTGCGCTCATGAGAGGGATGACATAAGCTCATTGGTAAGGTCACGCGGCCAGAAATTAAATCCTAAAAATCTTAAATTATGTTTTGATGAAGAAAGAACGGATACATCTTGGATGGCCTGAGGGTACAGTATTTGCCAATTAAAATCTTTGGGTGAACTATTCCTTTAATGTCTCCTGTGTTTTTATTGCCCAAAAACTAATTTTGTTTTTCCAGTAACAGGGGAATCAATGATCAATCATAACTTAAAGAAAACAAAGTATACTATCACATTAAAATGTGTGTAACTGAATGTAAATATCAGATATACCAAAATGTTTCATGAAGTCTTGGGCTTTACCTAATTTTTTCCCATCTGATTCTTTAAAAATGCCTACCCAGTCTACAAAACCCTTGTTTTGCTGAAATTATTGCATGTTATGCGAGGTGGTGGTCCTTTTTATAATGTTTGAGAAACATCAGAATGCATTAGCGTTTACACTACAAATGTAATGTGGTCACAAGCATTTCTGACTGCCTCTGAAAGTGATTGGAGTGATCCAATCATAAGGTGCATTGGACCCCTTTTATACCTGTAATTGGTGCTGTCCTCTTGTGATCAGATCACCCAAGAAGGATATTCATCAAGTGTAAATGGGGCCTGTGTTGGTGGACGGTGACCACAGGAGGAGGTTTGCTGCACCACAACTCCTTTCACTCCAGTGAACTCCTGTTTATTGCTCTGGATGTCTGAACCCATGGGGAGCAGCTGATGGGATCTGTCCATCTAATGATATTCTGCAGTTTACTGCCAGAGATGAAGAGTGATGGAGAGTGATTGGGGTGTGTGCCATGTTTGACTGTGGGAGAGAGTAAGATACTGGCCTCTGGTAACAGCAGGGCATAACAAATCATACTGGTCTGTCCATGTCTGAGTGGGAGCAATGCTTTAAATAAGTATTCACACTGCCTTGGGTCAGAGGGTGGCCCACAGCTTATTTGTGTAAGATATTCGGCTTGGTCTCGTATAGAGCATGAGTGGTACGTTTTTTTGAGGTGGATACCGATTTTAGAGGGGGAAAATTCTCGATTACCGAAATGGTGGCCAATATAGTTCATTTTTGAGCTGGAAGGAAAACAGACCTTTTCTATGTGGATTTTGCACCGATATGACTATGAAAAGGTACTCGGAAGGCTGCTTTCTTAAACAAATATTTTTATCAAAGAATATTTGCCATTTTTATACATTGTCAACAAATTCTATATATGAACACTGAGAAAATAAATCAATAGAAATACAATAAATAGCTAAATAAACATCAGTCCTGTATGTTCAGTATCAGTGAGTTGCTGACCATTTAAATAAAGAATACATTCTAATTATAGCTAAATAAAAATCAGTACAGTATGTTTAGGATCAGTCAATGGCTAACTATTTTAATACTGCCATTACAACTTGCCCCTATTTGAAAACAAAAAGCATTTACACCTGCCGAGTCAAGAGATAAACAGCGGCAGTGGTGTTACACCGTATGTTATACAGGTTCAGGGGAAACTTTCAATGGTGGAAAACCAGACTTTTAAATATAACATTTTGTAAATGCAACAATTGGAATTGTTCAGTTGAAGGGGGTACCAAACTGTGAATCCTGAACAAAACAGTTTGGTAAATACATGTTTACACATTAGCTTCCACTCAGCTGATAAGCTTTGAAAGTAGCTACGTGGTTAGCTAGTTAGCTATAAACTCGTTGTCACAGAGTAAAATATGGGCTTTATTTATGTTCCAGCATTGCGTCTCACCAATTAGGTAACAACATAGTGTGAAATCAAAACTCAACAGACACAATCTACCACCGCACCGTTGTCTGCTGAGCTGCAAAAAGATGCTCTGATGCTTATCTTTCAATCTGCAACGTTACTGACTACACTGACAAACTATAGATAGACGTGAGTGACATGGTTGTCAGGGTTAACATTACATTAGTTTTATTGAAAAGGGAAAATTATGAGGTCATTGTTTATTAACTTTCTAGTATGTATTTCACAAACTTGTTAGCAACTTACCGCGCAAACACAGCTTACCTCCTCACCGTCTGCAGAACCAACGTTAGCACAGAACTGTAAACAATGGAGTCGGAGCGCATTCTGGACAAATGTCTTTGACTGCTGCACCACGTCTCACGCAGGACCGGCACATTTTAAACACTGTGTCAAGTTAAAAAGAACTTCAAATTTTCAAAAATGCATGTTAAGACACCTGCGCTCTTTCATTGTTTTTAGCGCAGGTGTCACAAAGATTCAATGTTCTTTACAAGTTCAGGCTAGAGGGGACTGTTGCGTTTTTCATATTATTCAGGATTGTTCTGCACCAAGCATAGTTTCAGTGCATAAACGGTAAGACAAAGCTTTTCCCTTTTGCTCTAGTGTACTGAGGGGCTGCCGTGCCTTGTTAAAAATGTATATGTTTACTGTTTCAATACAGTTACGAATGTTTCCTATATGCTTACATAAAAAGCATCCTATTGCAACAGTACTTGCTAGAAGAATAAATAAAAAAAGCAGTGAGTGGGTTTGGGTCGGGTTTGGGCTTAAAATTTGACTGTATGGTTCGGGCCAGGTAGGGTCAGGCCACACTGTCTTGGGTACGTTCGGGTTGCTTTGCCACACTAAAATCTAATTAGTTGACCTTTGATTTTTCAAGGCAATCGTTAATGTACTTATTTGAATTAAACAAAATTTAAGTAACGTTGACTAGTTACAATTAAACTTATCTCATCTGTGATTAAAATATCGTTGTTTTGATTTAATTATTTAAATTGGGTTATAACATGTCTTATACAGTGTAAAGGAAATTATGACTGGACTATAGGTTAGCCATATGACACATTGGATTCTACTCTTAGTGCACATAAATCTGCACTTTTGTAAAGTACAATTGAGTAAAGAAGAAAGGCTTTAACTAAACATGCTCCAAGTTTACCAGAGGTAACATTAATCACAATCATGGTGATTTCACAAAAATCTCAATTATCAACCAGCTACAACAAAACAACAATAGTGATAAGAAATATAACTATATACATTTTTAAATAAAATATCATAAATTTTAATTATTTTAATTAAGTTCCCTTGTTTTGGCCAAATATACATAAATGATTCAAGAGCAAGGGCTTATGGGTATTCCATACAGCTGCAATTTTGTACTTGATAATTTTGAAAGAAAACACTCAAAGCCAAAGTTTAAAGAATGTAAACATTTTTGTAAAAAATTTTATTCCAAAATGTGACTGTTTATATGTTTTTATTAAGGACAACTTTAGGATTTAGTGAATATTTCTTTAAATTAACTTACTTAAAACTATTAAGAATAGTAAAAGCTTAAGTTGAGTAAACTATATTTTACAATTTGAGATTTGTATTACTATATACAGTGTAGGCAGACCTCTATTGCATTCTCACCAATTCAGAATGGGCAATATAGGGAACATAATTTAAAACTGACCACTTCTACGGTGATTCTTCACTTTTAAGTCATCTACTGTTATGCAGGGCTACAGTTTGAAGAGAATATTGCAGAGCAAGTAAGTTCAAGTCAATAAAATTAAAGCGAGCTACCTGAATAACATCTGGTTTTATGAGTTTTATTACCGCCACAGTAATGGAAGAACGCATGCAAGTATGTTTAACTGCACCACGCATTTGCAATACTTTGGCCTATCTCTCACGTCTGCATACAGTTTCTAGCTGTACATTCTATACTAATGTAGTAAGTTGCTACATTGCTTGGCAACTATAAATGGTGTACAGTAGAGGTCGACGATTAATCGGCTGGCCGATTTTTTTGCATTTTTTACATAATCGGCATCGGCCAATATCCACGCATATCAAGCCGATTATTAGGCAGGCGCATCTGTGGGCAGCCTAGTGTTGTTGTGGAACGCGTGTTCGACGCACACTGCCCCTAGAGTCATTTTCCAGCAGAGTGAGCAGACCTCTAGGAAGGAGCTAAATTCCTTGGAGAAAACAGTAAGGGTTAAATTTGTATAACTTCTTTAGATTTAATTAAAAACTTTTGATATGTTACTGCCAACTTCAAGAAAAAAACGTGACAAACGCGATAGTTGACATGATGTTCGGCTACTTTGGATATTGATAGCGTAGATGAAGTTGCATTATCACAGCAGAAGGGTGGCTATCATGTCACAATAAGGAAGCAAGAATTTTGCAATTACAGACAGTGAATCTGAGACTTTTATTTGTTCTGTTTGTGTGTCTTATATTTGAGAGGGTTGTCACCAAATGCAGAGAAATAAGTAATAAAAAAAGATACCAACGCGCTATAGGCTATTGAAGGACTGGCTTTGGTAAGTTCGGACGTTATCGGTTCTGCTGTCGGTACTGGAGAAATTAAGAAAATACATTCTTTATTGCTATAAAGAGAAAGTTATTTTATCTCGCCAGCCATTTCTATGTATAGGCCTAATAATATGAAACCATTTGTCTGTGATGCAATTTAGCTATTCGCAGTCAGAGAGAGAGAGAGAACTCGATCACGCGGTGCCACAGCGAGCACAAAACGAGTCCTGCTTAATGAGTGACAGAACTAAACATTCAAACGTAGCCTGGTTTAGATCTGTGATTATTAGTCTGATTTTATTTTAGATTTCGCCTTCCAAAGATTATAAAAATAATATTTATACATAAGCCGCATTCTGTCTAGCACAACGTCCTTCCCTTCACAGCGGTGCACTGACATTTCTCCCTAAAACTCAAACTTAACGTCAGAATCAGCACGATCGGTGATTGTTGTAAAATGCTACTATTGCTAAATTGCGGGACGCGTTTAATAATAGAAAGAGCGCAAGAGATACCGTTCCCAAGGCGGCGCGCGCTCCGAAGCACACCGCAAAGCGACGAGCAAAGTATAGACTACTTTGGGTTTCATGCGTCTAAACGATCAAATATACACAAAAATATGTCAAAACGACAGGCTTGGAGATTCACTTAAACACAGTTTATGTCTTAAATGGACGTAGTTATGGAAATAGTTGGGGAGAAAATATGCTGCATCAGGAGCCTATTAGATCTGCACTCGGTCTTAAAGGGGAAGCTGTCTATTAAACATGTGACGATTGAGCCATTACTGTGAATCAAACAACAAAATGCAAAGAGAAAATCAAAAAGAACCATTAAGAATACCGTTAAAGTACCGGATCGATAAGCAGTATCGGTAAGATAGTAATACCATTAAAACCTTAACGATACCATCCCTAGTTATGCCTGTGCTTCTCTTGGATGCTCTGAATATTGGCTTAGGCCTACATGTCTGGATTGCCCCTTAATTAAAGCTGCATTTGGATATCAACCTTCGTGTCTCGGAGCAGTTCGTAACACCTGCTTTGTTTATTTAATATATTTGTTATACATTATTTATACAATATGTTTTTACATTATACATTTTTAATTTTAAGTGTACAAGTGCAGATTGGTCAAGTGTTCAATAAATGTATTTGTTGAGAAATTTTGTCTATCTTAAGTAATTATTTGTGTTACATTTTATCTTTCAAATAAAAGGTTCAAATAAGAGGTTAAAAACAAGCACATATCGGGCAAAATAAATCGGCAGCATTAATCGGCCATCGGCCGACCCGGATTTCAAAAGATCGGCATCGGCCTGAAAAAACCAATATCGGTCGACCTCTAGTGTACAGTTAAGCTAATGAACTGTGTTATTTGGCAGAATAATTATTGTAATTATCGTGTCTTTTAACATGTTGCTTAAAGTTAAGCTTGAACTTGAACTTTTTTTAGAGAACATGGTGTTTTTGTAAGAGTATCATTGTGAAACCCAGAGGTGCTGGTTATCTGATCTTTAATGCATTTTTTCTTGAACTGCACACGGCAGGGTCCACCTCTGAATGTGGTTTAGCCTACATACAACATTGAGGCCGTAAATCAGCATGCAGGTCAGCTTATGGCTGATTTTGGAGGTCTCTAGTGTGGGCAGATTGAACCCCAGCATCAGAAAGTGCTTCAGAGCAGAGCATAGGATGTAGATGTGGCATCACTCCTTCCCGCCACACTGCAGACAGTTGGGCAGCAGTGCTATCTCTGTGAGTGTGCACGTGTGTGTGGTGAGAGTGCATGTTTTTCTCAGACTTATGTACAAATAAGGCAAAAAGGGACAGATGGCTCCAGCTGAGATTGAGCCCTTCTCAATTGCTTTGTGTGCTTCTCTCTCTCATGTGTGTGTATTAACACACTCACACATTTCTAATCCCGATGTTACCACCATTTAAACTGTGACCAATAGAGCATAATTTTTTTTAGGGTTTATGTTTGTGCCATCGTTTTATGGCACTTCTGTTGCCCAAATAAGCTTGTTTATGTAATTTCTCCTATAGTCTCCACATTTGTTTGTATAGGGCCTTCTGAAATAAGTTTTATTTTTTCTTAAATTACTTGTTTTCCCAGCATTCTGTGTTTTAAAGTTTAATTACATTTAATAATCGAAAGACTGTCTAATCAAATTAAATTCATAAAACATTTGAACATAACAATTACTTTCCAACATACCATTTTGTAATTTTTATAAAATTAAGTGTTTTTATACAGATCTTTACTGCATAGTCCAAAATTCAACATTGGAGTTATTTAATTACATTTATTTGTAATTTAATTGTTTTGGCAAATACAGTTCACAACAGAGCATCACTGTATTAATACATTAATAATTTTTTTTTTAGTACAACAGCACTCTTGCTTGTGAGATTCTTGCTTGTGAGACTCTTGCTTGTTGTTATTATTATTATTATTATATTGCATATTATATTTTACCATACAGGCATTATATTTCTGCCACAATATCTTTAATTCCACACATTTTGTTATAGAGGCTTTTTTGGCAGAAAACAGAGTAAAGCCTTTCAGTTTGTATGTTGTTCACGACAGCTTCACACCTCAGAAAAACAGTTGGCTATATGGTTTAATGTGCTTATTAAACAGCAAAAGGCTGTGATTTAATTATAAAAAATGTATAGCCTGCATGTGCTGTGTGCTTCAAGGTGATTTAGCACTCTGCTCTCTGGGTTGCTGAAAACAAACAGAGAAAAGTTTATAGCGACGCAAAGACAGGTTTTTACAGTTTTTGAGAAAATTAACCTACAAATGGATTAATTATAGTTGTCCCTGCATAATAAGCATAGATAGTTGAAAGTATTTTAACACCAAGCTTTAAATCTTAGCCTTTTGTGGTTTAATAATCACAGGACCCATCACAATATTAATTTAATTAATTGTACATTAATTTGATCCCAAATATGTCAAATTCTGTGATATTCCATATTTTATAGTTGATTCAGTTTTTGTGACAATTCTTCAGCATTGTCTGCATTGTGGGAAATATAGGGCCCTAATTTTGTGACAATTTTGTATTTAGTATTTTTTTTGAAGTAGCTTTATTTGTTTGTGGGTTCCTGTGATGTACTGGTTTAGTCACTACCTTCACACACTGTTTTCCATCTTTGAAAGTGACTTCCTTTATATGGAAATGGTGTTTTGATATATTTGTGTGTGTTTAGCAAGTGCATGTAAATGACTGTGGCAATGGCTCTAAAACAACCTTGCTACATAAACTCTGTGATACAGGAAGTGGGTTGAGGGTTGAGGGTGTGTTTTGCCTTAATCAGATGAAGTGTTCTCATAGTTGGGTTCTCATTTGGACATTTTAACATTGGCTAATCCATAGTAAATGGAACTTGCTTTATCATACATGTTGACCACATGATAGGGGTGAAAAAAAATATTGTAATTATTAGTAATATTATATATAAATATGTGATATTCTAAGAATTTTAAGTAATATTATTACATTCATAATTCCTCATAATTACAAATGACCTCAAATACACATGTGCACCATTTTCTTCTCATGTTTACACAAATTTTAGCAGTACAGTGTTTTCTATAGAATTTATATTTTTATTGATTTATTATTATTATTAATAATAATGTTGAGTATTATTATTATTATTAGGAATAGTGGAAAGCTATATACAGGAAATACACAGGGGAGAAGAGCAGGGACGGGACCAGGAAAGGACACCGAGGAGGACATGAACTCAGGTGTCCGAGATGCTACTGCATATGTGAAATTTGAAATGACTCCAGAGTCACATACATTACACGCTGTGTAGTAATTGCATCATCTCCATCAGAAATTTTTGATTAGCCCAAAGTAGACTTCTTACACCAGTGCGTCTTGATCTCGTACGTGCCCAAATTTGTAATCTTACGACTTTGTTCACAGTTACACAGCATAGAAAGTACAACTTCTCATTACAGACAACAGCCAGAGCTGATTTTTTTTTAAATTAAATTTCAAGGCTGTAGGTGAAAGTGATCTGACAAGGCAAGAAACCTACATTTAGTACCTGCGATTTGAAATCATCGGATTTAGGGCTGAACGATTCATCAAAATAAAATTTAAATTGCGATATGATGTAGTGCAACTATCAAACCAACGCGCTGCTCGCTATTTGTGTGTATCTCTGTTCTCTGTACCTCTAATGGCTCTAATTTGTGAAAAGTGGTGTTGTTGGATGTCTGGTTTAATATGGTAGCATTACTCATACTTACACTGCCTTGCTGGGGCAAGCAAATAAACTCTTCTCAGAGATGAATCTACAGTCTGCATGTGTGAGCTATTACACCAATAGTGTATCTGTTTCAGATTAAAGCTCTAGTTTTATACGAAAGGGAAAAGGAGACATGCTGTAGTGGAGGAGGAGAGCTGCTCTTTGAAGTATCTGCAAATATCGGATTGTAGGCAAATAGAATCAATATAAGATTGTATAGTGATGAAAAGTCAGATTTACACCCCTACAATTAAACATTATATGATGTTTTGCCTTGTGAATTTCATTGTTATTTTTTAAAAATGTACAGTAATATCAAATCAAATGATTGCAACACACTCCAAATTTGGGACAGTCGAGTGTTTACCACTGTGAAACATCACTATTTCTTCTAAAAACACTTATTAAGCATTTAGGCACTGAAGACACAAGTTTAAGTAAAATTTTCCCTCATTCATCTATTATGCAGGTCTTCAGCTGCACAATTGTACAGGGTTTTCGTTCCCATATTGTGTGCTTCATAATGCACCACACATTCTCAATTGGAGATGGTCAGGACTGCAGGCAGGCCAATCTAGCACCCGCACTCTCTGCTTATTCGGCCAGTATGTGGTTTGAAGTTGTCCTGCTGAGAATTCCAGGATGTCCCTGGAAAAGATGGTGTTGGATGTTAGTATATGCTGCCCCAAAATGTGTACATATGTTTGCATTAATGGTGCCTTCACAGATGTGCATGTTACCCATGCCATGGTACCTAACACACCTTTGGCCCATACATGCACAACGGCTGTGTTTTTCAAAAACTATTTGAAATGTGGACTCATCAGACCAAAAAATATGGTTCCACTGTTTTACTTTCCATCTAAGATGAGAACGAGCCCAGATAAGTCAGCAGCACTTCTGGACAGTGTTGATGTAGGGCTTCTACTTTGCATAGTAAAGTCTTAACTTGCATCTGAAGAAGTAGTAGTAGCACCTTTCCGAAGCTTAAGGTCGCCTTACAATAAGTACATTTCAGAAATACATTTCATAGCATGTAAACGATACAAGATACATATAAAAAAAAAGTTACTGAAAGTGTTATGTAAATAGATACATTTTCAGCGGGGTCTTTAAAGTGGATAGAGGAAATATTAGGAAGAGTAAGGGGTAATGGGTTCCATAGCTTATGGGCAACAGCACAGAATGACCTTCCACCTATAGTGGA
Organism: Xyrauchen texanus; assembly: GCF_025860055.1. NCBI lineage: Eukaryota > Metazoa > Chordata > Actinopteri > Cypriniformes > Catostomidae > Xyrauchen > Xyrauchen texanus. The sequence continues at coordinate 27,715,648 of NC_068287.1, forward strand.
CAATCGAGATCTAGGAACCAACAAAAGCCCACATTCAGAAGATGGCAAATAAAGATGAAGTAGATCAGACAAAAACACCAGAGCATGTCCATTTAAAACCTTAAATGTTAGGAGTATCTTAAATTGAATATGGGATGCAACAGGTAGCCAGTGAAGATCATGGAGAAGAGGGGTGATGTGGGCAGAGTGCTTTGTGAAGGTGAGGACTCTTGCAGATGCATTTTGGACATACTGTAGTCTAGCTTCTTTTTTATTTATTTTTTTGGGATAGCACAGGGCATTTCAATAATCAAAGCATGATGTTATCAGAGCATGTACCAAGATTTCAGCATCAGCCAAAGTGAGTGAAGATCGGAGTCGTGCATTATTCTCTCTCTCTGTGTGTGTGTGTGTGTGTGTGTGTGTGTGAGAGAGAGAGAGAGAGAGAGAGAGAGAGAGAGAGGGGTCATCAGTATAGCAATGAAATTGAAGGCCATGTTTATGTATGATGTCACCAAGTGGAAGCATGTAAATAATAAACAGTAATGGTCCAAGAACTGAACCCTGGGGAACACCTTGTGTTAGAGGAGCAGTGGTACATTTTTTTTATTTTATATAGTGATGTAGAAGAGCAGTCTCAGTGAAACTAGACTGGAAAGGTACAAAAAGACCATTAGATTTTAAGTAAGACTGCATTTGTGAGGCCACTACTAAATCAGTTATTTTAGCTAGGAATGGTACATTTGAAATGACCCTGTATTTATTCAAATGTAAATGATCAAGACTTCTTAAGAATGAGGGTTACAGCAGCAGTTTTTAGTTCTGCTGGAACTGTGGCAGAAGCTAGGCAACAAATCAAATGTGTGATGGTAGGTGAAATATTAGAGACCGACATTTTAAGTAGAGAGGTGGGAGCAGGGTCAAGTTGACAGTATGTAGAATTAGACTTCATAATTAGATCACATAATAGTAGTAGTAGTAGTAGTAGAGGAGGAAAGGCAGACAATTAGTAAAGATTAGGTTGGACTGACAAAAACTGTATGTGGTGTATCATTGGCAATAGACTCAGAAATAGATTTTAATTTGTCTGCAAAAATTGAAGAAAGCCATTCACAGGCTCATCAGAGCCAGAAACATCATGTTCTGGAGGCATAATGAGTATATTTACCATTGCAAAAAGTACTTTAGGCCTACATCTAGATTTTTTTGGTTGAGGAGAGATAGGAGCAGCGTGCAGCAGTGAGGGCAGTTTGGTAGTTAAGCATGTGCTCTGTATAAACCAGTGAATGTACTGTGAGTCCAGTTTTCTGTACAATCTTTCAAGGCGAGGGCCTTCAGCTTTCATAGCCTGGAGCTCGGGAGTGAACCAGGCTGAGGCGTGAGTGGAGGGAACCACCCTAGTCTTAACAGGGACATGCTTCTGAAGAGCTTTAGAAAAAGCATCTTCATTGATAGAACAGATCTCTAATGGACAGTGAGATAATAGTCTGACAGAGAGGCACTTACAGAATCAGAAAAATATGTGGGGTTGACAGATCTGATTTTATGATAGGAAAGCAGTTTTTTATTTAGACATGGTGTAGATATTGGAAACTGAATCTAAAGTTTAAAAGTTTGTGGTCAGAGAAAGCAGAGTCAGAAACTATCAGATATTAGATAAGCCAAATGTACAAATAAGTTTCAGTAAATGACCTCTGGAAAGAGTTGCAAAATCAACATGTTTTATGAGATTGAAACATTTCAATATATACATAAGTTTGTTAGATTGCACTGTATTTTTATGTATATTTAAATCACCAAGTACAAAAACAGATGAAGACATAGTAAGTAACTCACGAAGTTCAGAGAAATAAAACAGGGTGAGAATTCATATGTCGATAGATCAAGATTACAGACATGTAACACATTTTCAAAACAAATGATTTAATAGTTAGTTTAACAGGCTATTTGATGATTTAAACCTACTTGGAATCCCTGTGATCTCAGATACACATAATTTATCTTAAATATGTCCCCGTATGTGGGCAGAGACAGATCATAAAACACTGGTAAATTGCTAACAGCAAGGATTAGCCTTTCATCCATCTTTCCATCACTGTAGCAGCTAAGAGAGAGAAGGATCACGTGAGCTCTACCATCTTCTCTCATATTGGCTGTCGCTCCGGAAAGTCGCTCTTCATTTGCATAAAGTTAAACATTTCTCAACTTTGTTGCTTCGCTGGACACTCCCACATCCGATACCCAACGGATATCACTGTTTCGTTCCACATTTGATGTGTTTGCCATTTGATATTGCTTCATTGAAAACGACATAAATGTGGAGAGAGAGAGGGAGAGAGAGGAGGGGGGGGAGAATTGGCCAACATTGTATTCGCGCCAGTGCAACCTGTAATAAAATGTTGTCGCATCGGCAGGTCAAACGGTCGCAAAATGCGACCATTTAGTCACAGTCTGGAGCCCTGCTGTTTCATTAGCTATGTCTGAAGTGCCATTGAAAGGTACAGTTCACCCAAAAATGAAAATTCTCTTATCATTTACTCACCCTAATGCCACCACAGATGTGTATGAATTTCTTTCTTCTGCAGATCACTCAAATTAAGATTTTTAGAAGAAAATCTCTGCTCTGTAGAGCCATACAAGGTAAATGAATCGGTCCAAAACTTTGAAGCTCAAAAAAGCACATAAAGCCAGTATTAAAGTAATCCATAAGACTCTGTGTCTTTTGAAGCAATCTAATTAGTATTGGGTGAGAATAGACCACAATGTTACTCAATTTTCACTATAAATCCTTATATCTGCAGTCTCCTTGGCGATCATAAGCTCGATTACATTTCCTAGTGCTCTGCACGTGTGTCAAGCACTAGATAGTGTAATCAAGCTTGAAATCATGATCATGCCTTGAGACTACAATGGCAGTGAAATAGGAGTTATGTTTTGGGCAGGTCACACCCAAAACCAACTGAATCACTTCCGAAGACATGGAGTAAACCACTGGAGTTTTATGGATTACTTTTATGCTGACTTAGTGTTTTTTTTTTTTGTTTGTTTGTTTTTTTTACTTTAAAGTTTTGGACCCCATTCACTTGCATTGTATGGACCTACAGAGCTGAAATATTATTCTAAAAACCTTCATTTTTGTTCAAGAATGTCATAGACATCTGGGATGGCATGAGGGTAAGTAAATGATGAGAGAATTAACATTTCTGGGTGAACTATCCCTTTAAATGTTCATGTTCTCCTTGCACATAATTTTATGATCTGGAGCTGTTCACGCACACAGCTTTAAATTTAAATGCTCAAGTGCCACAGAATATTTGGTACAGATCCAACCTTAGGACATGGACTTGTGTTATGTAATGTTGTGTTACAAGCTGAAACTGAAAGCATGTGGTGTGTGCGTGTGTGTGAATTTGGTTTGGTGGTACACAGAATGTGTTTGTAAAACTACTGTATGGTGGGACATAGGAGGGACAGTAGACGTTGTGGAAAAGGACAAAGGGAAACTTGTATATCAAAAAGCTTAAGTAATGTTAGTTTAGGAGGGCTGTTCTGATAATGGACAATAGTAATGATGGATGGATGATGTTATGGTATTCAAGGCAATGCCTGAAATAGTGTTGCCATGGGTAACCTGTCTTAGGACCATTGCTTTTGTTTCCAGGACAACAGGAACACATCTGATGACAAGCCCGTTCAGCGCTCCAAGGTACATTTTTCTTTCCTTTACACAGCCTTCTCTCTTTTTCATCTGTTAAATCATATTTAATGCTATCCATGTCTCTTGGTTTTTATACTGTGCTTTAACTTAATCGTAGTTCTACTAGTAAAAACAATGTTACATTTAAATAAAAAACTGCAACTAAAGCATTATCCATTTTTACAAGGAAGGATAGAAAGCTTGCCATATATTTAGTTGTAACACCAAAGGATGTGCATCCAATCAAACTTTACAGTATTTTGGCACAAATCCCTGTCACTGCCTATGACAGGTAGCCGAATTAGACAGATACTGACATTGACAGGCTGCGAGACATTCAATAATTCCTGCTTAATGTAAAATAACTACACAGATTACATTTAAAACATGTCCACCTGGCACTAGTTTCTAAGGCCACGTCCAAACGTATTTGTTTTAAAATGCATCTTTTTTGTTTTTTTTTGGCCTTCCACACTGAGACTGCGTTTTTTGACATTCGAAAAATTATTTTGAAAACGCAGTCTTCACGTTGTTGTATGGACAAGGAAAACTGAGATATCTGAAAACGATTATGTATTTGTTGTCATGTGACACAGTCATGTGATCAATTAAACCCAAAATGATCAAGATGGCAGCCCATGTTGTATGCGGCATTGTTGTGCCTGATATTCACTTTGAAATCATTGTTAAAGATAAATGTTATTTTGTACAACCTCTACATTGCATACCTTCAAATGCAATGGAAAGTTAACTCTAAATTGCGAATGGCAACGGAATATGAGGACAGTTGCGTTTCAGACCACACATGAAATGTAAATTGTTTGTTTGCGCAGTAAGAGTATTTAAGAGTTTATCCATTTCAATGTGGATGAGCAACTTTTGGAAATGGCAGTGTCGACAGAGAGCCTTTCGAAAACGAAAACACCGTCTTCAAATGTATCCGGTTCAATGTGGACGTAGCCTAAGTGTAAACTCAGTCGCGCAAAGTAGCTCTGCAGTGACCGCCCACTCAAATGATGCACTTTGAACAATATTTTTAAATCGATTAGGCCTAAGTAATTTGCAATGCTTAAGGGGATTGTAGTTTAGTCCATACGTACACAGTCTTGTACCTTTTTCAAATACTTTGCTTTAAATCAAACTTGTAATCTTGTTATTTACCCCAAAGCTTGTTGATTTGGATCATGGCTTAAAATGCTTTTATGAAGAATTTTATGAAATCCCTGTGGAAGTACTAAATGGGGAAAAACACTTCCTGAACCAAGAGATTTTAAATGATTGAATTATATTATTTCTTTAATATTATATAAATATTGATAAGCATTTTGTTTACTTTGTGCAAAAAACAAAACAAAAAATGTAAACATAAAACAAACATATTTTTGGTACTGTGTTTAGACATCAATTGATCTCCAGTGTAAAATATGGGTCCTGAAGCAAAACCATTGGAGAATTACTGCTGTAAATCTTTCAGTTTTGTACTTCCATTGGGATTCAAACCTATTTAATTGTTAAAGGTTATTTTTTTATAAATATTGAATGTACTGTTTTTTTAATCAGTCTAGGAGTGTTTTAATTGACAAAGTAAATTAGTGTGCGCCTTCTGTTTTGTACCAGTCTTTTAGTTTTAAGACACAGAAGGAGACGTGTGCATCATGTGAAAAGACTGTGTATCCGATGGAGAGACTTGTGGCCAACAACCTCATCTTCCACACCACATGCTTCTGCTGCAAGCACTGCAACACCAAACTCAGGTTAGACATTTCTTCACCAGCACACGCTGGGAATTTACAGCACACACGAACAGTTAAATGTGACTGTTGCAAACATACCTTACTATAAGACTGATCATTCATCTGTGAGTGTCGTGTTTTTCAGTCAAGTCTAGTCTGACATGGCCAGACTTTTCACTAACATACAGTACTGATTATTCAGGCCAAGAACAGCTAGAATGAAAAACCACATGTTTTAATTATGGTTAGATGGTAGGTAAATCTGAAATGATAAAGAATTGATGGCACAGCAATAGATAGGCATGCAAGAAGGTGGTAGGTATGTAAGAAAGTGGTAGATCATTCTAATAATGGCACAGCAGTTTCTATGAAAGGTTTTAAAGATGAGAATGAAAAAATTAGAGGTAAACTTGTATATACTTGTAGATAGAATTTCTGTCAGTCCAAATGTAATATGCAACGAAATGTTGTAGGCAAATCTGAAAACAAAGCCAAATATACAGTGTTCAAGGAAATCTTGTTTTCTTTCTACTAACTGCCTAATAGCTTAGTACCTTTCCAACACAACTTTTTTCCCCGGTGGAATGATAAAAGGCAATCCAGCTCTTACTCCAGGAGGTGTTTCGTAACATTATTGGTATTTCGAAACTACGTGAGTGTTCAGAATGATTTTTGTTTGCTGCAGTCCCGGAGCCAGGCGAATAAGCACTACTCCGAGCCCAGTAAGATTAGTGCAGTATGAATATGCAGTGTTGCGTAAACTGAGTAGTTGGTAAATAGACGTAGTCATATGGTTGTGCATTTGCACTAAATGCTATAGAAGTTTGCTCATGATTGCTCAAGTCTATATGGACAGTGTATGAGTAAAGGAATAAGTAAGATCCAAATCATTTAGACAATTCTTTTAATATATTAATGCTTTGAATTTTTGTATGTTTTAATTCATCATGTTAATTGAGCTTGTGTTTGTGTGTGAATCTGAGCATGCTGTGATTATACAGTGTAAATGATAAGGCTGTTCTAAGATAAATGGTGAAATGATAACTTTCAGTCAGAGGAGAGAATTGGTTACTTCCATGTCTATATGATACAATGGAGATACTTCAGTAATTTAGTTGCTGATTAGTTTTAGTGTTTACTGTTTCAGAAACTTTGCATATGTCCACTACTTGATGAGCAATCATTAAAAGCCTCAGTGACACCTCCATACCTCTGAGTTCTCTAATAGCAATGCTGTAGCGACCAGTGTTTAATTCACCTGCATTTTAAAGTTTAAAGTGAGCAAATTTAATCGACTGTGGCAAGGAAAAATCCTCCATAAAATTTATTTAGTGAAGAGAAATAACTTTGAGAGGAACCAGGAGTGTCCATCCTCCTCTGGCTTTACAATAAATGTACATACCTATATAATTTAGCTATATAGGATGTGTATATAGTATATATGTATAAAGTACTGTATGTGTAATACAGGTCACGTGTTCAAAGGAGATGTTAAAACTGTCAATAGAAATGATTAGTTGTTTTTGTCTGGATTATGTGGATATATCACAGTGAGTGACAGGGTGAGGACAGCAGCCAGGCAGGCATTTCAAATGAGCAGGTAAGAATTTAAATATTCTGATAGGGAAGAATGTTTGATGTGATATATACAAATATACAAATATTTAAGCATATATGAAAGTGAATTTGTATTGATCTGTGCATTAATTTGAACTGTTATTATGTACTGTGTAATGTCTTGTAATGAAACTAGTGCTGTCAGTCAGACTAAAGTTTAATCTCGATTAATCGCATAGTTTTTCGTAGTTAATGGCGACAAATCATAGAACTTTGACTCTAAATATACTTCTTTGCCTGTCAAAATGCATTTCCTTCTTAGGAAAGAAAAATAATTATGTAACAATAATAATGCTTTATTAACGTTTTCTATAAAAAATAAAATAAAAAAAGCCTTCCCTATAAAGATAGAAATTCACTGAAATGACATAAATTCCAGTAGGAAAATAACTATGTAAAAATATAATCCTTTTATTAACGTTTTAAAAAACAAATGAAAACCTTCCCACGCTATAAAGATAGAAATGCTCTAAAATAGCACCAATTCAAGAAACATTGAACATTTAAAGTGGGAGTTTGACTAATTTAAAACTATCTCCCACATAGGTTGCATATTTATTGCAATGGGCATTAAATCTCAAACTTTCATACTTCACAATATTAATCTGCAGGTAGATTGTATCCACTTTCCTACAGCAATTGTGAAGCCACATTCATGATTCGCATCAGGGCGTCAATGCCAGCGGCAAGCACTGCTTTGAACTCCGCATGAAAAGCGCTCGCAGACCAAAACGTCTCATTTTTTAGTTAAGACTTACCATGCTTCTGTGGTAAAATTAAAATGCACATTACTTAGGTTGAAAAATACTTGATTTCTGTCACAAGTTCCATCAAGGCTTGTTTTGTACAACAAATAGCATTAAGTGGTAATTTGTCTATTACTTTTTCACTGACATTGAATCACTGCTGTGTGTGTGCGTCAGTGTAATGACTCCGGGTGGACACATTGCAAAGGTTTTGCCCTTCAAACCACTGTTTATGCAGTAGTGGCAAGACGGAGGGCGGGGCTGGGTCGTGATTCCACACACCCGGCCCCTAATCAGGCTAATCATGCCTCAGGGAGGGATAAAGGCCGACTGGAGACTGCAGTGGGACAGAGAGAGACAGATTTACGGACAGCTGTCTGACACCCTTGTGTGTGTGTGTGTGTGTGTGTGTGTGTGTGTGTGTGTGTGTGTATGTCTTTTTGATTAGGTTTATCATTAAAATATTATTTATATTCTCAAGCCGGTTCTCAGCTCCTCCTTTCCTTTAACCCCTTTACAGCAGTATTAATGGTAAATGGCTTATTCGTGATTAAAAATATTTGTGATTTAAGAAAATTAATGTGTTAAACTATTAAAGTTTTTTTTATTAATTGCATTTGTTAACACTTTAATTTTGACAGCTATAAATGGAACAATATTTGGATCATAATTGCTTAGTGACTCGCAATGATGGATGGATGGATGGATGGATGGATGAAATGATTTGAAACTGACATTGCAGATGTTACAAAGTTTATTTGAAAAAAGAAGCATGCAAAAAGAAGCATGCCCTGGGAGTGCAATAGAAATCAGACTTTCTATTGTGTTACACACGTAATCATAAAAATGTAATACAAGTTTCTGTGCTATGACTGTTTCTAAATATCAACTGATAATATGAACTAGTAGTGTTCACACATGGCTTTTCTGCTTTGCAGTCTGGGATCCTATGCAGCACTGCAGGGGGAGTTCTACTGCAAACCACACTTCCAGCAGCTCTTTAAGAGTAAAGGAAACTACGATGAGGGATTCGGTCGCAAGCAGCACAAGGAGCTTTGGGCCTCCAAGGATGAAGAGAGCATCACCAAGACATCATAATATTTAGCAATTTGTTTTCCACAGCTTGCCTTTCCCTGGCCAATGATGACCCTTTATATACTCTGCCCAGCCACCACTCACACATATGCACACAACACAATCACAAATACACCGCCTTTTATAGCGTTGATAACCTTTCTTTAAGATTTTGTTTTATTTTTTATGTTTGCTTTTTTTAGCTTTAGCATATATAATTGTATGTTCATCATATTTTTATGTTTCTTATTTGATATCTAGTGTTGTGGAGTTCATCCACAGTAAAATGTTAGTTGATTGTGACAAATCTTTGAATCCCTCATAAGTGGGATAATTCTCTCATTAGTATCATTATGATCCTGTTTGGCTGTAATAGTATTGGTTTGTTTGTTGTATTTCTGTTGTAAGAGTGGTTTTGAGATTAAATGCTTGCATGAATATAAAGTTTTAGATTATACACTCAGGTAAGGATTCTGGGGTATAGCCGATTAATTTTGATGCAAACTTTTATGTCCATAGTTGACTTAAGTGTTTGTTTTTACGACTGATATTTTCCCCTCGCTTGTGTTGAAGCAATCGGTACTGTCTTCAGAGTACATGACTTACTATTGTTCCTTTCAGTGGGAAGACTGTCTTTTATTTTGTTTTGTTTTGCTTTGTTGGTGCAGGTGTGCTTTTAATCTGTGAATCTACAGGGTACACTGTATTTTAAATAACTCACTTGAGTATAATTCAGCCCATCCATTTGTTCTTTCCTGCTCTTTCAACAGATTAACTTCTTTTGACTAAAGATGATGAAACATTTTACAGATCCTGTAAGCAAACATGAGTTTCCTTTTCAAATATAACATGTATCTGAGGCATTTGAATGTTCATGCCCATTGCTGAAGATTGACCACTTTGAGTTATTCTTATTCTAAATTAACATCTACACTTGACTGAATACTGAAACATGCTAAACTTTATCTCCCCCTTTTTCTGACGCCCTCTAGTGTTTAGAATTTATATAAAGTCACGTTGTTCTCTCAGTTACAGTATCCTTTGCATTGCTACAGTATGCCATCAGTAATATCTTTGCCCATCATATCAGGTTTCAGTTTGATACTCTTTCTGCATCTCTGTTTTCCTCTTTTAGTCATATTTTTTGTTAGTGCTTTTCAGCAGCCTGCCCATCAAAAAATCATCAAGGTTCATTTAAAAGGCATTTGAACAGAAGTACCACTAGGCAGAGTGAATGTACTGTGATACACTGTACTGTACTTATGCCTTCTTGCATGAGACCACACTTGTACAAGAACTGAATTTACTCACAGGGAACTTGGTCTCAGAGGAAATGACATTTATGATACACACACTTCCTGTCATCACATAGTTTGGGCTATTTCCTGTGGGCTTCTCTTTGACAAGGTTCATTGGGATTTTGCAAGGACATACTTAATAGTGTGGCTCCTAAGCACTGCTCAGGAATATGGATGGGTCTCAATGATCCAGCTATGTAACCCTCAGTGTTCATTGTTAAATAGCAGATCATAATTTCATACTCCTCAATAGACAAATAGTCAGTGGTTGGGGTTTTATCATGCTTCTCTATGAAAGCTAGTAAGCAGAAAGGGGGATGTGGTAGATCTACATTTAAATTAACACTTCCATCATGGGTTTAATATGCACATTTACATGTCTGTGTGGAACTGTGATTTTGCATCTTGTGATTTGTCACTGTGGCCATTTTATAAGCTGTGAGCTCTCCAGTGGTCATGTATTTGTGTAACAGCATTATTGACATCTTCATGTAGTTTCTAGAAATGAATGAAATGCCTCCGTGTTTTAATCCTATTGCTTTTGTGTTTTGTAGTGCAACAAATGGTTAAGCCAGGTGTTTACTTATGTTTGTATATGTCAAATGCCATGCAGTGGTCTGTAGATGATTAGTTTAAGTGGCTTGTGTTAAAATGGCCTTTTAGTCTGTACGTTTGAGGAGATGCTATATTTAGACTTGCTGAGAATCATCCAAATGTTTTCAAACAACTTGAATGCCACAAAAGTACGTTTGTGTATATATTTAAAGGAATTATCAAAAACTCTTAACAAGAACAGGAATAATAGTTGCATATTAAACCTTAGGGCGTTTTCAGACCTGTAGACCGTTTGCTTTGTGCCTAAACGGGGAATACATTGTTACAATGTTGCATTTTCTTCCTGTTTCGGTTCGCTTTCACAAGGTTACATTTCAAAATGGACCAAAACTGTCAATAAAAGTCACATGTGAGCAAGCTGTCCTCTTATTGGTCACTATGTCTGCTCGTTGTTCCAGGGTTAAGCTCATAAATGTGGCAACCATAACACATTTTAGAGAATTTTCGATCGTTGCCAGTTAGCGATTGTGCTCTAAATACAAATTATCCATCATTCAGTTGTAAAGTTTCCATCATGGTTATTTTTATCCGTTATTATTTGCTTTTGCATTATTTCTCAATTGAAACGTGCCTGTTCTCACAGGCCTCTCCCTCTCTCGCACGTTTAGAGTAAAGCCGCGTAAAATGTTTTTCATTTGTCAAAAAGTTGCTAACGCCACCCTCTCCGTGTTCTGCCGCTATCCAAAAGAGAAAAACGATCGGAGCCTCGTTCAGGTGGTCTCGGCCCGATTGTTTAAGTGCGAATGCAGTGTTCATATATGCCTAAACGAACCGAATAAAGGGAGAAAATGCACCATGTTCTGAAACAAATGCTCCAAACGAGCAGGTGTGAAAACGCCATTAGAGTTTTCGTTTAGTTTTTGTTTTAAATCCTTCATAAGAACACATTTTTTTAAATCACAAAATCTGCAACTCTTCAAAATTTCTTAAATAACTCCTCACTCTCAGTACTTTCAAGCAGTTACACCTGTAAATGATTTGGTCTTGTTTACAATGCTTTCTTTTTTGTTCCATATGTGCTTTTATTTGAGGAACAACATTTTCCTCAGACATAAATCACTGTGTTTACACCAGGTTTTAGAGGTTTGCTCAGTGCGCCAAGGTACAAATTACAATATCCTGCTAACGCTTGCTTTCTTTTACAAAATTCAGAACAAATGAGAAATTATGCTTGTCTTTACTCTGTACTGAGGGATTTGTAGTTACTGAAACAAAGTGTGTGTCTTTATAAGTGTATTGATATCTAAGGTGGCAAAAGATTATTTTTAAATGCAGTGGACATTGTCCACATGGGTTGAGTGGGCAGAGATAAATAAAATAAAAATGTACTCTATATGTAAAACTTAATCAGCAGTACAAGGTGGCCTTAAAGGAGAAAGAGGGCCTTGGCTCTTAACTAGTCTCTTATCCCCTTATCAGGTTTATTTTTGTCTTTGTAAATTTTTTTTTTTTTGCCATTTAGTTCAAATGCTACAAGAATTTATAATAAAATGCTATGTGTTTTTCTTTCATTTACATACACTCTTATCTCTTCCTTTTCTCCACTTTTTTATTTGTCATTTTTTTGTACACGTTTTTGGAGAAAAAGAATAAATGGTATGCTGGTGTTGATCTTCCTTTTTGAGTGCTTTCTTTAGCTGGTACTTGAGTGTGCACTGTAAAAACCAAAAGATACTCAATGCAACATTTGGGGTTCCTCACATGCACTAAAAATTGTTTTGTGGTGAAGTAAATTAGTAGAAAAGATAAAGCATGAACTTAAAAATATTAATTTTTTTTATTCAAACAGAAAATTGATTTCTTTAGCTTATAAATATTATTTATGATTGTGTTATTTTTTTTTTTTTACAATGTATTAATCCTAAAGGAGAAAATCTTGTCATATTTATTTCCTAATTTGAAATATATATGATTTACTTTTCAAAGCTGTTGTTGCTAGCATGCATGTTTTAATAATGAGCTTGCACCATGTAAGCAAGTTTATTTACAAATTGTATTGTTGATTTTGTTTTGTTGAGTCTGAAGTTAATTTCTACTCAGAATAACCCATTCATGAAAAAAAAAAAAAAATTATATGTTAAAGGAATAGTTAATCCAAAAAAAAAAAATTCATCATTTACACACCTTTTGCTAGAAATTCTTATCCCTGCCCAGAAGGGGGCGTAAGCATGAAGCATGTGGAATAAAACAAAAACACAAGAAGTAGAATGTGAAAATGAAGTTAAAAATGGAGATTGGCTGAGCAGGGAGGAATATTTAGAGTAAAAAGTTTCTCACCCACACCTATCATATCATTTCTAAAGACACTGATTTAACCACTGGAGTCATATGGATTACACTTATGCTGATTTATGTGATTTTTGGAGCATCAAAATATTGGCACCAATTCACTTGCATTGTATGGTCCAAAAGAGCTGAGGAATTCTTAAAATTTTCATTTGTCTTTTGCTGAAGAAAGTCATAAACTTCCGGAATGGCAGGAGTTGATGAGAAAATTTTCATTTTTGGGTGAACTATTCCTTAAATTGTAATTACCATTTTTTATAAAAACTGTTATTTTACCTCCAGGCAGGTCTCCTAAGCAACCAAATTGGCCTGGTTACTAGGAGGGTAGAATCACATGGGGTAATCTCCTTGTGGTCGCTAAAATGTATGGTTCTCCTTCTCTGTGGGGCACGTGGTGAGTTGTGTGTGGATGCCGTGAAGAATAGTGTGGGCCTCCACATGCCTACATCTCTGCAGTAACACGCTCAATAAGCCATATGGTAAGATGTGGATATTGACAGTCTCAGACACAGAGGCAACTGAGATTCGTCCTCTGCCACCCAGAATGAGGAGAGTCACTATGGCTCTAAATTGGGGAGAAAGGGGGAGAATTTTTTATTTTCCATGATGTTTTGTGCACCAAGTGTTGAGGTCTGCATGCACAGCTCCATACTGTGATCTCATTGCCATTTATGCAACGCAGTTTCTAATAGACTACATGGAACTTTCCTTTTTTTAATTTTCTTAATTAATTTAAGTATAGATTTTACTTAATTTTAAACCAACAATTTTCTTGGAAAAACTGTGAAAACTTGCTAAATAAAAACGAAGGCCATTTTACCCCCCATGTGCCAGACTGGCAGCACCATCTGGAGAACCTTCAGACACACTTTTAATTCTCTGAGAAACTTGCTCTTAGTTCCTGCAAGAGACTGTCAATGGCCCTTTCAGTAACTCCATAAGACAATGGCTTCAAAGCACTTGAAATATATCTTAAAGTTTCTTGAGTACATACATATGAGGTTCATTTAGCAAACTTTGTTTTGCAAAGTTTGCTGCTTCAGTATTTGTGGATTTATTTTTTCACATGTTTCTATGGTATACTGGAAAATAATAAACATTTCATAAGTTTTAAAGGCCTTTATTGGCAAAACAGTCAAGATTCAATATTTACAGTGTTGTAAAGTGATGTACAATTATTTAATAACTAGTTACATTTAAGTAATTATGCAATTATTGACATTGGAAATAAATATTGGTCTCAATCACATATACAAAAACAAAACAGAGAAAAAGCTGAATTATTTTTTAGTAATTTCTGCACCTTTTATGCTGTTTTATTTTTTATACAACAACTTTTTATACACTGTCTTGAAACAGAAGAGCTGTGTACATATGTAATGTGTGCAACGTTATTCACGTAGATCCCTCTGTAAAAGTCTCTTCACTCTGGGGATTCTCACCTATGTAAATACATTTTTAACTCCTACGTCATAAATGTTTGCGCGCGGCAGTGATGCTGTGCGCGTCACCAAGCATAAACTAAAGTCAGGCGCTAACCACAGTTGTCATCTTGGTCGTGTTATGAAAATTATGGTTTGCAACGCAAATTTGGTCACCGAAGACGAAATATATATATATATATATTGAGATCCCATTTTATCCTTAACATGACGAACTTTAGGCTGGTTTGGAAGGAAACGAGCTCATGGGTTCCGGTGTTGTGCCGAAATTTGAGTCCCTGCCAGAATCTGAGTGCCCCTCGCGTGCACGCGCATTACGTCAGTTGACGAGACAGCGGTACAGCGAGTTTAAAACACTTCCGTCTAAAAAGCGTTTATAATCAATATTTTTCACACAATTAACCAAAAGGCAACGTAGTAATTTGTTATTTTAATGCATGAAAGTGTGAATTAAAAACCATTATGTAAATTAATTTTGATGAAGTAACAACCAAAGCTGAAACTTAAAGTAACAACCAAAGCTGAAAACACCATATGTTGCTAGCGTTGCAGTTGTGAATAATCTGTTTGTGTAATGTGCATTGATATATTTTTATTATATCAAATGTGTACATTATGCAAAAAAGTGTAATATGTATATGATGTGTAAGAGGACTGCACATTGGTGGAACAAGCATTCAAGGAATTTCACTACTTTCACAGATAAAACAATGTAAAATTTAACAGCATTGACATGCTATTCATGTAGGTTATGGTGTTATTCTAGTAATTTTATATGTAATATTGCCTATATGAACTCTTATCATTGGACCTAAATATGAACATCATACAAATGTATATTAATTAATCTGTATCATTATGTTTTACACCATAATAAACATACTAAAGTACATTGATGAAATGTGTGTATATACAACAAGACCGTAAATAAGAGAATAAGTAATATAAAATAGTAAGTTAAATACTATTTATTTAGTAAAATGCACACAGACAAATCTGACAATTGAAGTGAATATATGAGGGTAAGTTAAATAAGTGAGCCATTATGTTTGTGGATAGCATACTCACATTTGCACCAAAGGGGAAAGGTAGATACTCAAATTGCTAAAGGATTTAAAGATTTTACTTTGTAATATATATATAAAGTATTTATTTGCTCAAGTACTGCAACAAGCTAATTTTTGCTAATTTTTTGTATAAAGATTAATATGATATGTAATAATATCCTTTGGCTATAGCATATCAATTGTAATATTGTTATGCATAACAACATGGGTTTACCTGTGGGCAGAATCATTTCGACAATCTCATCTGAACACCTGCTAAAATTATATTGCACTCCCTCAACTCAGCATTTTGAGGTCACATCACATTTATGCTGGTGACATATCATCCTATGAAGGCTGTGTCCTCAAAAGCAGTTAGACTGTAGCTTTTTAATGAAATGGGTTTACCAGGGGGGATTATAATTTTGGCAATGTTATATTACACCTGCCGAAATTGTAGTGCCCTCCCAATCTCAGGATTAAAAGTTCACAGAGACATCACATTTACACTGGGGACATATCTTCCTATGGAGGCTGTGTCCACAAAACCATTTGACTGTAATTTTAATAAAAAAGTTTTAACAGGGGGGATTATCATTTTGTCAATGCTATTATTACACCTGCCGAAATTGGAGTGCCCTCCCAATCTCAGGATTAAAATGTCACAGAGACATCACATTTACACTGGTAACATATCTTCCTATGGAGGCTGTGTCCTCAAACCCATTTGACTGTAGCTTTATTAAAATGGGTTTACCAAGGGGGATTATCATTTTGGCAATGTTATTATTACACCTGCCAAAATTGGAGTGCCATCCCAATCTCAGGATTAAAATATCACAGAGACATCACATTTACACTGGGGACATATCTTCCTATTATTACACCTGTGTCCTCAAAACCATTTGACTGTAGCTTTAATAAAATAGGTTTAGCTGGGGGATTATCATTTTGGCAATGCTATCATAAAACCTGCCGAAATTGGAGTGCCCTCCTAATCTCAGGATTACAATGTCACAGAGACATCACATTTTTACTGGTAGCATATCTCCCTATGGAGGCTTTGTCCTCAATACCATTTGACTGTAGTTTTTATTAAATGGGTTTAACAGGGGGGGGGGGGGGGTTATCATTTTTGCAATGCTATTATTACACCTGCCGAAATTGGAGTGCCCTCCCAATCTCAGGATTAATATGTCACAGAGACATCACATTTACACTGGTAACATATCTCCCTATGGAGGCTGTGTCCACAAAACCATTTGAATGTAGTTTTACTAAAATGGGTTTAACAGGGGGGAATATCATTTTGGCTATCTTATCATTACACCTGCCGAAATTGGAGTGCCCTCTTAATCTTAGGATTACAATGTCACAGAGATATCACATTTACACTGGTAACATATCTTCCTATGGAGGCTGTGTCCTCAAACCAATTTGACTGTAGCTTTATTAAAATGGGTTTACCAAGAGGGATTATCATTTTGGCAATGTTATTATTACACCTGCCAAAATTGGAGTGCCCTCCCAATCTCAGGATTAAAAATTCACAGAGACATCACATTTACACCTAGGACATATCTTCCTATGGCGGCTGTGTCCTCAAAACCATTTGACTGTAGCTTTAATAAAATGGGTTTACCTGGGGGGATTATCATTTTGTCAATCTTATCATTACACCTGCCGAAATTGGAGTGCCCTCCCAATCTCAGGATTAAAATGTCACAGAGACATCTCATTTACACTGGTAACATATCTTCCTATGGAGGCTGTGTCCTCAAACCCATTTGACTGTAGCTTTATTAAAATGGGTTTACCAAGAGGGATTATCATTTTGGCAATGTTATTATTACACCTGCCAAAATTGGAGTGCCCTCCCAATCTCAGGATTACAATGTCACAGAGATATCATATTTTTAATGTTAACATATCTCCCTATGGAGGATTTGTACTCAAAACCATTTGACTGTAGTTTTAATAAAATGGGTTTACCTGGGGGGATTATCATTTTGTCAACCATATCATTACACCTGCCGAAATTGGAGTGCCCTCCCAATCTCAGGATTACAATGTCACAGAGATATCATATTTTTACTGTTAACATATCTCCCTATGGAGGATTTGTACTAAAAACCATTTGACTGTAATTTTAATAAAAATGTTTTAAGAGGGGGGATTATCATTTTGTCAATGCTATTATTACACCTGCCGAAATTGGAGTGCCCTCCCAATCTCAGGATTAAAAGTTCACAGAGACATCACATTTACACTGGTAACATATCTCCCTATGGAGGTTGTGTCCTCAAAACCATTTGACTGTAGCTTTAATAAAAAAGTTTTAACAGGGGGGATTATCATTTTGTCAATGCTATTATTACACCTGCCAAAATTGGAGTGCCCTCCCAATCTCAGGATTACAATGTCACAGAGACGTCACATTTACACTGGGGACATATCTTCCTATGGAGACTGTGTCCTCAAAACCATTTGACTCTTTTCAATATTATGGGTTAAGAAGGGCTGTTGATGAATTCTTAGTCATCAGAAAAATTTATTAAGCAATTTATTTTTTAATAATTATTATTTTGATATGTCAAATAATGGCATATTTTCCATTAAATCATAGATTTCACAAAATAATAATAACTGTATGCATCACTATGTTAAGATTTGCTGTGATGTGTGCCTGCAGTGGTTCCACTGTGATTGCATCAATATATCAGCGAAGGTGACAAGCTTCATCTGCTCGGCTTGTAAAAACTGAAGAGAACAATCTGTGTCTGACTGTATCATAGTTTGTTAATTTGAGTATTACTGAGTTCTTGAGGTAATCAGTTTAATTTTCTGTTCATATGTTTTAAATTTGATCAAGTGCTGTTTGGTGTTCTCTATATGTGTTCTCTTTGTTAATTCTCTGTTTGCTGAATAACTAAATTAATACTAGAGTGTGAATTTTCAGCCACCTGCTGAACAGTTTCCAATAAAATTTGTATTGAAAATTTAATAAAACTGAAAATCTACAGAATCTAAAAGTTAAAGGAAAACAGAAAATCCATACACATGGAAATTATAATAAATTATGATTTTCAATTTGTTTTAGTGGGTCTATTACATATTTAATGTGAACAAGAACATTTAAATAACAATACAACTATGGGATGTAATTTATTTATAGATTACATAATTTCATGTAATGATTACAAAGAAGATGTGAACAAATTTTTTTAAATCCATTTAATGCTTACTTCACACGTTATTGTACAGACAATAAAACTTCATTTATCTTTATAATATACAAGGAATTTGTCTTGGTGTGTATGGAATCACATTACTGACGTACACAAATGTCAATTAAAAGCAAGAATCAAAACATTGTTTAACAGCAAGAAAATTCTATCATAAATGTACATGCAGTACAAGTGAAGAAATGAAGCAATACAAATAATTATATAGAATGTGGCCATAAGCAGAATTTTCATTCTAGTGCAAGATAAGGCTTGGGCAAAGAAATTGAAAAGGTGGGAATCGTTCATCCAACTTGGTGCTCTCAGTTTTGTTCTCAGATCATATGGAAGGTGATTGACTAAGATGTGGCTAAAAGATGCAAAGTGATATGCATTTACAATGTCTTTTTTCAAAGATACGGACGGTTGACAATTAAAAGGACAAACCTGAATAAAGTGAATGGGATCCGGTTGCTCTGTTATGCTCTGGGAGGAATTTTCCTGGCATGGTTTATGTCCACTTGGACCCTAAAAGGGAAGTGTCAATCTCTTCCAATCACTGCCTTTTCAGTTCAATGTTCAGCAACTCAATACAAAGGCGCAATGAAGCTGTTCTGGTGGCACGTGTTGGCTCAACACCTTAATAAGACACTTTATGTTCGTTTTTCCTTTAATTTGTCACCTGTCTGTTTGTGAGTGAAAGGATCTTGAAGACAATGTTCATACTCACACACTGGTACAGATGTCAGCAGCATAAATATAGTGTAAATCCTCACTGAAAACGGAATAAAATGCTTTTTTTCTCCTCAATTTGGAATGCCCAATTTATGAATGCACTCTAAATCCTCGTGGTGGAGTAAAGACTCACCACAATCTGGGTTGCGGAGGACAAATCTCAGTTGCCTTCACGTCTGAGACATTCAGACCATGCATATTATCTCATGGCTTGTTGAGCATTACTGCTGAGATGCAGTGCATGTGGAGGCTTCACGCCATTCACCGCAGCATCCACGCAACACTCACCACACTGAGATCGAACCACATTATAGCAACAACTAGGAGGCTACCCCATGTGACAGTACCCTGCCTAGCAACCGGACCAATTTGGATGCTTATTTGGTTGTTTATGAGACCAGAATAGAGTCACTCAGCATGACCTGGATTTGAACTCGTGACTTCAGGGCTGGTAGCCAGCGTCTATACTCGCTACACAGGCCCTCTGAATAACCTGCTTTTGAGGACACAGCCTCCATAGGAAGATATGTCCCTAGTGTAAATGTGATGTCTCTGTGAATTTTTAATCCTGAGATTGGTAGGGCACTCCAATTTTGGCAGATGTAATAATAGCATTGCCAAAATGATATTCCCCCCTGGTAAACCCATTTAATTAAAACTACAGTCAAATGGTATTCAGGACAAATCCTCCATAGGGAGATATGTTAACAGTAAAAATATGATGTCTCTGTGATATTGTAATCCTGAGATTGGGAGGGCACTCCAATTTTGGCAGGTGTAATGATAACAATGCCAAAATGATAATCCCCCCTGTTAAACCCATTTTAATAAAGCTACAGTCAAATGGTTTTGAGGACACAGCCTCCATAGGAAGATATGTCCCCAGTGTAAATGTGATGTCTCTGTGTACTTTTAATCCTGAGATTGAGGGGGCACTCCAATTTCGGCAGGTGTAATAAAAGCATTGCTAAAATGATAATCCCCCCGTTAAAACTTTTTTATTAAAGCTAAAGTCAAATGGTTTGGTGGACACAGCCTCCATAGGAAGATATGTCCCCAGTGTAAATGTGATGTTTCTGTGACATTTTAATCCTGAGATTGGGAGGGCACTACAATTTCGGCAGGTGTAATATAACATTGCCAAAATTATAATCCCCCCTGGTAAACCCATTTCATTAAAAAGCTACAGTCTAACTGCTTTTGAGGACACAGCCTTCATAGGATGATATGTCACCAGCATAAATGTGATGTGACCTCAAAATGCTGAGTTGAGGGAGTGCAATATAATTTTAGCAGGTGTTCAGATGAGATTGTCGAAATGATTCTGCCCACAGGTAAACCCATGTTGTTATGCATAACAATATTACAATTGATATGCTATAGCCAAAGGATATTATTACATATCATATTAATCTTTATACAAAAAATTAGCAAAAATTAGCTTGTTGCAGTACTTGAGCAAATAAATACTTTATATATATATATTACAAAGTAAAATCTTTAAATCCTTTAGCAATTTGAGTATCTACCTTTCCCCTTTGGTGCAAATGTGAGTATGCTATCCACAAACATAATGGCTCACTTATTTAACTTACCCTCATATATTCACTTCAATTGTCAGATTTGTCTGTGTGCATTTTACTAAATAAATAGTATTTAACTTACTATTTTATATTACTTATTCTCTTATTTACGGTCTTGTTGTATATACACACATTTCATCAATGTACTTTAGTATGTTTATTATGGTGTAAAACATAATGATACAGATTAATTAATATACATTTGTATGATGTTCATATTTAGGTCCAATGATAAGAGTTCATATAGGCAATATTACATATAAAATTACTAGAATAACACCATAACCTACATGAATAGCATGTCAATGCTGTTAAATTTTACATTGTTTTATCTGTGAAAGTAGTGAAATTCCTTGAATGCTTGTTCCACCAATGTGCAGTCCTCTTACACATCATATACATATTACACTTTTTTGCATAATGTACACATTTGATATAATAAAAATATATCAATGCACATTACACAAACAGATTATTCACAACTGCAACGCTAGCAACATATGGTGTTTTCAGCTTTGGTTGTTACTTTAAGTTTCAGCTTTGGTTGTTACTTCATCAAAATTAATTTACATAATGGTTTTTAATTCACACTTTCATGCATTAAAATAACAAATTACTACGTTGCCTTTTGGTTAATTGTGTGAAAAATATTGATTATAAACGCTTTTTAGACGGAAGTGTTTTAAACTCGCTGTACCGCTGTCTCGTCAACTGACGAAATGCGCGTGCACGCGAGGGGCACTCAGATTCTGGCAGGGATTCCAATTTCGGCACAACACCGGTGAAGAACTGCTTTTTCGCTGTCAGGAAAGTCGTTGGGCTTTAGCATCTGCTGTTTATCATCATATTTACGAGGATGCTTGGAGTAATGTCTCCTAAAGATGTCATCTCCCGCTTAATATCACCGAGATAACTTCATCGGGATTTGTTCGTACTTTTACGGGGTTTTAAGTTGTCTTGCAAGTAGCAGACATCAACGGAAAGAGGAATTTGTTCGCGAAGTTTAAGAGCGCGCACCGCTTCTTTTGTCCACATGATCGACGATTGGATTTCTATGCAATTATCTTGATACGTTTTTCGATTTTAGTTTAGTAAAGTGGATACAAGAAGGCTGCTTTCACAGTCACATGCCTTTATTCATAAACATTTGTCGCAAAATACTGCGGAGATTGTCCGAGCAACGAGCTGGGGGCTCGTTTCATTTTTCATGTGTTTAGACAAAGTTACCACATCACGCAGGTGTTGGATTAATGAACACGTACGGACTGTTATAAGGTCGCATTTCGCTAGAAAGGTGAAAACTATCCATTCGTGCCGTGAACTGGCAAGACACATCGACGGGAAGAAAAAAATCTGCAAATTTAGCAGGAAAAGAAGCCATCAAAATCACGGAAATCGCTTCGTCCTTTCCCTCCAGTCTGCTATACAGTGCATACGTGAGTTGCTTTCCCTCCAGTGTGAAAGCAACTCACGTATGCACCTGTAGTAATATTATAAAACATTCTTAACTACTGGATCTCAAATTTGTTGTTCAGATGTGTTTATTTTATACTTTCCATACAACATTCGTACCCTTTTCAAAAAGCTACAATGATAGAGCGACGGACGTTTAGCCTACCTCTTTTAGAGAAAGTATTAGCCAAGGTGCGAATGGATATTGTTTTATCGCTTCATGAAATGTCAATATTTCAGTCGTAGTTGCCCACTGTTACGCCTGCTTTGTGTAAAGGAGGTCTCCTCGCTGCTTTAAGGAATACGTTTTATTCCTGGAGTATATAAACTCATGGGTGATATGGGAGACCCTGAGGGGTCCGCGCACCTGGAAGCGCTTTAGCAATGGCAGCGGCCTGTCCACTTTGCCCCGCAGGTGGAGAGGATATCTGCGGACATTCATATTGATTTAACAGTGAAAACAACGTTTCTCCAGGCATTATACACCGAGTTCGAGAGAGGGCACAGAAAGTGGGGGAGTGGAGAGACCTCATCTGCAGGTGTAAGGTCATCTGTACTTCACCGAAATCTCAGGTGAGTTCATAGGGTTAACGGTCCCTGTGGTATCCTCACTTCAACTCAATGTGCACAACACGGAAATCTGCGTTATTAAGAAAATATTTGGGAAAATGTTAAATGTAGGACTTTACGTGACATTCCAAGGTGTCCTCAACTTTGTTACAGGTTTTTTACGTGATTGTTTAGATTGGTCTTAATGAACCTGACATGACTTTTGACACGGTTTTCAGAGTCCCTTTGCCCCTCATTCTTGCATCTGTGTGACTAATCGGAGCTGTTCACTGTAAGTCACAGCAATCAGGTGATTCACCGGTAGATCTGGAAATCTGTGCCTTCTAGAACAATAAGCATTATTTGACTTGGACTCACACTGGAATTTTCTTATGTGTGCTGTTTTGATAACTCAGTATCACATCTAATGTAGTTGAAATGACAGTTATATTGTTTGGTGATAACTGTTGGTTAAAGTCATATACAAACTTCACAGTTAAAGAGATAGTTCACCCAGAAATGAAAATTCTCTCATCATTTACTCATTCTCATGCCATTCCAGATTCTGCAGAATGCAAAGATTTTTAGAAGAATATTTCAGCTCTGTAGGTCCTTACAATGCAAGTGAATGGGTACCAAAATGTTAAAGCTCCAAAAAGCACACAAACACAGCATAAAAGTAATCCACGACTCCATTGGTTAAATCTATATCTTGAAAAGTGATATAAGTGTGGGCGAAAAACAGATCAATATTTAAGTCCTTTTTACTATCGAGCTTCACTTTCACATTCCTCTTTGTTTTGGTTGATTCTCATTCTTTGTGCATATCACCACCCTCTGGTCAGGGATGAGAATTTATAGTGAATTTAATCAACAGCCCTTGGGATTATTTCTACGCTGCCTTTGTGCTTTTTGGAACTTCAAAATTTTGGTAAACATTAACTTTTTGTATTGTGACCTACAAAGCTGAAATATGAATCTAAAAGTCTTTATTTGTGTTCAGCAGAAGAAAGTGAGTCACGGTATTCTCCGGTCAACGTTCTCAGGAGGGCACGTTTGTAAACAGAGAGAGGGTGAGCAATGGCTAATCCCATCCATGTATCGCATGATCATCGAGTGATAATTTTCCGCTCACTTTTCCGTTTTCTAGCTGTCAGTTTGTCCAGATACTCTGGTGAGATATCACCCCACGCTTCCTGTAGCATTTGCCATAGATGTGGCTGTCTTGTCGGGCACTTCTAACACACCTTACAGTCTAGCTGATCCCACAAAGGCTAAATGGGGTTAAGATCCAGAACACTCTTTTCCAATTATCTGTTGTCTATGTATGTTTTTCTTTGTCCACTCAAACCTTTTTTTGTTTTCCTGTTTCAAGGTGTCTTTTTCTTTGCAATTTCTCATAAGATCTGCACCCCTGAGTCTTCTCTTTACTGTTGTACATGAAACTGGTGTTGAGTTGTTAGAATTAAATGTAGCTGTCAGCTGAGGACATGTGAGGCGTCTATTTCTCAAACTAGAGACTCTGATGAACTTATCCTCTTGTTTAGTTGTACATCTGGCCTTCCACATCTCATTCTGTCCTTGTTAGAGCCATTTGAAGACTGTAGTGTAAACCTTTGTAAGAAATCTTCCGTTTTTTTTTTTTTTTTTTGACAATTTCAAGCATTGTATAGCCTTCATTCCTCAAAGCATTGACTGATGAGTTTTTAGAGAAAGCTGTTTCTTTTTTTTTCTTTTTTTGCCATTTATGTCCTAAAATTGACCTTATGACATGTCAGTCTATTGCGTACTGTTTCAACTCAAAAACAAAGACAATGTTAAATAGCTTTCAACTGTGTTGTATATAATGGCAAGTGGTTTTCTAGTACCAAATTAGCAATTTATCATGATTACTCAAAGACAAGGTGTTTGAGTGATGGCAGCTGGAAATGGGGTCTAGATTTGATAAAAAATGACTTTTTCAAATAGTGATGGTGCTATTTTTTACATCAGTAATGTCCTGACTATATTTTGTGATCAGTTTAATGCCACTTTGGTGAATTAAAGTAACAATTTCCTTCAGAAACAGCTAAATCTGTACATTATTCCAAACTTTTGGCTGCCAGTGTGCCTAACAATCGGTTCATATCACTTATCCATCTCTCTGTTTGAAAATACTCCTCAACAGTTAGAAGCCGAGGGATGGATGTTTTTTTTATTAAGTTAATAGGTCTGCGAGAACACAAAATATAATCTAACCAAATTATACAATGTAGATGATAATAATATTAACAAAAATAATATCTAGAAAAATATTGATGTTAAATAAAACATTATTAATGATACAATAATAATTTTATTTTAATAACTTTTGTATGAATAAAATCTCTGAATAATTTTCATTGTGAAATGTTTATTTTTGTATTGTTTTATTCAATTGGCGTGAAGGAGTTTTTTAAGCTCTTTCCAAACATGTCATTTTGATGTCGGTGCATTCGTTTTGTTAGCTATGTTACTTTAATAGCTAAAATGTTTGGAACTATGTGAAGGAAAAAAAAAGTTTTGTTTCAATAACGATGTACATTGAGTGTACAGATCATGCAATTTTGTAATTTTTTGAGACATGCCTTTTAAATTTTTTATTTTATTAATTGTTAAATTCTTACATAAAAGGATGACGGGGTCATTTTATAATATAATATATTCAGAATATAATTTTTTTGCCCTTTTAAAGGTAAAAAATGCCACACTGGAAATCAAATATGACCCCTTAATGAAAAAGTTCATTTCTGACCCAGGTTCCATCTGACCTATACAGGAAATGAGAAAAGTAGCCCCCCTGTGAGATTTAGGGGAGATTGTTGTAAAAGTATGGATGTTTTTGTGTTTTATTCCCCCATATGAGCCGTGTAAGTGGGGAATTCCCTCTCATTTACAGATATGAATTTTTAGGCCCTTCACATTACAAAATATTTCATTTTTGGGTGAATCATCACTTCTACCATGAGTTTTCGTTTTAAAGGACTATTCCATCTTCAATACAATTAAGCTCAAAAAACAGCATTTGTGGCATAATGTTGATTACCACAAAAAATATTTTCCACTTTTTCCTCCTTAAAAAAAAAGAAGAAAAAAAAGGGGAGCAAATGTCTGGGTGACAGTAAAGCTCTTGGAATGGAAGTGAATGGGGCTAATCTGTAAATGTTAAAATACTCTCTATTTCAAAAGTATAGCCACAAGAGACATAACCATGTAAGCATAGTTTTAGTGTGATAAAATTGCTTACTAAACTTTTCTGTTTAAAGCTATCCTATTTTACAACTTTATTACCATGATGACCTCAACTTGTAATCACTGTAATCTGGTAAACAATGATTTAAATAACTTTACATTTAAAATGTACAGTTTTAACAGTAGAATTAATGTAAATTATTTAATGAAATTATAACCTTTGTATTTCTACCTTTTTAAGCCCTCCAAAATTGTTGACCTCACCCATTGTAAGTGCCTCACTGTAACCTAAAAAAAAAAAAAAAAAGGTTTTTCTTTTAGTGATAGTGATTTTATAGCTTTGTGAATCTTCCTCTTACCCTGCATGTTGTGAGAAAGTCTCTCACACATCTCCAGTGTGAACATACCCTCACAACTTTGACTTTAAAATACTGCATGAACTGCAGCTTACACAGATGGTGTCAGATCCGTTTGTTTGTGGATGATGCATCCTCTGCTTTGGGCCAGTTCATGACCTTGTAATAAAACACTTTCTAGAGCAACTGTTTATTTGAACCCACTATCTCAACCATGGCTATGTCAATAATTTCTCTGATGGACAGTGAAACGTTCAAGGAGCACTCCGACTGACGGACTGATGGTGAAACAATCGATGTTGTTTCCCCCCAAACATACAAGTGGCCCACCAAAGACTGCGTCATAGTACCAGCCTTGATCCCAACCCTAGAGCTGACAGGAACCTTTTTTTATTGACACTCTAGAGTGTTGGGAACCCTAGAAGGGTTTGTGCTGTAAGCCTCTTACTCTCTTGTACTTTTACCCTCTATGTGCAAAAGCCAACTGCATCAAAGCCAACGTCCCAGCCATTGCTGGGAAAACCAGCCACAGACTAAACGGCTGAAAATCAGGCGAGAGGAGGTTGGGGGCAGGAGAAATATTTGTTAAGTTTCTGGTGAGTGCTGGAAAAAGGATACAAGCAAAACAAAACAGGCCCAGATGACAGGGCCCACGGACGGCCGTCTGCTCTTGCCAGATTCCACACATTCTTACTAGAAGTTAATTAGGAACAGGAGAACAGGAAAATAAGACAGAGAGGGGTTCATCCACTGTATAAAGACTAGTTTGGACCTATGTCACAGATGAGAGGTCTAACATGAGTTTAACTGGTTTGTTATATTTTTTACATACCTTAATATTTTAGCTACATAAAACTTTTATGCCTTGGGAGTTTACCCTCTGAAATTAGCCTCTGATTTAAAGCTTAAGTGTATAACCTTTTTGAAGTTAAAATACTTTTTCCTTTCCCAGCCCAATATGCAGAGATTACTCAAAGCAATTTGTTGGTTGATGTCCTCTCTAACTGTAAACACAGTGTTTCAATGTCCTTCTAAATATATTGCTCTGTTTGTTTGAGCATACCGATTGCCTGACACAGCAACATTGGCTGAATCAATTTCAGTGAGTTTGATTAACGGCAGCCTGAGGGTGCTTCTCATTCAGAAGGCTGCAGCCTAGTTAGTCTGTGTCCTTCCTAGACCAGTTTAGACTCCTCCTCGGCATTCAGCGCTAGAATTAGATGGTCCAGTACGTGTTGTGGGTGATTGAAGGCCACAAAGGATGCATTTGATGCATCCTCCTAAATATGTTGAACAAAGGCCGTGAAACGAGGCTGCCTTCCAAGGGCTCTCACACTTGAGACTGCCTTTGACGTGGCAGCCGAGATACCTTAACTAGGCTGCAGCCTTCCGATTGAGAAGCACCGTGAATTCGACTAATAAAAGCAATCTGCATGCTAAAATTTGAACCGCTGCTAGTGGTTAAAACTGGAAGTATTGTTGAGGTGAAATGTCCACTGTGTGGTGCCAAAAGTAAGTGGTAGCATATTTTTTATTTGTAAATTGGTGTAATTCAATCAACAGAGATGCATATTTCATTATCCCTACTCCCTTACCCAAACCCCAACCCTAAACTTTGTCACAGCCTCAGATGGCATGCACAAACCATCTGATGCTTTTAGCACACAAAACTGGATAATGCTTTCTCGATCTAATCAGATCAAATCTTACGCAAGTAGAGGACAAAGGACATTTCATCGGTCAACCGAGTTGTGATCAAAAGGTTCTGCATTGATTGAGTGCATTTGAGTATGAAATAATCACAGAATTTGCCCAAGTTTGCCAGGTAGAGCTGCATTTTCTGCATTTTTTGTCTGTGAAATTCTCTATAGTGAGGTTTTCTGTGCTGTACTTTAGGGCTGCAACTAACGATTATTTTGATAATCGATTAATCTAACGATTAGTAGAACGATTATTCGACAATTCGCCGATTATTGCAACGATTAATCATTGGCTCTTAACTGATGATTCAGCTTGTGCCTCGACTTAAAAGTTGTATTAAACATGCTTACTAACAATAAAGAGGACAAAATCATCTTTTAAAAGATGCGTGTATTTAAAATAATAAAAATAAGTGTATTTTTTACTTTGTTATACTTCTGCAAGTGCAGTAAAGACAAAATATACTTATATTCAAGATCTATTCTCTAAAAGCAAGTCTGAATATCTTATATGCTGCTTCTCGGGCGAATGCATCTTTTTTTAAAGGATTTTTTTTATATTATATTCAACATTCTCAGATAACAATTTTTTCTTCTGCAGTATAGTTCCTCATGTAAATGTACATTGTTTTAAATTAGTTTTATATATTTTTATTGGAAAACAAGCCAGAACAAATCATAAATGTATTTTGTTACAGTGTATAATGGGGCGAAGACTTCCTCTCTCACCTTTCTGTTCACTTCAATCCATCTTTAACTCACAAAAAAACAAACTCTCTATTATTAATAAAGCTGCATATTGCCAATTTTCTTCACGATAAGAAATGCACAGTGACATCTATTACGATTCAAGTCACGAGCCATCACGTTATAATCTAGCTGCATTAAGTGTGCGCGCTCAAGGGATGAGCGTCCCCGCATCAGAATGTGCATCAGCCAGGTGCAGTTTCAATCTCTCCCCCTTAGATCGGGACATTTGCGCAAACTCATTGAAGAGGTGCTGACCGCACAGAGAAATGCCAGTTTCAGAGTTTGTAGTTAATTACATGACATGGTTCCATATTATTTGAACTTAAATAAAGCTATAACGCATTCAATATTCTGCATATAACACCGGGGTGTTTCCTTTAAAGAGCTCTGGCTCTGCTTATTCCACAACGAGAGTGCTTCTGTATTTACTTATTTGTTATTTTTGTATAATTCCTTGTACTTTGCGATCTACATAAGATGAAGCTGTTTGGAAGGTTTAGAGTGCATCTGGACTGTGATCTGTGTAATTCTTCCTCTCCTCATTCAGGTGTGAACTGCAGTGCTGCTCTCACGAGTCATCATTACAGTTTAATGTGATCTCCTGTTACGTTAAATGAGATCAAACGACTATTCGACAATGAAAATTTGTGTCGCCAATTTTTTGTTGTCGATAACATCGACTAATCATTTCAGACCTACTGTACTATGCTCATGTGTTTTCTTTGCAAGCGCATGCTATTACATTAATAATTTTATCCTGTGTCTGTCTTTTATTATGGTGTGGTACGTCTCCCATAACCCTGCCACTAAACACCCCATAATGGCAAAACTCTGACTGTGATTGGTCGCTTTGCATGTCAGTTAGATAGCTTTTCCTGTCAAATGGGTGGTTCTTGGCCAATTAAAGTGGCTAAAGACCCCAGACCTAAGCTGCAGTCTGGCTATTTGAGACTACCCTAAACCTAACTATCAGTCAAGTAAAAATGTTATTTTATAGTGAAAATTCCACCTCTGAATTGTACTCACCATTGTTTATGTGGATATAAATATTTCCTGGTTTCCGTGAGACCCGTACCCATGTCTCTGAGGTTCCTCACACAATGCTTTTTTAGGAGCGCCACAGGGAAAGGTGAACCGATTTGAATTCCTGCAAAAATGGGGTGGGGTGAGGTGTTCATGAAAACTATAAAAATATGTATATATATATATATATATATATATATATATATATTATTTTTGCAATTCCGTTTGGTGGCACAAGTGGTGCAGAAATTATACACCATCTTTAAATAGATTTAAAAGAAATGATTTGTAAGACAGCAAATTATGGAACGGGGGATCAAAAGTTAGGTATGTAATTGGGTAAAAGTTTAACAAACTGTGGGACTTGCAGATGATTGGACTTTCAGAGGTGTGGCATATTTCATAGCATATGTCTATTTAGACCTGTACATATGAAGGGCAGAAATGTACACTCTTTCACAAAATCCTATGTGGAGCATTCCAGTGAGGGTCGGTTTCATCGAGACTTGAATTTATGAAGCAAGACGTCATATGAGGCCAGCAACGCTCATTGCATATTGAGTGCATTCATTGGTGCAGTCAGTCAGACCACCTGTGTGTTACTCAGGATATTTGTCTGAATGAGTGCAAATTAATGACGTCTGACCTCTGTAATTACTCACGGTTCAGTTGAAGCTACATGACTGGAGGCACTGAAACAAACACCTGCATGCTTACACACACTTCTTACCTCATCCTTTTGGATAATAATTTCCACCCTGGCCATAAGTTTGGAAGGATGAAGCATTCTCAGCAATGTCCAGTTTGTCCTGTCTCGTCCGGTCTACTGTAATTGGATCAAAAGAGAGTTTTGCAGGTCTGATGATGCCTAACAGTGAAGCACTGGCAGGTAATGTCATTAGGAATGATGCAGTCCTATCTCAGAGCTCCACTTTTAAAGGTCAGGATATGCCGGGAGAAGCAAACATAGGGATCTTTATTTAATTCCAGCACAGTCCTTGGTCAGTTTTGGGCTGAATCAACAGCTCATCTGGTATGCATTGTTCAGGATGTGAAACGGAGTAAGAAAAGTTTAAAATTATGCTGATGAGTCCTTTATACATTTCATTGGTAATAATATGAGTGGATGCTTGACATGGCTTTTTTACATTTCCATATTTATTTATATATAAACTGTAGTAAACTGAATTAACATGCATTTATGTTGTCAATCAACTTTGTTTGCATTTGTAGAAGAATATTAGTTTGAGTGCTGAAATAAGGTTTAACATTTTTATCCAGAATTTTGAGCTCAACATCAAAATGCTCTGTGACTGCCCGAGAAATGAATTTGGACACTGTAAATTCCATGTGTAACACAGAGGTGAGCAGTGGTTTTCATCAGAGAAATAGGTAACATATTATGTGAAACTATCAGTTGACACCTTTATGGTGAAGCAGTTTTTTTCAACTTCCAGGAAGAGCAGAAACATCTAAATAGGACATTAGAAAGTCACAAGGTGAGTTGCTTTTGCAACGTTTAAAAAAAAAAAGAAATGCCACTTTCTGTGGACTGATTGGAAATGACTGCTGGAGTACCACCAACATATATTACATTTATGGTACTTTTAACTTCAAATGATGATAGCATTTGTGTGACATGTTTGAGAGGGGCATAGATCATGCTTTTGGAGCTGACATTGGCTCTTTTTAAATGGTAAATATTTCCATTCAATTTTTCCCTTCGGCTGAAATTATTGTGCCAGCAGAAATCAGGTTACAGTCCCTCTTTTGGCCAGACATCTCTGTCTCATATGCGTGCACAGCACACATTTTTACCATCCTGTTACACATGTAAAACATTCCACATGCAGTGTTTTCCCTGCATTTTAGATGGGGTTTAGAATACAGTGGAGCAAAAAGTCTGTTTTTAAGTTATGCCTGTAAATGAGAAACCTATGTTTTATTGTTTTGGTTGTGGTGTTGACCACGATGTTACTATTTGATGGATCAGATCAGTAAATTTAAGGGAGGTATGCGGATGACTGTCAATCATAATCCTGTATCCTCACTAATTTTATCTGGACTTTGTTTATCTGGACCTTCTGTTCTTTTAGGCCATTGATGTGTGACACTAGAGGACAGTGTGTGTGAGGACCTCCGAACCTGAACTCTGAACAAGAGCACACACATTCACATCATCAAAATGAGTAAGTCCAAATGTTTTTTGCCATACACCTCAAGCATGACAGCAAATTATAGTTTAAAGAGTATACTCTCACAGTGTACAACAGCCTGTGGTTCAGTGTTGGGGAAGCTACTTTGAAACTGTACCTTTCCAAGTTACAAGCTATTCATACTTTAAAGTAGTTAAATTACAGAAAATGTTTGCTAGGAGTCAAACCACTTTGAAGATCCGTAAGAGGGCATTATATTTTAAAACATACAATTAATCTATGATATAATTTATAATATCAGAGTTGGATTTTTCTGGTACAAAGCCATATTTTAATGAATGACCAATTTAAAATAGGTTGGGACCATTAAACATTAACATTTACATAAAACTTAATATTACAAAAATCTATAGATGTCCTTATTTCCATAACTGAGTCAAAAGCCTTAGTATTTATCTAGATGTTTTTCTGCAAATAGAGAAATGCCATTCAGGGTGCCTGGGTTTTTTCCTGGCAGGCAGCAGATCCCTTAACCTCATCCTAATCCTAAAGCCCAAAGTATACTTTGGTCAGACGTGAACACTGAGAGTTTGCGTACATGATGCGTGATGCAAATGTATTCATCAGCAGAGCTAATTCATTGCTCGAGCAATGAATGCGTGAAGCCTGATTTTTCTAACCGCGCATCTTTGAACGCGCATGTGCCTGGAATTCTTTGCACTAATTAGTGGGTCCACAAGGTGGCAACATTTTTGAGCTATTGCTGTTACGAAGAAGCGCTAGAAGAAGCCTGTAAACAACAGGAAATGAATGTGAAAACGTGCGAACACTGCACAGTCAAATGAAGTATACTTTCAAAGGCTTGTGTTCAACTGTATTCTAGGTGTTCATGTCACAACCATAGTATAGTTTGGGCTTAACTAAATGGAGCCTATAAGGCTGAGGGCCACTGTACAAAGGTGCCTGTGTTTGTTCCTGGCAGGCAGCAGATGCCCTAACCCCGCCCCCATTCCTAATCCTAACCATATGGAGTCTAAGTCTGAGTATCTTGCCAGGAAAGACCTTAGGCACATTTCTCCCATTGTGGTCGTCAAGCAAGCCTGAGTGGTGTTTGTTCTCTGTAAAGCTGGACGTTGCCTGTACAGCTGGTGTTTCACTTACTGCCCCCTGCTGAAAATAGGTGGTACTTCAAGCTTGAATGTAGCTTGTTATTGGAAAAGCTACACTTTTGAAATCAGCTGAACTACTGTCACACTACTGAAAATATATTTATGTTATTAGTGTCACTGCTTTTAGTTATTTACTCTCCAACACTATTGTGATTGACTTATTATTGTCCTGTTCAAAGAATGACGCAAGTTAAAATACAGAGTAAGAGATTGTAGGGGAAAGGCAGACAAGCAGTTGTTGAGCTGGAATTAAAAGGATGTTTAGAGATTATTTAAGAGAGAGGGAAACATGTAGACAGACAGTGATGGCTCATGTTCTCGCTAATCACATGAACACAGGTGTATTCACACAAAAGTTGAGTGGTTGAGTCCATTGCTTGGGTTGGTCTGCGTCATGTCCTAACTTAGGTTCCCATTATTAGTGGGATAGAAGAGGCTTCTCTGTTTCACACACTCTCTCTCTCTCTCCCTCTCTCTCTCTCTCTCTCTCTCTCTCTCCCTATTTGCCTTTGAGTTTATTCACAACAGATAGCAGAACATTCTTTCAGTTCATTTGCAACTGTACTGTAATTATAGCAAGTGTATAGTCTGCAGCATAATCTCTGTTCAAAATAAAAGAATATACCACTCAAGACTGAGCATTACAATGATTGACCACTGTTAAGGGGGATTTAAACATGTTAAAATCACTGTAATGTGGCCACTCAACCCCCCCAATGCCGCCTGTTATTTCTTTCACATGACAAAGAACTTGAACTTGTGTTTTTTATGTGTAATAAATAAGTTTTGGTGCTAATAATCACAATAAACAATACTACTGCCAAATAATACAGTAAATTGGCCAAACTAGGTCGTTTATGGTTGCCAGGCAGAATAGCAACTTGCCTCATTAATACATTTTAATTGATGTGTGATCACACAATTTTAAAATGATTTAGAGCATGGCTGATCCAATCAGATTTTAGAGTGGGAACCATCCATTTATAAGGGCTGTTTTTCACTAACACCTTTGTCACTTTGTTATTCTCTCTCTTCAGATGAGAGACAGGCTCTCCATTCAATTATGAAGGATCTGGTGGCCCTGCAGATGACCAGGCGCCAGCCTGCATCAACTTCCGACACTGCAAAACCAAAACCTGTCAGCACTGCTAACTCATCTGACAGAAAGGTAATGTACAAATATACATGAAATAAAGAGACCATGCCACTTCCACGTGAACCAATGGTAACCTCACTGCTCTGTTTCTTTCTTCAGGATGATGTCAGGATTAAGTTTGAGTTCTGTGGTGAAAAAAGGTGAATTTGATAATTTTTTATTTTTCTTGGAATGTGCACTTGTTTATATGGATGAGATAGATAGATAGATAGATCTAATGCATTACAATAAATACACAATATACATTATATAACAATGCACTGTGTGCACAAATAGTACCTTTTGCATATGCATTATATTGTGCAGACACATACTGAACATGTGTAATGCACAGTGCTTGTTAGTATCGGATTACATGTAATCTGGATAACGTAAACATATTCTGCTTTGCGTAATCCCCAAATATCTTCGTTTTTAAAATCTTATTTTTTTAATTCTATATCAGCCTTCCAATGCATACTTTAAACCAGGGGTTTTCAAGCTTTTTGATGTCAAGGACCCCCCATGTATAATGACTGCCTTATGAGGGACCCCCTTCCTTTCATAAAATGGCAGTTATATATTTTCATCTATAAAGACAATATAGTGTGTGTATATATTGTGTTTGAAAAATCGAAAGCGTGACATTATAAATATAACACATTGTTGGTATACAAAGTAAATAGCTGACATTTATATTTTCATTGTACAAAAGCCAAAATATATTATTAAAACATTATTTGGTAAATGTTTACTTTGTAATAAATTAACAGTATATCTTTTTTTTCTACCCATTATTAGAGTAATGTTAGGTGTATAACATGAACAGATATACATTTGTGGCATTCTCTCTCTTAGTTCTAAGACTTGTTTTGCAGTGAAAAGGGAAAGAACTATGGTTTGTGTGTGGCTGCCAGGATAGACCACAGCTATGTTAGGTGTGCTTTCAGGAAACTGTGAACTCTGCAAATCCAAGTGTGTGTTTGCCTGTGCGTTTGTGTGTGTTTGACTGGAATTGCCGACTCAGTTTACACATCTAAAGAATGATTAGCTTCCTGTTTAATGTCTTCCCTCTGTGTGCACGGCGTGTGTATGTTTATATATGTTTGTGTAGGATTCTGATGTTTGGGCGGCCGGTGCAGTTTGAGGAAATCCAGCAGAAAGTCAAAACATTCTTTGGTCAGCAGTTGGACTTGCATTATATGAATAATGAGGTATTGATTCACATTCAGATACACTCAACTGCGCTCTCTACACTCATCTGATGATGGCTGTACCCTTACCAAAAATTATCTTTACATAAGATTTTGATGTCCACTATTTTAGCACTATTTTGTTTTTGGATGGTTTGGAAAATGTAATGGTTTAATGGTTTTTGTTTTCTTCATTAAGTATACACAATAAAGGAGCAAATATACATTTTTGGTGTATGTTGTGTTGGCCAACATGATTAGGATCTTGGTCTTCATACTGACACCTATCGGTGTCTATATTGTTTTGCGCAAAATCATGTCTTTTCTTTTCTAACCATAATGTTTTTGATTAATTTATTCTGCGATTTAATAGTATTAAGTTGTATCAAATAACTTGAGTAAAAATAATTCACCCAAAAATGAAAATTCCATCATCATTACCCTCATGTTGTTCTAAACTCATGTGGCTGTTTTTCTTCTGTGGAACACAAAATTTATTCTGTGGAACACAAAAGATATTAGGCAGATTGTTAGCCTCAGTCACCG
The DNA here is from genome assembly GCF_025860055.1 of Xyrauchen texanus. NCBI lineage: Eukaryota > Metazoa > Chordata > Actinopteri > Cypriniformes > Catostomidae > Xyrauchen > Xyrauchen texanus. The sequence continues at coordinate 27,751,962 of NC_068287.1, forward strand.
TTCTCATTCAATGAATGGAACGAGATACAATGAAAAAGAATGGTGACTGAGGCTAACACTGTTTCCCTTTAACCATATTTTTCAAAATATGTACTGTTCTGAAGTACTGTTCATTTCTTTATGTGAAATTTTGAAACTACTGATTGCATCTTTGACGCTGGATTTAGCAATAAAGCAACTCTAAATGCTTTTGCTAAGTGCAGTTCTGCATGTTTATGGGTTTTCACACAGCTGTCTATCCCCCTGCGTAGTCAGGATGACTTGGATAAAGCCATTGATCTGCTGGACCGCAGCTCAAATATGAAGAGCATCAAGATCTTGCTGCTGACACAGGAACAATGCAATGTGAGACTCACAAACACAATTTAATATTATATTTCAAAATAAACCAGTTAAATACGAGAGGAAGACAAAGAATCACATTTTGTGCAGAGCAGGCATTATTCATTTATATTCATACTTATGCACATCTGGGTGTGTGTGTGCGCACGCGCGTGTTTTGCAGGCCTCTTCTCCATCTCACCACACAGTGTATAAGCAGGTTCGTATCAAAACTTCACAGTCTACCGGTGATGTCAGCACTGCCTACCAGTCCTCAGAACCAAGAGGACGCCACCACTCTACCAGTGAGTTCGCAACACCCTGTTGTTCTGTTACAAATCGTAGTGAGTTGTCAAAGAGGCAGCATTTTAACGTGCTTAAAGCAGTTCAAAAGGGTAGTCATCTTAATTATGATACCTCCCAAGTACATTGTTTTGGCCAAATTCTAAGGCAGCATCACATATATCCATTTCGGAGAATGTAATCCCAATGCGACGAGCTAAGTGAAAAATAAATCCAATGTGGCAGACTTAAAGAAAGAAAGAAAGGTTTATTATAAATAAACTTACATTTAATTTGTACTGAGAATTATCGCAATGTAGTTCAATGGAATTGAAATTGATTATTTTACCCATTTTATGTGTGTGCCATGCATTTTTATGCTTGTTAGAGTATCGCCCCATTATCTTCACGCACGGTGGACTGCGTTGCCTTTGAAAGTATACTCTTTTGACGCAGAGCGAATACAAATGCATTTGACGCATTGGCGCTACGACTGTTTTGTGATACTCTTTTAGTACAGTCAACGGCTGGTGCGTACTTGAGGACTGTCAACGTGTCGAGACAATATGGGCTGCATGCGAACAGTCCATGTGAAATGTGCGTCATGCATATACTGTGAGTGGATCGATCAATCAGCAACCTGAATGACCAAGTATAATTTAGATGCCAGTTACCTGTGTAGGCAGTAGGCAATGATGCAACTCAAGGTTTTTCAACAGAGATTCATTCACCAATGAACATCAAAAAACACTCTTCTCAGCCTTTCTTATTAATCTTCTTGGTCTGGTCTTATTCTCTTTCATTCTCTCTGTCGCTCTCTCTTGTTTCTGTAACTTCCTCTGTGAGCTGTGTGTCCTCTTCCTTTCCACCATCACTGGCTGCTCCACAATGGCTCGCTGGCTCCCAGCCAATCAGATTGTGAGACACTATTAGCATTGTGGACCAATAGCTTGTTGTAGAGATAGTGTGTGTTTTAGGGGGGAGGGGAGGTTGTTACAGCTTGTGAGATCATCTGGGGGAAAAGTGTGAGTTCTTAAAACCTCTGTGATCTGAGGAACAAGATGTTTGTTTATGCTTTAAGTCTCATGATTCCACTGTTTTGCATATAGATTATGGCCTTGTCACAGCATCATGAATGGGATTTCGTGACTTTTTATTTCTAATTATTGCAATTTCAGAATGTTTTTCTTTTGAGTTTATAAATAATCTGTATAAGTGCATACTTTCATGTGGTCTGACCTTATGGGCAGTCCAAAACACACAAGACATTAAAATAGCCAGATGCTTTATTCGACAGGGTCATTAATGACTATTAGTGGCTTTTTTAGGACTAGATTTATTTAGTGGACTAAAATAATCTGCCTTTATTTGTCATGTGTATTGCTTGCTCTGACAAGCTTTGCAGAACTTCCCATAGGAATGAATGGGAATTCATTCCTATGGGAATGAATTCCCATAATTCCGTGAATGGTGCAGTTTTTGACAAAATATTCTCATAAATGGAGTTTATATTATTCTTATGTGGGCTGGAATGAAGAGTGACATTTTAAAGCAGATTTGTCTAAAGTTTTATGTATAAAACGTACACAGTAATTTGATTGTAAACTTTGGAGACAAACGATTATCAAAGTCACTTGTTCATTTAGCCATGAGGGCTGGCACAGTTTAATCCATTGCATGCTATTCTTGAGATTTTTTTAAAGATTAAAAAAATATATAAAAACACTGCATCTGTCCTTTCTAGGGACCTTGTGTCACTATTACAATTTACCCAGCTACAATTTTTTATAATATTCCGCTTAAAACTGCTCAAACACCCATTACTCCTGTAGAATATCATGAGGGAAAAAGCAAATGCATGTCAGTGACATGGGGGATGCAACAGTTGCTAAGATAGGATTGGTCAGAAATGGTTTGAAGGTGGGGCTTAGCAAATGGTCAATTGATACAGCCAGGGTTTGAAATGAACACCTGCCAATCCATTAAATGCGAATACAATTCGGCAGTGGCAGGTATCTCTGTCAATTTAGCCACTTTGGTTGGTAACTTTTTCAGGGTTTTTCCTTCATTTAAAATTCTGTGAATATTGGGTGACTTGGAGCTGCTGCCAAAGCAAATGTAATTGTATCTCGCGTTCAGTGGTTTATAAGGACTAAATATGCTGCTCATAAATTAAACACGCATCTGTGTGGGGCAGAAATGCTGCTGCGCACATCAGCGTGCTCCAGAGATAAGATCGCCAGGGCTCTGGGACAGCGCAGAACGTAACTAGCGTGATTCAGTCGGGGTTCACTTGATATTGTGGCGGAGACTAAAAAACGTATGTGACCCATTTGAATTCTACATAGACCATTCTAGTATAAAGCTCTATATCAAACTGCTAGACAAGCCCTACATTATAAACAGCACTGACGAAGTAAAGAGACAAATACTTATCATAATTTTTTTAAATACATCATCTTTAAAAAAAAAAAAAAAAGATTTTTGGTAACTTATATATTAGGTCGAATCTCTTAAATATATTAGGGCAAATCTCTTAGACTTTATTTTTATTACAACTTTGAAACTTGTAGTTAAAGGTAGTCATCTTAATTATGATACCTCCCAAGTACATTGTTTTGGCCAAATTCTAAGGCAGCATCACATATATCCATTGCGGAGAATGCAATCCCATTGCGACGAGCTAAGTGAAAAATAAATCCAATGTGGCAGACTTAAAGAAAGAAAAGGTTTATTATAAATAAACTTACATTTAATTCGTACTGAGAATTATCGCAATGTAGTTCAATGGAATTGAAATGGATTATTTTACCCATTTTTATGCTTATTAGAGTATCGCCCCATTATCTTCATGCACGGTGTACTGCGTTGCCTTTCAAAGTATACTCTTTTGACCCAGAGTGAATACAAATACAATCTCTTTATTTTTATTACAACTTTGAAACTTGTAGTTAAAGGTTTCTAAATGTGTTTAGGCTATTAGTTTTTTCATAAATACTATACACTGCCTGGCCAAACAAAAAGTTGCATAATCTAATATTTCGTTGGAACATCTTCAGCCTTGATTATGGCAGGCATTCATCGTGGCATTGCATTGCCACACAGCTGTTTAGTCCCAATAAAGTTCTCGTTGCATTGTGCATATGGAAATGCTCTTAATTTCACTATTAAACATAGCCATGAGTACTACTGTCGATTTATTTTTTTTAAGATGTGACTTCAGCAAGCGTTTTTGGTGATTTACAATCATTCAAGATTGTTTTTCCGACCACATTTCTTTTACGAAGCTGACGGTACACCACTATCCTTCCAGGTTTTAATGAGTTGGACAGTTCTTAACCAAATTCCTGTGATTTAAGCAATATCCTTAGTTGTTTTCTTTGCTTGATGCAGGCCAATAATTCACCCAATCTGAAACACAGTAACATCTGTTCCACGACCACAGGATATGTCTTCCGACATGATTGTTTAAGAAATGAGAAGCTACACACTACATCAGTTAGAGTTAAAAGAACTGTTGCCAGCTGAAACATATTAATCACTGCAATAATGATCCAATCATAGGCTCTTAAGTATCTGCTAATTTAAATCCAAACAGCGACTTTTTTTTTTGGGCCAGGCAGTGTAGTACATTTTTTAGGAAAGACTTTCAACATAAATCTAACCACAGTAATGTAGAGCCATCCATGGTTTTACCTGTAGTAATGGCCTTATTACAAATGCCACTGTTAAACAATAGTAAAGCAATGGTAAACTTTCATAAAGGCAAATACAATTTAGAATGAAGTGGTTAAAACTAGTTAAAACTAGACAAATTATTGACAAATGTTCCTCCTGTTCTATCGTACTCCTGTTCTAACTGGCCATGATTTCCTTCAGATATTCTAAAGGTGACTTAAATCATTAGGCTGGTGTCCTGCTAAACTCCTTATTCTCATTCAAAGAAAATGTCCAAACAAATGCATGCAGTTACAGTGTCCAGTTACCTTTATCACTTTTTGTGAGGCAGGGGATTTTGGCTAGTGAAAATGCTGAGTGGCTAGTGACCTTTGAACACTACTAGCTATACAATGCCTTCCTACAAACAGTGGAGTACCAAAAATCTTGGCCCTGCGTAAGGTTTGGGCAGCCCAATACTGCTCTGTGTCCCATATGTCAGTGAATGTAGTTTATTTTCTACATTGTCATACCCACTTAATGTACCCACTTAATGTAATTTTATGTAATGATCCTCCTGCCCATTGTCTTGCCCTTACATAGGCTCTCAAAACACTGGGCGAAGTTCTCCACCCCCTGGTTATGTTCCTGAGCGTCAACAGCGAATTGCACGTCAAGGATCCTACACCAGCATTAATAGTGAGGGGGAGTTCATACCCGAAACCAGAGATCAGTGTGTGAGTGACACATACACAAAGATATCTGAGTTTGCTTTAAAAACTTTTAATTTATTATGATGCATTGTAGGAGTATTATATTTTTATGGTACATTATATAATATTGTATATATTTGAATTATCTGTTTGGTGTGTCATACAACTGTCTCTTTTCCAACAAGTGCTCGATATTACATAACATCAAACTCCCCTAAGCAAAAATGAATGATCATAATCCTGGCATTTCATTAACATGGCAACTTATGCAATTATTTGTTATTTATGTTGCAAACTTGCTTATCCTAACAGCCAGTATCCACTGAAACAGGGTGCCAAATATGCAGTATAGATTTTAAATATGCAGCACAGATATCATGTTTAAAATAGATGTCAGTGTTTCTTTTGGAACCGTGAGCTGTTCCCATAGAAACACCACACACTGCACTTGTAGTAGGAGTTCAAGCAGTATGAGATAATTTAAAGTATACATATTTTACCCACCACTGCTAAAAATGCATACAATTAACTAAGCAGCTGTTGTGCCTTGAGTCAATTTTATTTAAATATTATATGTAAAGGTGCTTGATCCTTGGAGCAGCGCTGAAAACTCAGTGTCTGGCAGCTGTCAATCCCTGGACAGCAACTCTGACAGGTGAGGAGATCCTGATGAGTATGATATGTGATGTATTGTAATGATACTGTCATTTTAAGGGCTTTTCAATGTGGTATTTTCCAATTATTGGTCTTTCCTGTCTCATAGCCCTTCACTCAGGAAGCCGCGCACACACAGGTTTAAGAGTTACTCTGACAACCGACAAGACTGTGCAGGTGCATGTCAATGCAGATGCCACTGCAATCAACAAAACTATTGCTAAAGTTCCTAACATTTAAAGATCCACTGACCTTTCACCCAATTTTTCCTTCCCCTCTATCCCTCTCTCTCTCTCTCTCTCTCTCTCTCTCTCTCTCTCTCTCTCTCTGTCTCTCCTATTTTAGACCGGGAAAACCACATGTATGATAAGATTGTGGGAAAGGGTGGGACGTACCCTCGGAGGTATCATGTGTCCCTGCACCATAAAGACCACAGTGAAGGTATGAAATACAATCTGTATACATAAGGGCTGGGTGATGTATGGAATATTTACAGTATATTTTGCTAGTGATGTAAAAGTAACAACAATATGAATTTCACAATGATTTTAAAGCAAATTTTTTTGCCATTAAGTTTCCTAAAGTTCATTTAATCAGATTATTTTGCGACCCTTCCCTGTCTTGTGATTTCATGAGTATGAGAGTGTTAAAACAATAATCTGAAGATAGAATTTAAATTTTATGTGTGTAATTTCTGCACCACTAGTGCCACCAAATGGTATTGCAAACATAGTAATTTTTTTCTATTCAATTGTGTAACTTTTTCTTTGCATTGGAGTTGGTAAGTTCAGTTAATTTCCATGAATCAGTTCATGCTGTCCATTTCTAGGCCTGTCACGATAATTATGTTATCGACTTATCGTACGATATATTGACATGACCTCGATAATTTTTGATGACCTCGATATTGCCCATTGTGTTTACATATGTGTTTGTTTACAAAAGAATGAATGTCACCAACATTTTAGCAAGTAGTGCTGCTTATGTCCTCTCGTCCACTGAGCAGACAGCAACAGGTGAAGAAAGATTACATGTTACTCGAGGCTAAAAGGTGTTTTAATAGCCATTTCCCCCAAGGACTGCATAATTCTAGCCAATTTGGAAGAATAAGTAAAAATGGACTTTGTTTCAAAGCTGCTATCCACAGCTCCGGTGTAGGAACATTTTGGCTTTAAGCCGAATGAGAGAGGAGATCCCATTAACATGAACGTGCCAGTATGTCGAAAAGTGGCAATAGAACTAACCCAGGCCCTGACATTAACTCTTGTCTGGGACAAGTACATTTTTGCAAGGGCAAGTCCAAGTGAATTTTACTTGCCTGACCGGACAAGTTGTTTGATTGAAACTTTAATAATGATAAAAACACGGGTTTTATTTATGATTTTAGCCTATCCTGTATCACTTATTTAAAAAATATATAAGTATCCTGCTGTTGAAAATAATCTACAGTGTCTGAATTTCTGTGTGAAATTCTGTGTATTGTCTTTGTATTAATTCCAGAATATGCGTGAATACAGGAAATCCGTGTTTTAGCACACGAAGTGGATGCATTTTTTTGACATGTGAATGTCATTGTACTGTGCCTGTGTTAAGAGAGCTATGTGATAAAACCAACACACCTATTTATAAACAACAAAGCTGTCAACGTTGCAAGTGTGTAACGACAGAGTGATCCAGGTTTGCAGCCTTTTATATTATGGCACTCCGTCATAAGTCATATTACAACACCTTTGACAAGAACGGCAGAAACAGCAAACATACTTTGTGTAATGCTGCAAGATGAAGATAAACCTGTTACATCTCTCATCTCCATCTCTCTGGAGCTCTTTTTGACCTATACAGGTGTTTTCTGCCATGTGAAATCAGTCAATTTTAATATGTAATAATATACATACATAAAAATAAAATGGAAATATAAACACTATAATACTACCAATATACGTAAAATGAAAATATATTATCTGTCTTTAAAAATACATGGGTCAGTCAAAAATAAGGTTCTCCATAATGAAAATGGAAAATCTACATAATCTAAAAAAATTAAGAAATCTTGGAACTGTAATACTTTACTATATTTATATTTGTTTCATGTGGTTTTGAACATACCAAACATATTGAAAACATCCAAATGTTTTATTTAATAACTAATATGTCAGGTCATACAACCATCAGGTAAAAAGTAGTATAATATTTTCCTTGCACCTGATTCAATTTGTTTTTATATTTTATTATTTAAATATATAACAAAATAATAACTAAGAAATATTTGTTGAGGTAAAAGAAATGTAACAAATACTATACATTTTTATGTCATGAATATTATAATTTTTTTGATGGATTGTTACATCTGACATTTGATATCCTGCTGGGACATGCCGAATGTCTCTGTTTTTTTTTTTTTTCAGGGATGTAAGACATGTTTCTAGAGTGGACATGTTAAGTGTAAAGGTGTGGGGTTGATTCATTTTCATATGTTGATAAATCTTCAACCTTGATTAAAGTTCACAGTTATGTTATTTGTCATTGAGCCACATACAGTATTTAATAAACAGGCTACTTTCTCAGGATTCGTTAGAATTTTAATGCATTTTGTTTACATTAAACAGCCATTTTTACTGCTAATTTTAGAAAACGGACAAGTAACTTTTTTTTTACCCGGAGACGTGAATGACCAATTTACTTGTCCGAAGGACAAGCACATCACAATGCTTTATGTCAAGCCCTAGCTCATCTAAAACATAACCATTCCATCCAGTTTTCCAAGCTGGAAACAAAAACTGCAGTTGGAGATTGAGAGGGGCCTTCCCGACTTTCATTTTTTTTTGACATTCCGATTTCAATGTCTGAATATTTGTAAGAATTAAAAGATTCTTTGAAAGGGTGTACTTTAATTATTATGCTATTATATTATCATTTTATCAGTGGCTTACAAGGGTCTTAAAATGACAATAATATCGTTTATCACAATTATTTCTGGGACAATATATCATCCAACAAAATTAGTTATTGTGACAGGCCTATCCATTTCAGTGAATTGGTTCAAAACTCTGATTCAATTATTAATTTCTGTCAATCATCATAAATGTTCACGAAAGTCACTGCAGACATTTTGTTTTATTTTATTTTTTGTAAAAAATATATATAGGAGAATGTTGATGTTTATTATTATATTGGTGCATGAAAATGAAATCTATTTTATCTTGTTCTTCCTTGTGTTCATTTGTAGAAGTGTGAGATCAGATAAAAATGGCATGTTTTTTTTATTTATTAACATTTTACTGTATTTAACATATTGCTTTAAACATTTTGAGGGGGAAAAAACACACACAAAACTTTAAGCCATTTAGAGTAAATGCATATATCTTGAGATATAGATTGAGTATCATCAAAAGGCTGAAAAATATAGAGTTAATTTTTTCATCCAGCCCTTGTAAATACTTACATTTACACTTATCATCTGATGGGGCTAAACATACAAGCTTATACACTCACTTGTCACTTTATTAGGAACACTATGGACCTAATAAAGTGCCCAATGTTGTCTTCTGCTGTTGTAGCCCATCTGTCTCAAGGTTCAATGTGCTATTCTGGCACTAACAATCATGCCACGGTTGAAATCACTGAGACCTTCTGATCTTTTCCACATTCTGATGGTTAAGGTGAACATTAATTGAAGCTCCTGACCCGTATCTACATGATTGAATGCTTTGCTCTGCTGCCATACTATTGGCAGATTAGATAATAACATGAATAAGTACAGGTGTTTCTAATCAAGTTCTCAGTGAGTGTATATTCCTTTTGTATGGCAGTTTGACGGTTCCTACAACATCATAATTGTTTTTATGCTCCTCTTCAGGTCGACGGACATTTCCACGGATCCGCCGGCCCCAAGGCAACCTATTTACGTTGGTGCCATCACGCCGATCCCTGAACGGCAGTGAGGAGAGTTTGGGGAGCTGGCAGCTGGTTGATGCGCAGGCCAGACTCCGCCCACAGGACCGCGCAGTCCCTTATAAGTGTGAGTGTGATATAGTTTGTAGATTTTGATATAGTGTTTTGTTTTCTTGCAGTATATAAGTGGTTTAAGTATTGTTTGGATCTACAGTATTTGAAATGGTCAATGTATTTTTATATGTGCATATATATAGCCCCTACAGCTCCAGTGACATGGCGTAGAGGGAAATTGCTGGGTCAGGGTGCTTTTGGGAGGGTGTATCTATGCTATGATGTAGACACAGGCAGAGAACTTGCAGCTAAACAGGTTCATTTTGACCCTGCCAGTCCAGAGACCAGCAAGGTAACGAACACACACACGTTTACTATAGACTAAACCTAACCCTAAAAGACAACTTTTTACATACATTTTTGGAATTTAGAAAAAATGATGTACACACACAAACACACACACACACTTTTTTTCTATTCTTTTTTTTTTTTCTTCTATTCTGTGAGATTACCAGCATATTTCTTTCTCTTGATGTGGTTCGTATCTTTCTTTCTCAAACTTTTCCCCACTCTTTAAATCCTTCCTCTCAACCATTGCAAAAACATGCACTGTCACTTCCTGTATCTGTGTGTGTGATTGTGTGTGTTGGCCAGAGGGGGTTGCAGGGCAAAGGGAAGTATGGTATTCTAACATTTGCAGTTCTCATAGCTCATGCCTTCACTTAACACAAACACATACATGCTCGCTTACACACTCAAAGGAAAGCAATCTTAGTCTCCATGTTGTTCATGCTCTCTTAATGCCAAACACCCCTCATAGAGGACTGTTTGGCTTTTGTGGGTGGTTGTTTCATAGGTTTTCATAGGTCATCTCACTCATAGCCCCCGCTAACCGCCCCTCTTGGCTCAGCTGTGGTCATGTTATGACTCTCGCCCCCCTTTTCTGCAGGAGGTAAGCGCACTAGAGTGTGAGATACAGCTGTTGAAGAACCTGCACCACGAACGAATCGTGCAGTACTATGGTTGCCTTAGAAACCACAATGAGAAAACCCTCACCATTTTTATGGAATATATGCCAGGGGTGAGTCTGGATGAGCATTGGCTTATCAAATATTTTTGAAACAACAACAATTAGACTTGTTGATGCTTAATAATGTCTCCTTGGCTCTCTGAAATACTGGAATTCTGATTTGTCAATCAGGGCATTCTACAGGCAAATATTTTTATTATGAATACTAAACTGTATAATTGGGCATGCTAGAGTTACATCTTTCATATCACTCCATGTTCTCTTCTTGCATTAATATAGATATCATAAAATACAATAATTTCAACTTATATCAATATTTTAATTTGGAAAGGAGCCTTGTAATAAGCAGAATAATGTACAGTCAGCCAGTCATTTTTGCAAAATAAGCCCCTTAAGGATGGTACAGGACCTGATCACACTGTCTGGGCTTGTTTTGCTATAATAACCAGCTGACTATACTTTATCCCTACTTATTAAGGGTGATTATAAAATAGCACACACCTGTTAGGTAACAATTTTGTGGCCATGATGACTCACTGTTCATGTGACCTTTCTCCCCTCAGGGCTCAGTCAAAGACCAGCTGAAGGCCTATGGGGCTTTGACAGAGAATGTTACACGCAAGTATACCAGACAGATCCTGGAGGGCATGTCCTACCTTCACAGCAACATGATAGTCCACAGGGACATCAAAGGTACTATCTAGCATTAGTCCTCACATAGCCCCTGTTTACAACTTGTATTAAGATGCGATCACATGAAGTCATGCTTTAAATGGGGTCTAAACCGTTTTGTGATCGGATCACAAAAACCACATACCAATGTGGTCAAAAATGCATGTGATAAGATAACAATTGAGGTGTAAATGCTAATCCATCCTGAAAGCATACTGGACAGCAGCAAAGAGCCACCCCTCACCTGTCAATCAACCGCTGCGCTAAAACAAGGGTTTAAACTTTGCCAGTCGTGAGCAGTTTTAAAAGGCAAAAACTGTCTGATTGAAAAAAATAAAAAACTACGGATATATATACAAGCACATGAACTTAATGGATCTTTTTAATTTGTCTGTAATCAACACAATTGAGAATCATGAACATCTAAAGCTTTTTTAATCCAGGTAATCCACTAAAATTTCAAAGAATTCTGCTTGAAATTTAGCATTTGTGCTTCGATTACATTTCAGACACATCTGCGAGAAACAGCGTCCCGTTTCTTTTGTGCTTTCTTTGTCTTTTCTGACTTTGTTGCAGTTTAATATCATGCATTAACACACTTACATAGTGGTTGATGTACACTCACCTAAAGGATTATTAGGAACACCTGTTCAATTTCTCATTAATGCAATTATCTAATCAACCAATCACATGGCAGTTGCTTCAATGCATTTAGGGGTGTGGTCCTGGTCAAGACAATCTCCTGAACTCCAAACTGAATGTCAGAATGGGAAAGAAAGGTGATTTAAGCAATTTTGAGCGTGGCATGGTTGTTGGTGCCAGACGGGCCGGTCTGAGTATTTCAAAATCTGCTCAGTTACTGGGATTTTCACGCACAACCATTTCTAGGCTTCACAAAGAATGGTGTGAAAAGGGGAAAAACATCCAATATGTGGCAGTCCTGTGGGCGAAAATGCCTTGTTGATGCTAGAGGTCAGAGGAGAATGAGCCGACTGATTCAAGCTGATAGAAGAGCAACTTTGCCTGAAATAACCACTCGTTACAACCGAGGTATGCAGCAAAGCATTTGTGAAGCCACAACACGCACAACCTTGAGGCGGATGGGCTACAACAGCAGAAGACCCCACCGGGTACCACTCATCTCCACTACAAATAGGAAAAAGAGGCTACAATTTGCAAGAGCTCACCAAAATTGGACAGTTGAAGACTGGAAAAATGTTGCCTGGTCTGATGAGTCTCGATTTCTGTTGAGACATTCAGATGGTAGTGTCAGAATTTGGCATAAAAGAATGAGAACATGGATCCATCATGCCTTGTTACCACTGTGCAGGCTGGTGGTGGTGGTGGTGTAATGGTGTGGGGGATGTTTTCTTGGCACACTTTAGGCCCCTTAGTGCCAATTGGGCATCGTTTAAATGCCACGGCCTACCTGAGTATTGTTTCTGAGCATGTCCATCCCTTTATGGCCACCATGTACCCATCCTCTGATGGCTACTTCCAGCAGGATAATGCACCATGTCACAAAGCTCGAATCATTTCAAACTGGTTTCTTGAACATGACAATGAGTTCACTGTACTAAAATGGCCCCCACAGTCACCAGATCTCAACCCAATAGAGCATCTTTGGGATGTGGTGGAACGGGAGCTTCGTGCCCTGGATGTGCATCCCACAAATCTCCATCAACTGCAAGATGCTATCCTATCAATATGGGCCAACATTTCTAAAGAATGCTTTCAGCACCTTGTTGAATCAATGCCACGTAGAATTAAGGCAGTTCTGAAGGCGAAAGGGGGTCAAACACAGTATTAGTATGGTGTTCCTAATAATTCTTTAGGTGAGTGTATGTCATCATGAAACAGAGTCCCTCCCCTTGAAATCCAAACACAAATGGTCACAGGTGACGCATTTAAGTGACAAGATGTGAACAGCGATGTGTCTCACCTGACCACATGTGATCAGATCACCCGAGATGCATCGTATACCAGGTGGAAATGTGATCAAAGTCACAGACTGTGTAGTTTTTCCTTTAAAAATTGGCAGTGCAGCCTTTTTAAACAATTTTAATAGCAAGTAAACATAAGTAAAAGCCTATTGTCCCCTAAATACATATAATGTTTCAAGTAAAATCAAGCTTTGATAGTTGCTGTGTATTGTGAGATGCTATTGCATAATAACAGCTTTCCCTCCTGCTAATGGGGTGTGTTTAGGTGCCAACATCCTACGAGATTCAGCTGGCAATGTGAAGCTGGGAGATTTTGGTGCCAGTAAACGGCTTCAAACTATTTGCATTTCCAGCACTGGTGTGCGTTCTGTAACTGGAACACCATACTGGATGAGTCCAGAGGTTATAAGTGGAGAGGGGTACGGGAGGAAGGCAGATGTCTGGTGAGAGCAATTTTAGTTGTTTGTGAATAAAAAAAAAAGACAAAATACACACATCTTTATAATGTGATATTTTAGGTTGGTGGTTCTCAACTAGTTTTGCTTCATGATCAATCAAGTGTTGACCCAACACAGTATCAAAATTGTTTATTGTGCAAAATGTAAACACAAATGTCAAACATCGAAATGTATTAATATTATCATGAAATTCATAGGCCCAACAATATGCAAAATTATTAACATGGCATAAGCTACACTGTAAAAGATGTTTTTAGAAAATCAAACAAATGTGCTTAATGTGGTAACATCAGAATTAATTGGTTTTATTCAACTAATCTGTGACTGAACCTTTACAAATTATGTTACAACAACTGAAGTCATTTTTAAGGGTTGGATTGAGTAGAAATAGCCTATTTGTTTTGCTATCCTAGCTGTTCTTGATTATATGGTTAGTTGTATTTTAATATTTGGCATTAGTTAATATTTTCCCCTGCTAACTGCAACACTATAATAACAGACCTGCAACCCACCAGTTGATAAACACTATTCAAAGTTCCAAGAGATTGAGAGTAGAAGATTATGGCTTATAGCATATTGGGAAAAAATGCATGCTTTGGAACAGCATTTTTCATCTTTAGTCATGGGAACTTAAAAACTACATACTTCCAAAAAGTGAATTGCTCTAGAATGGGGGAAACTGCTGGGATTTGTTGGAGTGAACTTGAAATAGTATGATTAACATCTGGGCTGCAGGTCTGTCCTTATTGGGACAAGAGAATAAACAATGCTAAATGCAAAAAGTAAAAGGAAACTCAAACTAAATTTTTGGAATTAAAATGCATAGTAAGGACAGTAAATTAAATAGGCTTTTCAACTTTCAAAAGGGTGGAGAATATATATATATTTTGTTGTCATGAAAGGCTATGCTTTAATTCAAATTCTACCTCAACTATTTTGACTCTGATTTATCTGTTACATGTTTGTGAAGCATGATCATTCACTTATTTTAAATTGACTTAAATTTAACTTTGTTTCATTGTTTTTTTTTTTTTGTTGTTTTGTTCATACTGTGTTTTCTTTTATTGCTTTAATTGTCTTGTTTTTGTCAATACATTTTTTTGTGGTTTATGTGGTTGATTAATTAACCTCACCTGTGTGGAGCCTTTTTAAAAGACCATTGTCATGTGCAGAAAGAGAGAAGGCAATCAAGATGGCTGTCAGCATACAGCAGGCTGTTTGTTTTTTTAATTAAAAGCACTTTTTACTAACTTATCATTTTCAAGTCTCTGTTTTAAGTTAAGGGTAGAGTATGCAACCAACATTTCTACTCATTAGATCACACTCATTGTTTATGCAGTTGTAAAATTGTAAATGTTCCCATTCAGCCTGTGCCATTTAATAATTTAGCATATCGTTGGGTCTATGCAGTTCATGGAAATATTCATAAAGTTCAATATTGGATTTAAGCTACCACCCCTGGAGCCACGAGTTTGAATCAGGCCGTGCTGAGTGACTCCAGCCAGGTCTCTTAAGCAACCAAATTGGCCTGGTTGCTAGGGAGGGAAGAGTCACATGGGGTAACCTTCCCATGATCGCTATAATGTGGTTCGCTCTCGGTGGGGCACGTGGAGAGTTGTGTGTAGATGCCGCGGATTGAGGTGAGACACTACACCACAAAGAGGTCTTGGAGCACATTGGGAACTGGGCATTCCAAATTGGGGAGAAAAAGGGGAGGAAAAAATGTAAGGACATTGTTGTTTTCTTTTTTGTATGTTAAACAATTTTGTACCATGTTGGGTCGCTTCTTGATATCCAAAGTAAAATCTAGGAAAACTGAATCAAAACCAGTTGAGAACCACTGATGTAATCCATATATTGAAAGGAATGCAAACAAATATGCATCATTTAGATGCTGCACTCATCCAACCAATTAGGTAATATTTTACAATACATTTTCTGTTTTCAAATTATGTTATGCAGGAACTAAGATCATGAAAATGTGATCTATGTGGCATTGAGATATTTTTGGAACTAAAAAGTCACATTTAAATTTACAGATCTAGTTTTACAAATCAAAGAAAGAATGAGAGTAAAAATAAAAGCAAAAAAGTAATGCAGCTATTTATCCTTAAGTAGAAGGAAAATTAAGGTGCACACTTGCGCAGATTCTTAGGCAGTGGGAGTGGCTTAAGCTACTTACTGTTCAGGGATTTCCCAGGATAAACAATCTCCCATCAGGTCAGCATTATGATTGGCTGAAAGTCAGCTTATAAGAAAGAGCGAGTTAGAAAATGCTTAGTTCTCTGAGTCTGCAGAGAGTTCTTTGAGTTCAACAACATCAGCCACTCTTAAGTAGGGCTTTATAGCATCTCACTGCCCTACACACACAAACAAAGATGTCTCTCTGGTTCTATCAGTATGTAGTGGTAAAGCCAGCAAAAAAATTCTTATCAACAGCACTGAAGGGAAAGGTTTCCACCAAAACATTCCTGTGAAGTTTCCATACTCTGAGCACAAGCTTTGATAGGCTTAATGGATCTAATGTCTAGCACATTTATGTACAGAATGCATTTGCCTTCATAGCAGATTAAAATAACTTATTTTAATATTTCACCTGGAATCTACTTTGGCCCCCAAAATTGTTTGGACACTTAAGTTACACTTTAAAACGTATAAGTGCTTTTGCATTAGAAAACAAATAATCAAACCAAGTTGCATTTATTTTAAAGAATCATTGCTAAAACACACATTTCAGAAAACAAAACATTTCAGAAAAATATTGTTAAGTTTTAAATTCTGATGAATTATGGACAATTGATATACTGTTTAAAATTAAGAATAAAATGTATGTGGACACTTGGAACATGTCCATAGATAATGTAATTATTGAGAGGAATTGATTTCATGTATCCACTAAAATTACATTGAAACCAGTTTGTCAAATGTCATAAAAAAATGGATCTGAAAAGTTTAGAGGTTAAGCATTGCATATAGTTGTTTTTTTGTAACAATTGGTTATCAACAAATATATGTGCCGATGATGTTTAAAAAAACTTTTTTAATTATTCCTCACACTGGAGGATTCTACCGTGCAACCGCGGCAGAGGTGAAATAAAAACAATCAGTCATACCTCAGGGGGATTCACTATACCTAAATATTTCATCATTGACATGTTTTCTGTTCAATGGATATTTTGTTATTTTGATTGGATAATTAAGTGTTCTAAATTGAAGCGAAGGGATTCAAAGATAAATGTGGAATATATGCAAATGTTCTCCGTTAGCATATACATGGTCTCAAATTTCATATCTTGTGAATAATGAACCTTGTTCCTCATATAATCTCTGCTGTTGAATATATAGGCTATTAAAAGCTTAATTTGGTAAATACTTAAATATAGAGCATTGTAACGGACCCAAGTCCCCGGTGTATTTCGAGCTTGTTTTTAGTTAAAAGTCCTATATGATGCACCAAATCTTTTCATTTTTTGAGGGCTGCCCCCAACCAAAGATTTTCCTAGATGGGGGCCTGGGTAGCTCAGCAAGTATTGATGCTGACTACCACCCCTGGAGTTGCAAGTTCAAATCCAGGGTGTGCTGAGTGACTCCAGCCAGGTCTCCTAAGCAAACAAATTGGCCCGGTTGCTAGGGAGGGTAGAGTCACATGGGGTAACCTCCTTGTGGTAGCGATTCGTGGTTCTTGTTCTCAATGGGGCGTGTGGTAAGTTGTGCATGGATCACACACACACACACACACACACACACACACACATTAGGGCCTCGTGGTGGCGCGGTTACTCACTTCAATCCGGGTGGCAGATGACAAGTCTCAGTTGCCTCCGTTTCTGAGAGAGTCAATCCACTCATCTTTTCACGTAGTTCACATTGTGTATATATAAAATTTGCAGGAAAAACCAGTAAGGAGACTATCTGAACATTTTGTTAACTTATAGAGAGAAGTGTATATATATATATATCTTATAGAGAGACGGATGATGATCTCTGAGATCGATGATGGTCAGAGTGATCACCAATAGTGATCAGCTTGTTTTCCCATTAATGTATTTAATAATTATTATCATTATTATTATTCTATTATTATTATCAAATTAATATTTCAAATAGTTTGCCATTAGACACACAGACACCCACTTGAATAAACAGACTTTATTATATTATTAAGAACAGCCGTCTAGGCTTGTAGTCTTGTGGATCATGTGCATGTAAAAGGTTCTCACTCTTTTTTTGTTTCTGTCTTCTGAATTTTGTATTGTTGTTGCAAGAACAGTATCATCTATGAGTGCTGCAAACCTCAGATATCTCAGCTCTGGAGGTGCCTTGAGTTCAGTTCACTTTATTTCCACAGAGCAGTTCCTCGTGACCACCATAACTCTGCAGCCTAGTCCACTATCATCTCCACTGTTTTGAGCGTGTTCAGCTCCAGGTTGTTTTGAAAACACCAGTGAGCCAGCCATTCAACCTCTCTTTTGTATGCAGATTCATCATCATCTTGGATGAGGCAGATGACTGTAGTGTCATCTGCATACTTCAGGAGCTTGACAGAGGGGTCCTTGGTGGTTCAGTCATTGGTATACAGGGAGAAGAGTAGTGGGGAGATCACACATCCTTGGGGGGGCACCAGTGCGGATCGTACAGGTGCTGGAAGTTAATGCCCCCAGTTTCACTAGCTGCTGCCTATCTGTCAGAAAGCTGGTCATCCATTGACAGATTGACGTGGGAACAGAGTGTTGCTGTAATTTAGTCTTGAGAATAGCTGGGATGATGGTGTTGAAAGCCGAACTGAATTCCACAAAAAGGATCCTTGCAAATGTCCCTGGTCTGTCCAGATGTTGCAGGATATGATGCAAACCCATGTTGACTGCATCATCCACAGACCTGTTTACTTGATAAGCAAATTGAAGGAGATCTAGAAAGGGTCCAGTGATGTCCTTCAGATGGGTCAACACCAGTCTCTCAAATTAATGACTAAAGACACGTAACTCCGAAATGTGATCCACTCTGAACAGCTGAAAGCCAGGCAGATGTAACACACACTGTCTGGAATGGCTTCACTCAGCAAGGTTTCTGTGAAGCACAAGGCAGCTTTCGAGAAGTCCTTGTTTGTATGAGCGAGGAGATGTAGTTTGTCTGTTTTGTTAGGGAGAGTGTCGAAATTTGCTAAGTGAATACTCTGAAGCACTGTTTGAAACTCCACAACGGACGGAGCTTGACCAGTGTGTCTGCTCACTTCCCTCACCTGCGTCTCATAGTGCACTTAAACTACACAGCTGTGCCTCCAACTAAAATTTACATTTAATTTACATTTCTGCATGTGGCAGACGCTTTTATCCAAAGCGACTTACAGTGAGTGCACTTATTACAGGGACAATCCCCCCGGAGCAACCTGGAGTTAAGTGCCTTGCTCAAGGACACAATGGTGGTGTCCGTGGGGATCGAACTAGCGACCTTCTGATTAACAGTTATGTGCTTTAGCCCACTACACCACCACCACACCAATAAAATGTCCATTATTGTCTGATATGTGCTGCCAGATGTTCAGCAGTTTGTCCCTGGTAAAACTGATTGGAAAAAATGTATAAACACAGAACGAACGAACAAACAAACAAAATCAACAAAAGAATTGGAGAACTCCACACCAAGGCTGCCATCCGCGGAGCCGTCTTTGCATAAAAAAAAGAGAGAAGTTAAGAAAAATCCTTTTTTTTTGACATTCTATAAATCGATTAAAAAAAAAAAAGTATCTGCTGATTAAACGGTTACCTGCCATTTCCACCACCTTAGGTATTGGTATCGGAAAAAGCCACTATCAGTCGATTTCTAGTGAAGTTAGTTCTGAGAAAGACTAGCATTATTGTTCCCATATTCCACTTGGTTTGATATTTTGCTATCTAATGCAATAAAATTCATGCATTTTTACCTGAAGTGTTCAAAAGTATCTACAGTAAATACTTTTAGAGGCCACTCAATAAGGTTTACTGAAAAATGTAACAAAGACGAAGGATAATTTGACTTAAATTGTATGTATTGTGTGAACAGGAGTCTCGGCTGCACTGTGGTGGAGATGTTGACAGAAAAGCCTCCGTGGGCTGAATTTGAGGCCATGGCAGCCATATTTAAGATCGCTACTCAGCCTACCAACCCCCTGCTTCCCTCTCACATTTCTGAGCATACGCGAGACTTCCTCCACAGAATATTTGTGGAGGCAAAATACAGACCGAGTGCAGAGGAGCTGCTCAGACATCCATTCTCCCAGATCTTGTGCTGATGAGGCCCACCATCCAGAGGAACCAGTTCCCCTGTTGAGAACATTTTAAAGGCTGTTCAAATACTAAAGTCGTGATAAGCTCAGTACAGGATATCAAAGGCAATCTACACTTTCAGAACATGTGACCTGACAGCAACCAATCAGCTGTTTGAGCAGGATGAGGTCACAAAACTGGTTTGTTCTACAATGGTTTGAAGAGCTGTGATGTCTCTGTAACAGCAGGTGGCGGTGCAGGATTCTTTAGTGCAGTAACACTTTTATTTCAGGAACAAATATATTGATGGTGTCACTTAACAGGATGAGCAGATGCAACAAATACAATACTGTTTGAAAATGTACTTTAGGGTAACTGAGCCACTTCAAACTTGACTCTTTGGCTATGTTCAGAATTTAATTCTGGCACACTACTTATTGAATACTATACAGTATACACTGTTATACTGCCTACTATTTCTTTTTCAATAGTGAAACAGTTGATAAACTGTTTTACAAACTGTTAAAAGTATGCTACACAGTTTTTGTCACATGACCTTATTATGTTGAATGTTTAATTCAACATGTGGCATGCTGTAATCATTTTGGACATATCTGTTTTTTGCTGATTTTTATCAAATTTTGTGCAGAAATGTCTTAACACAGCTGATAGTACTTAAGGTTAATTCATCACATTGAAAGTGAAAAGTCCAGTCAGGAGCGTTGCATTATGGGATACAGTATTCCATGCAGTAAGTACTTTTATTATAGCAAAAAAGTAAATGTAGTAAGGTAGTATGTTATTTTGAACATGTCATCTGTTGTACAATGCACATTGTGGCAACTTTAGTGGGTCATCTTGGCATTCAGTGCATACAGAACATTTGCAAACTGTACATTGAGTGCATTCTAGTATATACTGCAGCAAAAGTAAAAGTGATAAGCTAGTTTGCTATTCCGAACATGCCTTCATTACATTAACCACCAAATGTGCCTTCTAAAGCCAACAGGGTCAATTCCAGTGACCCTTAAATGAGTGTGCAGACATCAAGTATGTCTCCTAATAATGAATGTTTCATACAGTCCACCCCAGATTTATAAGGTTTTACATCCTATTTCTTCTTCCATACAGAAGTCACAGCACTTCTCCATGTGCACCTATTGTTTAAGTCTCCATGACTCCAGGCACTTAGTGTTAAAGTAAATGTAATAGTTGTGACTTGGTTTGTTCCTGCTTTAATGTGTGCAAAAGACATTGACAGAGTGCATGAAATTTCCTGCGCAAGTCAGCCTCACTTAAGGTATGAGGTTTGTATTTATGTGTCGCTGGGCCATCTTTGCTTCTGATAAGAGTTAATCTGGTACATTTTGAAAACTGCCAGACTTGCTCTGGGGTAAATTGTTCTTCACAGAATTGCACTTCCTTAAATAATCATTAGCATTTTAGTCTGTGACAGAATATGGTCATTTTTGGCTTAATGTCAAAAAGTGTTATAATGATAAAGTTCTCATACTTCAGAAAACGTTTTGTACCATTATAGTGCCTACTGTGTCCTCCTCCTAGTGAGAGAGAACTCGTAAAGTACTTAAAATGCAGCTAATCTCACTAATAATATTCCCATGAGAAGATTCCCATGGTGAAATTTTTAGATTGGGATTCTTGTTAGGTATTTTGTTATTGAACTGATTATTTTGGGTGTGGTGAGATATTGACAACACATTTGGATGTTTTCTCTCAAACCCAGCCAAAGAAAACATTGGCTGGGTTTGAACAAACCATCGATATTAAGAAGGTGTTGTGCCTTAAACATCGTATGGCAGTATAATGTGCTCTTTTAAATCAGATGCACTTTTGTTAAATGAATGTTGAATTTACCAAATTTTTTATTTGTTACACAGAATGTGAAGCCTTGTTCACTTTTATTTATATCCCAATGTTCAGCCTATAGTGTGTGTGTGTGTGTGTGTGTGTGTGTGTGTGTGTGTGTGTGTGTGTGTGTGTGTGTGTGTGTGTGTGTGTGTGTGTGTGTGTGTGTGAGAGAGAGTGAGAGAATCTATTTTTATATAGTGACTCAAGAGCGTTTGAAATTGAATTATGCTTTTAGGAACAGAAGATGAGTCACTGTGTCTGTAAAAACAAAAAGAAGAATTGTAAAAGCAGCTGGTTTTGCAGAGACTACAATGTTTTTTTGTTTTTTAGCATGTGTTAATTTTTGGCTGGAAATCAAGCTCTGGCTGTTAATACTCTGCCTGACCTGTGCAAGTCACAATCCCTCTGTACTCTCTTTTTACCTTGTGTTTGTCAGTTTCTATTTATATGTCTGTTGTTGCTGGAAGTGACCAGTACCTTGAATACAAAATTTCTTAAATACTGTAAGTGCATTATTCTCAGACAAACATGTATTCACTTGTTGCATCTTAGTAAAGACTTGCACAGATGTTGCCTTTGTTAAGCTATTCGGTGTCAATATAGGAAGAATAAGAAAAGTGTAACAGAAAGGTTCAGTCTAAGTGATAGCTCTCCCTAAAATGAAAATTCATTGGATGACACCATTTTTTTTTTTTTTCTTTTTTTTTTCTGTGAATACAATAATATATAGAATGTAAGTACATCGGACTTTGCATTTGTGTGAACTGGGAAAAGTCTGTGAAAAGGCATTACATTTTCATTGGGAGTGCATTAAGAGGTATTGCTTAAGATGGTAGGTTGATGCCGGGGGCAAATTTACACTCAGTTTGACGACTTTGTTTAGCTCAGGGTTTGAGTGACAGGTGTCCATCACACGACCACACCAACACTGACCACAGGACCGGTGGTCCCTTTTTTTCTTTCTTTTTTTAAATAAGTATTTTGGCCTTAAAACAGTAACAAATGGATCAGGTGAGATCTCCAATAGCTGCTAGTTATTGTTATGGCAGCTATGAATCAGTATTGTACCAAAGGTCCTGTCTCAGAGAAATGTCACAGTAAGTTTAGTTTTAAAGAACCCTGGGATAAGCAAATGAATATGAACCAATAGGTTAAATATACAATATATGATTATGGTTATGTATCTTGACATGAGACTTGCAGTGCAAAGTCCAGTGTATCAATTATTTTCAAATAAAATAATATGCACAAAAACCTTGTATTCAGTTTGAAGTGTCCTTGATTTTAATCTTGAATGTATGGTTCAATTCAATATTCTCTACACAGTATGTTTTATACACTGATCAGCCACAACATTAAATCACTGACAGGTGAAGTGAATAACATTGATTATCTTGTAACAATGGCACCTGTCAAGGGGTGGGATATATTATGCAGCAAATGAACAGTCGACTATTGAATTTCATGTGTTGGAAGCAGGAAAAATGGGCACGCGTAAGGATCTGAGCGGCTTTGACATGGGCGAAATTGTAACGGTTAGATGACTGGGTCAGAGCATCTCCAAAATGGCAGGTCTTGTGGGGTGTTCCCGGTATCCAGTGGTTAGTACCTACAAAAAGTGGTCCAAGGAAGAACAACTGGTGAACCGGCGACAGGGTCATGGCCGCTCAAGGCTCATTGATGCGCATGGGGGGGCGAAGGCTAGCCTGTCTGGTCCGATCCCACAGAAGAGCTACTGTAGCACAAATTGCTGAGGAACTTAATGCTGTCCATGATAGAAATTACACTTACAAAGCTGTCAGACCACACAGTGCATCGCAGCTTGCTGTGTATGCGGCTGCGTAGCTGCAGACCGGTCAGAGTGCTCATGCTGAACCCTGTCCAGCACCACATGTTACTTTGGCATGTACCACCTACCTAAAGATTATCTGTAGGATAATACGCCCTGCCACACTGCAAAAATGGTTTAGGAATGGTTTGAGGAACATGACAAAGAATTCAAGGTGTTGACTTGGCCTCCAAATTCCCTAGATCTCAATCCGATTGAGCATCTATGGTACATGCTGTACCAACAAGTCCAATCCATGGAGGCCCCACCTCACAACTTACAGAACTTATAGGATCTGCTGCTAATGTCTTTGTGTCAGACACCACAGGACACCTTCAGAGGTCTTGTGGAGTCCATGTCTCGACGGGTCAGAGCTGCTTTGTCAGCACGATGGGGGCCTATATGATATTAGGCAAGTTGTTTTTAATGTTGTGGCTGATCGGTGTAGAATGACACTATGTGTGTGTGATTGATTGTATGTTAGAGTCTGAGTGAGAGAAGAAAGATGTGTATTTGTCCATGGTTCTGGCCAACAGTCTGTTTCTCAGCATCTGTCTCTGTCTATTTGGAGTCAGTCTAAACCATCCACAGTACTAATTGTCTTTCTCTGTGAATACACACCATTGTGGTATCAAGGCAAGAAGTGAATTTATGACTTTTCATCCCCCTTTTCTCTCTCTGCAGTAAAATAGTGCACAAAGAGAACATTCGTTCAGGAAGGAATGAGGCTTACATAATTTACTGATGTAAATTCTAAGAGGAATTTCTTTTTTTCACACATTTATTTGTTGGGCACCTTCATGTTGTTTGACCAGTTGTGACCAAGAAGGAATGCAGTCTTGACTTTGTATAAAAGCTGATGGACTTGTATTTTATAGTACTTTGATACTGTAAGCAATGGCACTATTGAAACATTCCAAATGTATTCTTTGTTTATTGGCATATGACAGGTTCTTTCTTTGTTGTTTCATAGTGCTGTATATGCTCAACTATACAGTCACTGAGTACTTTTATTAGAATTTTTTTTTTCCATGCGAATAATCAGCAAATCACATGGCAGCAGTGCAATGCATAAAATCATGCAGATACAGGTCAGGTGTGTCAGTTAATTTGCACATCAACCATCAGAATGGGAAAAGGTTTGATCTCAGTGATTTTGACAATGGCATGATAGTTGGGTCCAGATGGGCTGGTTTGCGTATTTCTCTAACTGCTGATCTCCTGGGATTTCACACACGACAGTCTCTACAGTTTACTCAGAATGGTATCAAAAACATCCAGTGAGCGGCAGTTCTGCAGACAGAAATGCCTTGTTGATAAGAGAGGTCAACAGAGAATGGCCAGACTTGTTTGAGCAGATCTATGGTAACTCTGATAACCACTCTGTACAATTGTAGTGAGCATAATCGAATCTTGAGGTGGATGGGCTAAAACCGCAGAAGACCAAGTTGGGCACTTTAGTGTTCCTAATAAAGTGCTCAGTGAGTGTAATTTTAAGTTCATTTTAATTTAATGTTAATATATGGCCATATGTCAGATTCATTTTGGCTCTTAAGGTTTCATCTTATTGCGGTTACTCAACGACACAACGTCCTGTAAGTGTATATTGAAATGTATTGGTGCAAACATTTGCACAACAAAATAAAAAACTTGTCTGCCTCTAAAAGGTACACTTGGTGATTTTTGGCAGGACTTGCATTGTTCCTGGACTAACAAATATTCTTGTTGTGGTAGACCCTGAGCTTAAATTTGTATTCCAAAGATTTCCCTCCAAACACAATACGATCCCCAATACCAAATACACAGCCATAGACAAGTGTGCCAGATAAAAGCAGTCTGACAGTCCAGTTGTGGCTTTTTCTTGGCTGATAATCAGTCAGTGGAAACACTATTAGAATTCTGCTGTTCTCTCCTGCCCCATTACACTTTGAGACTCGAGAGAGCGAGACGAAAAGAAGAGATTGAGTAACAGAACAAAATGTGAAAGATTTAAAAAGAGAACAACTGGAGGGACAAATGGAGTAAAGACATCACTATGAATAAGCTTCTCATACAGGAACTGACTTTCCATTTTAAACTTTTCACCTCGCTTAAATATTTCATCTATGACAAACATTGCCCCAGTTACCGGGGCTGAGGCAACCACTTTGCCTCTTTAGAAATGTATTAGGAGGTCGTAATGATGGCTCCTCCATGTAAATCCTGACAATAAACACACCAAACAACATCAATTTACAACTGAGTTTACAGTGGAACCACTCTTTCTTTGAAAAAGAAAAAATAAACAAAAACAACTTTGTACGATAAAAGTCAATGTCTTTTGTATGATAGTAGCACTCTTTTGGAGGTTCAACCACCACCTTAGTTGATTATTTAGACAAGGAAGTTTTACTTGTAATAATTTGGATTGTTTTCAGTTATAGGATTTATATAGGATTTTAGTTTATGATTTTGTAAACTTTTCCCTATTTAACAAAAGGAGAAAGTAACTAAATTGCATGCACTTAGTATTTACTTCACATTGGCTGTTGATGGAATTCTGCATATTGTTGTATAAAGCAAAGGACACTAACTACACTCTGACGAGGAGGACAGGGCCGGGCGTGAAGAGACACAGCTGGCCCTGAATTGTGCTAATCAGCCAGTAGGGGGATAAAGACGGTCCGGAGGCGCCAGTTTGAGAGAGCACGTGATTGCGTTGTGTGTGTGTTTTTATGTTTTATGTTGTTTTAAGTTCATTTATATCATTAAACTTTACGTTGCGTGCCCAGCCAATTCCCTCCTCCTCCTTGCCAATTCGTTACCCCGTTACCTTGTTACCGAAACCCAGGAGAGAGGAGGGATGTGCTGTTATGGAGTCCTTGCCGCTGCCATCTGCCAGGGCAGCAGCTGTGGCCGTCTGCCTGGGGACAGAGGGATTGCCTCCGAAAGCTGGAGGAACCACTGCCATCAGCTGGGGGAGGAGCAAGCTGGTGTCCACCAGAGGGACCGAGCGACAGCGTGTCCAGGAACCGGCGAGCAAGTTCTTTCTCTCTCTCTGTGTCTCCGCTCGCCCTCTACCTCTCCCCACACCTCCCCTCGTCTCTCCCCCAGGTTCACAGGAGTTGGGGTGGACCACCGGCAGACAAAATGGCCGGAAGGGCAGAATCTCCCCTCCAGAGGTGGGGGGAGCTTGTCAGTCTGGTGGTGCCATGGCCTGAATCGGGCGGAGGAGTGCGATGAGGAGGGCGTGGCCAGGCTGTGATCGTAAACGGCTGGCGCTGAATCAGCTGATTAGCAGGAGAGTCTGAGTCGGGCGATGGAGGAGTGTAATGAGGAGGAGGGCGGGGCCGGCCTGTGAGGACATACAGCCGGCCCTGAATCGGGCTTATTTGCTGGGAGGGGGAAGAAGAGCCAGAGGGGTCAGTTCAGGAGAGAGAGAGAGAGAGAGAAGCATGCAGCGGCATTGTGTGTCTGTGTGTCTTTTATGTTTTATGTTGTTTTAAGTTCATTTATAATTAAACTTTATGTTGACTGTTCAGACGGTTCCCGCCTCGTTGCCCATCCCTTACCCTGTTACATACACAAATTCTTTTTTTTTTTTTTATTGAGTTCAGTCATGTGATGTGTGGTTTGATTCAAATATAAACCTTATTCAGAGTAGGGCCATCTTTGATTTTTGATGGGAATTAAAACGAGGCTGTAAGGCAGAGATGGGCAACTTTCAAGGTGGCGAGGCCAACCTTCTTTCTCCTTTCTACCAAGGGGCCGGATTACAAATCCACACTCTAACAATGTTCACCCCCTTACTCAATTTCCTCATTATTTTGGGCAGGGATTAAAAACAAAATGCTTCTCATTTTGGTTAATTCTGAGCAAAAATAGTATTTTTTCATTCCGGTTCAGAAGTTACATAGCCTACTTTCCAAAAGTTTACCGGTTAAAACAAAATAAAAGAACGGTTAATAACGTTCTATTTAAAATGACAGTACTCTCCGCAAAGTTGTGGGTGATATATCAGTTGCGGTGTTGCCAGATCTCGCAAGAGAAACATGTAACATCATCTGGAAAAACAAGCCCAAAATAAGCCACATACTTCACCAAAATAAGAGAAAATAAGCTATTTTTTTCCTGTGCGGTGGATTAATCAGCATAGAAATCACAACAAGTAGTTAATTAACAGTTAAGTATAATTTTATTTGCAGATCTGCTTCTGAGTCAAAACCTGCCAGCATCAAATCTGTATTAATGCATCATAACTAACAATAATTCAGTGAAGACTTGAAAACAACTGAGAAATTTACTAATAATATTTTCCTTGTTCCTGGATTAGCCATGCATGGTATACTATTTGTTGTATTTATACATAGTTGTTAAAAAGGTCTTTTCAGAATGTGACATCCACAATGGGCAATTAGGCGAAGAAATGTGTGATGCAGCAGTTTCCTTCAGGATCAAAGCACATGTTTAATTTTTTTAGGCAACATGAAGCGGTGTAATTCCCAAAATGTTCTGTGATGAAGCCTTTTGGTTTTATGAAAAAATTATCGGGACAAAATTAGCCGGTTATAACCGTTACCAGCATTTAAAAATACAATTTTCCCTCCTTAACAATTGAAAATCACTTTTTTCTGGTTTTCGGTTACATTTTGCTAAATGTTTAGAACTGTTTTTAGTCCCTGATTATGGGTAATCTATGCATGACTAATGAAATGTGCTTTTAAAATTTTGTTACTTGTATTAACATTTTTATTTAACGATATTTATAAAAACTAATATAATTATTTTGTAACTTGCATTTTTCTAAAACATGCAGTTCACATGTAGAAATTCATGTTCAATTGACAAGCAATATACTTCAAACTTGCATTTTCAAGAACATTGTCTACATTTGCAACATACAAATGAACAGACAATGTTTTCAACCCCACCTCATAAAACAGCTTATAGGTATTAGTAAAATTTAAATATTATCACCAGAATCCAAATATTATCATCAATAACAATACTGGATACAAGAACAACATTTCAGTGAATTAATACAAAACAAGATTTTTTTTTTCGATGGCAGAACAATCCAAAACACTTTAAAAAAAACTGTATAACCCATTGAAGAGACGTCTATGCCTCACAGCCTTGTTATCATTCCCATAAATATTAGACTGCTAGGAATAAGGTCTATGCTCAGACTCATAG
Organism: Xyrauchen texanus; assembly: GCF_025860055.1. Lineage (NCBI taxonomy): Eukaryota > Metazoa > Chordata > Actinopteri > Cypriniformes > Catostomidae > Xyrauchen > Xyrauchen texanus. The sequence goes on from NC_068287.1 coordinate 27,780,751, forward strand.
AAAACAGAAAGTGAAAATTGCATTAAGTGCCAAATCCACCCTAAAATCTAATTGAAGTCATGTGTATTGTTGACATGCACTGCAAAAAATTATTTTGCCTTTTAGCCATCATCATAACTTCAAATGAAGAGTTAGAATAACTGCTTTTGATTGATCTTGTTGAGATAAATCAATATTTTGTTGTTGGTTGAACTTGTGATAAGGTATTGTACTTTTCATCTCAAAACCTATTAAGCTGAAATAAAAAAAAAATTAAAGCACTGCAGCATGAATAAATTATGCAAATTGAACTGTTACTATCCTGCTTTACATTTTTTCACTGTTTCCTGCTTTTATTTACACTGTTGGTGGTTGTTTTTGTTGTCACATTCAATTATTTGTCATGTAGCAATAATTCAAAGCTCATATTTTTACTTGATTTCTTTGATGATTGTCACCATCATTGTGATTTGCATGTAATGTGTTGAGACCTATGTGTGTCTCTGACGTGTCTTCACTTAGTCTGAATATGTTAGAGGGATCAGGTGTTGTTCTCTGTTCATCAACTGGCCAGTAACCATTAAATGGCAGTTTATGTTACCTCTGACAATGGGATAGCTCTAGCTACTTCTATAGTTATCAATACTACTAAACAGTAATATAAGTAAATTAACTTCTATATTCAGTTTGAATTAAATTAGAATGAATTTGATTGAACTGAGAAAGTCAAGTTTAATTAAAAAGACATAATGCCCATTTAACAAGTTATATTGATTTAAGCAAACTTTATGTTGTGTTAAAACAAATTGTCCTCTAAGTTGAGACAACTTAAAAATTTAAGGCAGCACGAGTACTTACCTTTATAGGTTGAAACAACAAGATTGTTTTTACAGTATTTATTTGTAGCTGTTGACTTCCTTCACTGTCACAGCTTGGCATTACATTTTGATTACTTTTATGCTGCTTTTATATGCTTTTTGGACCTTCAAAGTTCTGACCACCATTCACTTGAATTGTATGGACCTACAGAGCCGAAATATTCTCCTAAAAATCTTTGTTTGCATTCTGCAGAAGAAAGAAAGTCATATGCATCTGGGATAACATGAAGGTGAGTGAATGATGAGAGAATTTTCATGTTTGGGTGAACTATCCCATTAAAGGAAATGTTGCAGCAATGAATTACAATTTTAAATGCGGTCAATCAAATATTATTTGGATGGTATGCTAATTACATATGAAACACACTCCTCCATCCAAAAGCACAAAGTCAGAAGTATTTCAAAGCACTCAGAAAAGGGACTTTTCAGGTGAGGTGACTGGGCTTTGTGCCACATACATATTTCCTGGAGCAAAATTGCACAGAAATATGTGTCTGACATTTCACCATTTCATCAATTGCTTTATTTTAATTAAAATGGTGTGTTTTCATGTTAACTTTAGTTGTGCTATTTAAACATTTTAACCTTCTCAACCCCTTTTCTAAACAACTAACAACCACACATTCCCACCAGACCTGATTATCCATCCATAACAAACCTGTAGTCTGCTGGTCATTAGTGGTGGCTTTTGGTTAGCTGGGTGTGTTGTTTTTTTTGTCTGGCTGTGGTGTTTCTCTCTGACCCGATATACTACACTCCCCTACCATTTGTGTCCTGTTTTTCTTGCACCCCAGAAATAAACAAATAATGCAAGTAAGAGTGCTTTGAGTCTAAGAAAGCGGGATCTTTTGACCAGACATTCCTGAAAATGTCTGTATAATCAGCTATTGCTGCTCATTAAACTTAACTATTATCCAGAGTGAGTTGTGTAAGCAAGCTGTTTACAGTTAAATGAGTCAAACCTTCTGGTTATTTAAATTTTCTGGTAAGCCAAAATGAATCATTGGCGCTGAAAGGCCTGTGTGTGATGTTCCCAGATCAGTACAAAAGAGAGATGTACTGTAGATCTAGACTCTTTTTATAATCACACAATTACGTAATCACCCCAGTGTTCCGTGACATCATTAAAACCCCTCTTAGATTGGCAATAAAACAGACAGACAAGAAGAGGAACAAAAACCACAACTTTTTTATGGGGTTGGACAGAATTAAACTGATATTCAAATATCAGCACCACTCACACAGTCCATGTCTCTTTCTCTGCTAGTGTGAATCTGTTCCAGCAGTGGCATGAATAGGATTTTTCTGAGTGTCGCCCCCAAAAACACACACACATACACACACACACACACACGGTGCACCCCACACCAGAGACACAGTCAGAATAGAGTGAAAAGAGCCAGTCAGGAGACACGGTGGACAAGCACAAACAATTCCGGGCTCACACACACTGGCCTTTGCCCTCCCCATTGGACCCCTCTCTCTCTCATTCTCTCCCCCTAACACCCACCTTCTCTATAAAAGCCCAATGTTCAGCATAGCTCAATCCCATTTCCCTTGGCATGGAGACCCAGCGTGCTTTCTCATCCTACCGAAAGCGTTTCGGTACCCCTGGCAGCTCCCCATCTGTGGGAGTCGCCAGCCGTCTCAGCACGGGCCGAATGTCTCTCCAAAGTAGCCCGCGCCACCTTACTTCCAGCCCTGTCATCACATCTCGCTTGTCCCTGGGTGGGGAGCGTCTGGACTTCCCAGCCGACTCCTTGCTGAAGGCCCAGTACCGCGAGAATCGCACCAATGAGAAGGTGGAGATGATGGGGCTGAATGACCGCTTCGCCAGCTACATTGAGAAAGTGCGCTTCCTGGAGCAGCAGAATAAGATACTGGTGGCAGAACTGAACCAGCTGAGGGGGAAGGAGCCTAGTCGCTTGGGCGACATCTACCAGGAGGAGCTGAGGGAGCTGCGCAGGCAGGTGGATGGCCTCAATGCTGGTAAAGCCCGAATGGAGATAGAAAGAGACAACTTGGCCTCAGACTTGGTCACTCTTAAACAGAGGTAAGACAAATATTTTTTCAACAAAAAGGAAGAAATCACAAAAGGAGATGATGAGAAAGAAATTAATGGATGGGATCATACTTTATTAAGCAGATTTCAAAATGTATTTCAGAATAGACAGTTCTGACTCTAAATTCTGATTGGATGAGCTACTTTCGAAGCCCTTGTAAAATGACTGTAAACACATCTGTGACCGCACATTCTACATGAATGCGCAAATTAAATGAAATGGATTTGATTTGAAATTACTTTATTGCATTATTATAGGCCACAGAATCTCTAGAACCTGGAGCAGAATTCCACACCTGGTTTGGCATTTATATTGTGAAAATTTCCATCTGATGGCTCACTATTCCACTTATTACACATATTAATGCATATAACAACTATTGTTTTGAGTTGAAGTTCTATTATTAGCATACTTCTAGAGATTGCGCAGCGATACGAGAAATAGGAAATATGACTCCCAATACCTGGATGACTGGCGAAATATCGCTTTATCCCCGGATATGTAGAAATGGAATAATGGATGGAACTGGACAGCGCAACTGACCAATCAGAATCAAGTATGCCAGAGAGCTGTACTGTAAGAATGGTTCATTTCAGACTTTTAATATTAATACATGAAAAACAAATTAGGATTATTGTTGCTGTTGTTTTATTAAATTAATAAGTCACTTGTTACATTGGTTTTAGCACTGGTAAGGGGGTTTTAGGCACTTCCCTTTAATAAATGTTATTCTTCAATGTAATTTCAACAATGTAACAAAAATGTAAATGGTGAGTGTTGATTTATAGTTTAATTAAAACAATTGAAAAGGTTTGCATTGTTCACATTTAAACTTGTCAAAGTAAATGAAGAATCTTCAGTGCCTGGCTGGGGTGGAGTTGTCATGCATTCCAGGACACATCAAAAAGATGCTAAGACAACATCACAATGATCACATGGCCAATAGCCATGTCAAAGAAACTCAGTAAATTTAAATGGTCCTTATACAGTATAGTTAGTTGCCATGGAAGAAAAGAACAGCCGTGTTAAGAACCAACATTTTGGCATTTTTTCAACAATGCTACTATACTGCCGATGTAAACTACGGTGTAAATGTATTGTGCTCGAAAGCGGTGTTCATCAAGAGGCTCCTGATTTCTCTCTTTCACACTCTTTCTCTCTCATTGAATTGCAAACTGGCTTTCTTTTCAAACTAAAGCCTGATCCACAGAATGGTATGGGGGCAGGGAGGGGCACAAAACCTCAGCTTCCACAATGACCCCCCACCCATGCAGATCCTCCTGTTGTAGCTAAGGTCTGAGAGAGAATTCTTCCACATTCTTAACCCTATGTCAAACCCTCAAAGCCTTTTTACTCACTGTAACCAACATCTTTCCCATACAAGTGAGTTTTCAATAATTAAGTGAACTAATTTGATTTGAAAATTGAATCTTAATTAAGATCTAAATAAAACAGGATAATCTGGTGTTGATATGTTTGTTTTTTTCTCCTTTGCTGGATGGGTGTAATCAACCTAACTAATATTTAATGAGGTATAAAAGAAAAAAATAGGAGCATCTATGCAAAACACACATTTAAGTCAATGGAGAGGAACTTTTCTACATATAACAACATTCTAACAAGACTCTACTGATTTAAAAAAAAAAAAAAAAAAAGGAACCACAGTCAGTAAACATAAGCAATTTTACATTTAGACAACATTGTGCATTTGGATTGTAGATTGAAAGAGTGATTATTTCTGATGCAGTTCCATTACTGTCTGGAAAGGGTTGTTCATATTTATGCTCAAGCAAGCTTTTTTTATGTTGGACTGCCTATATCAGGTGTAACTACTCATTTTAGAATTCCTCCATCTTATAAAAGGGTGTGTGAATACTCCACCCCGTGGGAAAGATTGGTAGCTTCAGTGTGTGTGAAAAGTTAATGATGCATGAGTGATCCATTGAACCCTGTTCAGCCCCCTGCTGCAGGTCTCAACACACAGTGATATATTTGCTCCAACACGGATCTTAAACTATTATAATTAATCAAATAACTATTCATGATACAGTTTGAGGGCTGGAGAAATGATCTTCAGGGCAACAAAGAGCAGATATTTTGTTGTTATGGGATGCTATTGGTCACGGTTGTAACAAAGAGAGACATTTCCCCTCCTGAATTCAGATCAGTGGTAACCAATATGAGTTTTTCAATGGCTGGTTCTTATATTGGCTCCCCCCAAATCTGAATGTCACAGCCTTGCTGTTAGTTGTTTGATGTAGGTTGAGAAGTAAATTCCCTTTAATAATGGTAACATTTTCTTATCACTCTTCCAGACTTCAAGATGAGACTGCCCTACGGCAAGAGGCAGAACATAACAGCAACACCTTCAGACAAGTAAAGAACACTCCATTTCTACTTCATTCATATGTATAATGAATATACCATGCGTGCAATACATGCACATTTTTGAGGGGGCACCAATGCAGACCTGACACAGTTAACGCCCAAGCTAAAATAAGACATGATAAAAAAGGTTGATAAAGGTTCCTATATAAGATCACCATTCATTTTCATTGTATGGAAAACAGTACATAATAATTAGATAATAATTACTTCCAAAGTAAAAATTAGGTTGGGTAAATGATGACAGACTTTTAAGTCTGTAGAAAGTGCTAGATTGGACAGCCACAGATATTAAGACGAACACTAGTTCTTCTTCTTCTTCTTCTTCTTTCGGCTGCTCCTGTTAGAGGTCACCACAGCAGACCATCTGTGATTGCATATTTAGACCAACACTATTTACCTGCAACTTAATCATCAAATATACCATTTTTTAAAGATGCTCTCAAAATCTAAGGAGCATGTGCAGAGACCTGAGTTATACTGTGTATTGCTCATAAGTTTAACTTTTGATTGTAGGATGTGGATGAAGCAGCTCTAAACCGCATGCAGATGGAGAGGAAGATAGATGCTCTGCAGGATGAGATCAATTTCTTGAAGAAGGTCCATGAGGAGGTATTTTATTCCCTCTCTATCTCCTCACTACCTCCATCTGTTCACTTCATCCATGTCACTTTTAATTTTACTCCAAGACTCTCACATACACACTCCATTGCCTTTTAACAAACCATACAGTATATTCACCTGTAAACTGATTTCAGCCCTTCATTCATCTCTCTCTCTCTCTCTCTCTCTCGCTTTGCTTTTTTCTGTGTAGGAGATGAGGGAGCTGCATGAGCAGCTGATGGCCCAACAGGTTCATGTGGATTTGGATGTGTCTAAGCCAGACTTAACTGCTGCATTGAGAGACATAAGAGCTCAATTTGAGACCATGGCCACCTCTAATATGCAGGAGACTGAGGAGTGGTATCGCTCAAAGGTTAAATAAAAACAAACTGAACTTCTCCTGAGCTCATTTTCTCTATTAGAAGATGGTACATCATTTTATTTCTGTACAAAAGCATGTTGACTTTTGCAATCCAAATGCATTTTTCCCTCTTAGTTTGCTGATCTGACTGATGCAGCCAGTCGGAATGCAGAGATTTTGAGACAAGCAAAGCAGGAGGCCAATGATTATCGTCGACAGATACAGGGCCTGACCTGTGACTTGGAATCTCTTCGTGGGACTGTAAGTATTTCATTTCACATCTCACCTTAGTTCAGAAGAATAAGTAAGGTTAAGGTTTAAGCTTTGGTTCAGTGTGAATCAAAGCATTAGAGCCGCTGTGCAATTTGTCAGTTGCAATTCAGTATGTAAATATCATGAAGACATTATTGCACATTTTGAATGCTGAACATTCACTGGGAGATTTTCGGACTTTAATTTGAAATATCTTTAAACGTTTTTGAAATAATTGAAATGAGTGATTCTGAACCAGGAGACCGAGGCCGCTAGGAGTCCTCAACAAAATTCCAAGGGTCTTCCAAGTTTTCTTAAAATAATTTTTTATATATTGTATAAAAAAGAATATTGAATAATCTAACATAAAAGAATGTTCCGGGTTCATACAGGTTAAGCTCAATGGACAACATTTGTAGCATGTTGATTAAGTTAGAGGTTACAGTGAGGCACTTAAAATGGAAGAGAATGAGGCCAATTCTTGGAGGGTTTAAATAAATAAATGTGAGACTTCTAATCTTATAAAAGCACTTACATTAATTCTTCTGATAATATATGTGGATTATTTGAGCTTGAAAGTTGTTTAACTCGTAATTTTTACAGTCATTGGGTTTGCTGACATTACATCATCATGGCCACAGAGTTGCAAAATTGGCTATAACTTTATAACTTTTATCACACTTATATCATGTTAACTTGCATATTGTTTATGGCTATACTTTTGAAATTGTTAGTGCCTCACTGGAACCCAGATTTTAGCATTTATTGTAGGAAAAGGAGGAGAGTCTAAATACATTTTTGTGGTTATCAACTTTATGCCACAAATGCTGTTAATTGAACCTAGAATATTCCATTTATTAAAATGCTAAAAAATAAATATTTTAGTAATACAACATCATTCTAATTTTAATTCAACAACGTCCTTCATCAATTGTGATTTTTACTGAGGAACATAAAGGTCTTGAAACTTCTGGAATCACACAATCGTAATTTGTCATTTTAATCTATTGACACTCCAAGTGTTTTGTTCTGTTTTTAAAAACTTTGAAAACAAGCAGTTTTGTCATAATTATAGCAAAAGTGCCAGAGGAAATATCTAACCTACATAGGGGGCCTTTGAATATTGTCTTGGACAATGGGGGGCCTCAGAGTCAAAAAGGTTGAGAACCACTGATCTAAATAATCTGTAATAGTCTTACCTGTCCTCAACTTAACTGCATGACAGAAAAGCCATCATGGATAAAATCCTCACTCCTGCTGTCAATACACTCAATTCTTTTTTTCACCCATTTTTTTTTTTAAAGAACGAGTCCCTGGAGCGTCAAATGCGAGAGATGGAGGAACGTTTTGCCCTAGAGTCGGCTGGTAACCAGGATACTATAGCTCGTCTGGAGGATGAGATACAGATGCTGAAGGAGGAGATGGCCAGACACTTGCAAGAGTACCAGGACCTGCTAAATGTCAAACTGGCCCTGGACATAGAAATTGCCACCTACAGGAAGCTGCTTGAAGGAGAGGAAAGCAGGTAAGAAGAGGAGAGGCGAGAAATGGCATACCAAACCTCCCCCAAAATGACCAAAAAACATTTCATGTTCTCAGGCAAAATGAATTCAAATACCTCATAATGCAATTGTCATAATGAAATAAACGCACTTCCACCTCTCAGAATCACAGTTCCGGTGCAGAACTTCACTAACTTACAGTTTAGAGGTGAGTATCTATTCATTAACCATGTTTTCTTCATCTTTGTTGATTCATGATGTTTCTCATTTTCAACAGTTGTATCCCTTCTAATTTCAGATTTCTTTGTGTTTGTTATTGTGTTTTACTTCGTTAGAGACCAGTATGGACTCTAAGCTGACTCCAGAGGCACATGTGAAGAGGAGCATAGTCGTGCGAACTGTTGAGACTCGGGATGGGGAGGTAAACATTAAAGGGTGCTAAATATCAAACTCGATAAGTAATTGAAAAGATTTGAACAACCGCTGCACATGAATGCACCTCTGATACTTCAGCAGTAGATGGCAGCCTTTATCTTCTCCAATAATTCCATCTCTCAAAAGAGAAAAAGATGACTTGATTTATTAATTGCATGGCAGAATTATACATTTTATTATTTGTGTTGTGTTTCTGTTTCATCGAAAACTAACCTATATTATATCTCTTTCAAAGATAATTAAAGAGTCAACTACGGAGAGGAAGGATTTGCCGTAATCAGTCTCAGGAACGGGATTGGCTGCATTGAAGAGTACAGATTAATGGCACAGACTTAATTAACCCTCACTAATACTTCCTGGATGTTGTGATCAAAACTAATCACTTTCACATGTCTGAGTCCTTTTCAAACTGCCTTGCTTTCTGGTGTTCTGTCATTTACTTATGAACAACCGAGTAATTAGGGCGACTATACTGTCCTCTATAGGCAAAACACAGTAACTACAACAACACTGAAATGGGGTAAAATGGCTTCAGTGGCACGTGGTTTTAATGTGGATTTTGTAGCTACTGCAATTTACACTTTGATTTTTCTGAATCTGTGCATAATTGAGCCAAACCTGTCTGTCACAGAACAGATCATAGTCTAATTTCAGTCATATTTCAGTTATGATAAAATGTGTAGTTACTGTGATTTGCTTTTGCCCAATCGGACAGCATGAGCAGAAAAAACAGGGCTTTTTACTGCTTGTATCACTTTTGCTTTATTCTCTCTCTCTTTATCTCTCTCAGTGTTGTGGAAAGAGTCTTAGTGTGAGAGTAGACTAGTTTATCTCTTGCTGTGCCATTGTTGGATGGATGGAAGAAGTTCTGGTCTGAACAAGTAGTAGTGGTGGGTGGGCGGCATAGTTGAGCAATAGCTTTTGTCAAGCACAAATTTAGAGAATACATTCAGAAATGTAAATGCAGTCTTTAAGGATTATGTAATAGATGAAGAAGAGCTGGATTTGGAAATGGTAGTTTTAAATGGTCAGTGTTAAAGTAAGGCAGAAGGGAACTGTTAAAGCAGGATTTTAAGGGGATGGATTTGTCAGTGGTGCTATTTGAAACTTTTATCCCACTTTAATGATCGTGCCCCTCATAATGAAATCACGTCATTCTAAAACAGTGGCTAATTAATCTCTTTGGGCCCAGGTTAAAGATGCTTTAAAAATCCAGTGAAGCACTTGATTGAAAGCTGTTGAAATCTGATTTAACATATGGTAAATTCTAATCAAATTTGAATGTTCACTGACAGTAGTGTCTTACTATCAGGGCTGTAGCAAGGTAAACCTGAATGTACAATACACTGGGCCCTGTTCCTAATAAAACGTTTAGAATTTGTTGTGGGTGGACCTTCGGGCCCCTAGAATCGTTACTACCTTTCACCCCACTAGCTACGGCCCTGCTTACTATTCTCTGTCTCTTACTGAACCCATGTTTACATACACATCTACTCACATAGTGTTAACCATCATGTTAACTTTTTTGTCTTTTTGACTTATTGTGAAAAAATACTGTTAATTAACATTGATCTTTTTAATCCAAGAGGGCTCATTTTAACACCACTCTTGCCTATTGAATTTAGGATGTCACTTCATTGTTGCAGTTAATAGCAATAAAAAACACTTTTCATTTGGTAGTCTCTGATCTGTCTATAAACCTGTTTGTAAGGGCTGCTCAACACATCCACAGTTTTCATAATATCTGATTTATTCTGACCGTCTTGGTGAGTTGTCTCTAAATGTCTAATAAGTGAACATAATGGGATCTGACAGTAAATCTTCAGTCACATGTGATGTCCCTACTAATATCAGAAAAGCGCTCAACATGTCAAGGGGCAGAAAGCTTGAGTGATGGGTGTGTTTGTAGGGGCATTGACACGGTACAGATCCCATGCTTGGTTAGATTCGATTGCATGGATTGTCTTTGTATTGCTCTGCCAGGGTATGTTGAAAGTCCATTATGCAAGAATGAAATATCTCACCTACTCTTACAATATCTAAAAAATAATTCTTATCTGGTTGAGATATATTTATAAATACAGCACAGTGAGTTCTTTGGGGTCATATGATTATTAACTAAATTAAATTATGGCAAAGAGATTAAAATGCAGCAAAGGTGATTGCCAGTGCAATCTGTACAAAAGTTCTAAGAAATGTACAGATATTTGCTAGTTAAGGCACCATTTCAAGAACCCACACACAATGTTCAGAAATATTGTACAGATCAACTTTTAATAAGTAAAAAAAAATAAAACATACATGCCTGGAACAATCTGGGAAAAACATTTTGATTTTGTTTTGCCAGCTGGGTAGACTTCATCTAAAAAGACTTTGCCAACAAATGACTGATGTCCATACCCATGAAATGAAATGTCATAGCAGACCATCAAACTTCAAGGTCACTGCAACAGTCTCGCAGTGTGGGTGCTATGAGTTGAGAGAACTTGGCTTGAGTTGACAGAATCCAGTTTGAAAATTGGAGCATATTGAATGAGTGAGTAATTTGGAACATGGCAACTGTTACAAGGTCAACTGAGCAGACTGGTCTCCCTGTGAATTCGGAGACAGGAGGTCGAAAGTTCTTTAGCTGAAATCGGTCTGTGCTTAAAGGAATAGTTCACCCAAAAATATACATTCTCTCTTTATTCACTTACCCTACATGAAGTATTCCTTTAACGACATTTTAAACACTGCCAAAAGCGAGTCAATAGGAATACATATTTTACTAGCCTACGCTCAAACCCAACCCTAAACCTAACCGTCAACATAGTAATAATGTAATTTTAGAGGGAAAATGGAACCTCTGAACCGCGCTCTCCAATGTTTATGCTGAACGTGATTACTTCCTGGTTTTCATGTGACCAGAACTTGTGTATTTTAGGGCTGCTTGCATGACATGCTATCCGTAGCACCAAAGGAAAGGGAAAACACATTTTAATTGATGCAACCAAAAGTTTCCTAACCTCCTAACAGTATGCATAATTGAGAGCACTTATTAGAATCAGAATCAGCTTTATTGCCGAGTATGCTTACACATACAAGGAATTTGTCTTGGTGACAGGAGCTTCCATTGCACAAAGATTAAAAACATAACAGTTTTCTCAGGATCAATGTAGATTGAAAGAAAGAGTGTTAGAAGACTGTATAGACAACATCCCTGCGGTTCCTATCAGATACCAATGACAGAACTAAATGTTATGGACAGATATGATAGAGGATTTTCAGGGCTGTAATCAAACATGTCCTTCAATTTAACCTCAGTCTGACCCTCCAGCACCACAACCTCTTTGCTCAGGCACCCAGGGAATCTGCTTGAAGCACGTCACAATCAGAGAAGTCTGTCACTTTGCGTCAAACCTCTCTACGGCCACCCTTTGTTCCTTTCCCTCCCACCGCATTTCAGTAGGTTCATTCACACACATTAAGCATGCTGTTGGCAGCAGAGAAGTTTATCTCTTGGATAAGATGAAATTCACTTCAGTGAGCTTAGTGTGGAAGGTGAGACTGAGGAACAGAGAGTTTTACAGGACTTATTTGGTAGAGCAGCATTCGTCAGTATACATGGAACATTTTTCATGGGATACAGGACATGGCCTTTCTTAAAGTGATAGTAACCCAAAAATGATAATTCTCTCATCATTTACTCACCTTCATGCTATCCCAGATGTGTATGACTTTCTTCCTTCTGCTGAAAACGAACAATGATTTTTAGAAGAATATTTCTACAGCTCTGTAAGTCGTTACAATGCAAGTGAATGGTGGCCAGAACTTTGAATCTCCAAAAATCACATCAGTCAGCATAAAAGTAATCCATATGACTCCAGTGGTTAAATCCATATCTTCTGAAGTGATATGATAGGTGTGGTTGAGAAACAGATCAAGATAACTTTTTTTTTTACCATAAATCTCCACTTACACTTTCTTCCTCTTATGTTTTTTTTTGGCTATTTACATGCTTTGTGCATTTCTCCACCTACTGTTCGGGGCTGGACCAAGGAGAAGATTTATAGAAAAAAGGACTTAAATATTGATCTGTTTCTTACCCACATCTATCACGACCCGGCTCAGCTCCGCCCTCCACCCTGTCACAACAGGAAAACAATAAAAAAATTATTATCAAGAATATGATTTTTGTCCTAATATCAAAGGTCTTACTCTATTAAAAAAATGATGATCCAACATTAATTTTCTTGATAAACCAAAAAAATGATCGTGAATTCCACAGCTTGTTACTCGCTGGGCAGAGGTTTGCCGATACCGCCTCCTCCACAGGGGGTAGTTGGGCATAACAGTTTTCTTCCCCGTGATGCACATTAGAGAGGATGGCGTCACTGCATGAGCGCGCTGAGGAGGGTGCATGCCAAGACTTAGATATTTTGTTATGAACTTCGGGGGAAGAATGGGGCAGATTTGCGAGACACTGCCGTTTGATGCCGTCCGGACTGCAGGAACCATTCATCGAGGCACAACTGTTCAGGTTCCTCTGGGGGAGACCATTCAAGGTGAAGCTTTTTGACCACCCTTGTAAGGACGCAGAGCATCTCCCTGTCAGTGGCACATGCACGTTCCTCACCCTCGCTGGTGGGAGGGGAGGCAGCATCATCCACTGACCGGATGATGCTGCCGGAGCTTGTCTCTGTTATAGCATATAGGAAAACATGGGTTTTGAAGAGACTGAGGGGCTCACGGGGCATGTGCCACAACGAGGACCACCTCAATGTCATCTTGCACAACCTCGCAGCCCTGCCTCATCGTGTGAATCCTCGGGTATCACATAAGAGGTAAGTGGGAGGGCATGTGAGGCTGAATCGTCCCTCAGAACAAGGGCAATTCACGAGCGAAGCACCTCACAGCCTCATATGCATTAATAAATGCAATGTCAAATGTACTGAGTCATAAGGGAACGGTTACGTTTCTCACAAACGTCATTAAACCGAACTTATCGTTTGTGTAGGGGTTTTCTAAAGAAACATACACTAATTTTACACTCTTATAATACCATAGAATAAATTGACTTTTTTTAATTGACCCAGGATTAGGTGGAGAGATTACATCTCCACACTTGGCTGGGAATGCCTCAGGGTCCCCCAGTCACAGCTGGTTAATGTGGCTCAGGATAGGGAAGGCCTCCTGCCCCCGCGACCCGACTTCGGATAAGCGGTTGAAGATGGATGGATGGATGGAGTTCACTGTGCTCTTGGGAACCTTCATTGCAGCCAAAAACGTTTTTGTGTCAACGACTCACTCTACGTCGCCATCACGTCAATGCCATATTACACCTGCTATGGCAGTTGATCATCCTAACCACTCTGCCTCTCATGGAAACTCATCAGAACCTCGAACCGATCATAAACCCATACAAGTCGCCAGGTCTCAATTCTCTTTAGGGAGAAACAGCAGTGCCTTATTAATGGACTGTGTCTGTATTATGCTGCCCCGGGTCAACTTGCTGTCACCTGTCCATTAAAAAAAACATTACTCGTCAGTAGGAGAGGGGTTACTGGTAAGTGCAACATATCTGAATAAATGCAAACTTCTTCTGGCTCGATTGCAGTTTGGATCGGCCTGTCATACTGTTTCGTATCACTCTAAAAACATCAAGCCCAACTCTCTCTCTCTCTCTCTCTCTCTCGATGTTTTGAAGTCCAGATCTCCACCATCCCACCTGTTACTTGCATGGTGGCCATGATATCTTTAAGAGGTATGTGGACCGGCACCGGGTTAAGGCCCCAACTTACATGTGGGCAGAAGGTTTTGTTGTCCTCTAAGGACATCCCTCTCCGACTCCCCTCATGTAAGCTGGGTCCTAGGTTTATCGGACCATTTCCCATCGTCAAGGTCATCAGCCCGGTGGTGGTTCATCTCAAACTACCTCCACACCTTAAGTGTATCCATCCGTTTTTTCATGTTTCAAAAATTAAACCCATTTTACATTAGGTGTTACATCCCGCCACTCCCATCCCATCCCTCTTCCTCAATGTTTTATTGATGGCTCTCTGGCGTACATGGTCAGGAGACTGAACGATGTTAGGTGGAGGGGCAGAGGGTTTGTTATGTTTATTTTGTAATTTTCTCTCCCTTGTGTTTCACAGGAAAGCTTGACTGCTGCTTAGTGTATATGTGTATTATAAGTTATGAACATAAGCAATATTTTGAATGTATGAAAAACGTGGCTTACCTCTATGGTTTTTCAACTCTGACCCTGGTTTGTCAACTCGCTTTGGTTTATCTTCACAGATTTTAAACATCTGAACACGACTCGGAACATACAACTCACTGTGGACGACATGGTGTGTTATTTAGTATGATGCACACGAATCCATATTTTATATTCTGTTTATCATATGACCATCATTGGTACATTAAAAGTACATAATTTTAGCTTAATTTGGGCATATGATTAAAACACTTGTATTCTTTATTTCAACAAATCTTTATTTTTTTATTAATTTTATAAGTGAATGAATCTTTCGTTTCTAATTCACACCTATTGTTGTGGTCGTGAACTCTGTGATTCTTAACAAATCAGTTGAATCAATGATTCTGTGAGTCAAATGTAACAAATAACAGATGTTAATTTGGCGTCACCAACTGGCAATATGTAATCTGTGGATTCAAAGGATTCGATTCACTAGGATGAATCAAACTGAGATTAATCCACCACAATACAATGCAATAGTCTGTTTCCGGTAGTAAAAATTCCATAAATGTTTTCCTAATTTAACTTCCATTACCAACCTACCATGAGGGGTGTGCTCCGATGTTGTTCATTGATGGTATATGCTTTTGTTGAAGCCATCAGTCTGCGTTATTTCAACTTCATTGTTTAAAATTGTGTTTAATAGTGGAATTCCTCGTGGAACACTACACTACCTATGGGTTCAGCAGAGAAAGATCTACCAATCAGAGAACAACCCACTCTTATGTTGTACTGTGAATGATGCAATTGAGTCTGTCTCCCTACCCCCTCAAACTACATATATATTTATATACATCAGAATATTTAGCTGTAACCTTTAAATATATTGTTTCTAACTTATAATAAACAACCTAAAATCAGTTTTCTTATATATTTCCATTGTTTTTACTTGATTACGTCATTGGTAATGCTTCATTGGATTTTAGTTGCCTCCTGAATAACGTCAGATTTTTAAATGCTTTTTGGCTTCAAATCAAAGCTTGTAATGTTGTGATTCACCTCGGAACTGGTTGGTTTGGATTAATTTCTTAGAACTCTTTTATCAAGGATTTTTTGAAAAGCCAATGGAAAAAAGTAAAAGTGAAAAAATGGGCGGGAACGTGTTGCGTTCTATAAAGGCCCCCTGACAGGTGTTCGAGCACCCGACATATTAAAAATCAATACGGTAGACTAGGTTTAGGCCTACTTGTATTTTAGAGAGTTGGCTACACTTTGTATTTTAGCATGACCTCCTGAACGTGCATCTGTTGATCACCTCATATGTGAAGCTAAAACACTTTTTGTAATTCTGGATTAGAGCAATACATGTCTAATTTACAACTTTATGTAGATGTACACTACATTAATTTTAAAATAAATATAAATGTAGTGATCCTCCTAATGGTAAAGAGGAGAGCGAGCGAGCGAGAGAGAGCGCGCGCGCGCATCTGCCTTCTGTCAAAAGTGACAGCTGTGTCTGTTGCTCCCCTGTGAACGCAAGCGCCTATTTCACACTGAGCCCAGCTGGACGCTCCCTCTAAAGCCGCGTTGTCCTTCAGTCGTTGTTCCAGAAGATTTTTCGGATGGTTTCACTGAGTATCTTGACGCGACATTTCTGGTGCTTTTTACACGGTGGAGGAGTTGGGAGTCGCGAAAGAGCGAGTCATCCGCTTCACTTTCATTCAAATCCGTTCTAAAGCGCTCTCACAGATAAACCTGGCAACCCATTCGCGCTGCAAATTCTCACTTTTGCGAGGACCCCATCAACATTTCCATGTCCTTTTTGTTTAATGCCGTGGCTATACGCACTTTTTCACGTGTTCAAGTTCTGGCATATCTTACTTTTACTTTTCCTGTTGTCCTTGAAGGAAAAGAAGATAATAAGAGAGGCTGTGCGTAAGTGTGTTTGATCTGACAACGCGTGAAAATGCCTGTGCGTCGGGGACATGTCGCTCTCCAAAACACCTATCTGGACACCATCATCAGGAAATTCGACGGACAAAGTGAGTTAAAAAACCTTTGGTGTGAATAACACCGATGAAGTGAATACATTTTTGTAGTTTATATGAAGTTACCTGGTTTCTACTTTCAAAGGGACGTGTTATTCCATTTGGGATTAAATTAAGCACAGGTGTGTGTGTGTGTGTGTGTGTGTGTGTGTGTGTGTGGCGCGCGCGCGTGTGTGATCTGACAGATTTTATCTGCATTGTGCAAATGCACTGGGTGTATATGTAGTGTGCAAAGTTTGCTAACGACCATCTGTCTTCTTTGTGTTTGTGTATGTTGTGCACCTGTTTTACTCATTCTTTCATGTTGTCTGTTTTTACGTGCTGCACAAAATCCACACTCATGCACGCCGAACAATTTGCCTTGAAAATCAGATTTGGCCATTTTCATAAACCATTAGTTATTGGAACATTTCCAGTGTCTCAGCTTTCACGTTTACAAAGGCTACACATGGAACCACTGCAAGCATGAAGCTTGCTTGTTCCCTTAATTCTATCTGATTTGTAAGGAAGAGCTGAGATAAAAATGTATTGTTTTGTTCTTTGTACTTGTCCCTAATCCTAACATAAACCCATCACACTCCACCCATACAATCAAACCCAAACCTTAACTCCATCTTAAATCTAAAACCTGCCTATGCCTGATCTGTAAGTCATGAATCAGAATACTTGATGCTTTAAATAAGCAACTGACATAGTCACCATTACATCAGGCCCCTAATTATGATCATTACTGTCTTTGTTCTTAGAGGCACTATTTACAATGTTATATACAATCTTTGACCTGTTGACCTTTGTATCAGTTATGTCAGTTATGTTTGCAGTACTTTTGCTTTTGGACCTCTGTATTCTTTTTGAAGTACACATGCATGCACATGTGTGCAAGTGCATGTAGATGTGTGAACATGAGCCTGCAGCAGCTCCTTCCTTCACTCCCTATCAGTTAAGGCTAAGTGTAATTTTGTGGCTGCTAAGCAACCATCTCAGTTGTGTTCTGTTATTGAAGTAAAAAGGCGATAATGAGTTTGATGCTGAGGTGCATTAAAGTTCCTGTCAATTTCCATTCACATATGGAGAAATAGCATTGAGATTCAGTGATAAAATCAGGCAGCTTGTGTCAAAGGCACTGGTAAAAACCAATAACTGTTTTTCAATTTGCCATTAAGATTGAGGGAACATGTACCTTCTGTTCAAAGCAGAGCCTCTAAAGGCCCCGGCACACTTCATACAAAATCAAAAAATGAACAGGTTTTGACATCATTTTGAATGAAATCTAGCCAAAATAAATGTGGTTTTGAATATTTTGGGTGGTTTTTACAGCTCTCCAACACAGACTTTCAAGAAAACTTTGTGCCAGCTGCTAAACACTTTCTTACTGCCGTTGGACCACATTGGTGGTAGGCGTGACATGGAGCTCCACCTACTTTATGGCTGACAACTACTTCTGTTTATGTTCTTCAGTCAGTCAAAGTTGTGCAGATTTGGTGCAAACTTATCTAGAGTATATCTGTACGATCATTTGCGTTGAGACATTTTCCAAGGCCATGCAATGGCTTTGTTTAATTATTCTGCAAAAGGAATCAAATCTACTCAAAAACTATAAGTGCCTACGGTATTCACTTTGTTGTTTGATATGCCTTAACCCGTCCACATCATTAAAAGGAACTGTGGTGCTCTCTGATGTAAATTAGAGAGGCAAGTTCGGGGTTTTTTAACCTGTTGATGAAGCTTATGTGTCAGGCTCTTGCTCCAAAAATAGCACAGCTGTCTGCAGATTTCCTGTTTGTATCACACCAACAATCAAAAATGAAGAAATGTATATGCAACAATGAACAGGCAGTGGAACTACAGAGAGAGTGAGATAAGGGCTAAAAGAGTAGCAAATAAATTTTAGCCTTTAAAGGAATAGTTCACCCAAAAATAAAAATTCTCTCATCATTTACTCAACGTCATGCCATCCCAGATGTGTATGACTTTCTTTCTTATGCTGAACGCAAACAAATATTTTTAGGAAGATGTCTCAGCTTTGTAGGTCCGTACAAAAGTTAATGGTGGCCAGAACTTTGAAACTCCAAAAATCACATAAATGCAGCATAAACGTAAAGTAGGACTCAAATGGTTAAATATATTCAGTGATATGACAGGTATTGTTAAATACTTTTTTACTATAAATTCTCCTCCCTGCCCAGTGGCTAAATGCACAAAGAATGCAAATTGCCAAAAACAAAAGAAGAACAATGTGAAAGTGGAGATTTATAATAAAAAATAAATTCTGATCTGTTTCTCACCCACACCTATCATATCACTTCTGAAGACTTGGATTTAACCAGTGGAGTCTTTTTTATTATTTTTATGTTGCATGTATGTGCTTTTTGGACCTTCAAAATTCTGGCCACCATTCACTTGCATTATATGGACTTACAGAGCTGAAATATTCATCTAAATTCATTGTTTGTGTTCAGCAGAAGAAAGTAAGTCATACACATCTGGGATGGCATGAGGGTGAGTTCACCCAGAATAGATACTGTCATCATTTACTTACCCTCATGTCATGCAAAACCTGTATCATGACATTATTTCGTGGAATGTTTAACAGATTGTCCAAGCTGCTCTCCTCCATACAATGAAACTAATAGGGGACTGACACAGTTGAGCTTCAAAAAGGACCTAAAAAATCACCATAAAGTAGCCTACTTGACTCAAGTAGTCAAGTAGACTACTTGATAAAATAGAAGTAGTCTACTTGACTCGTACACAATATTCCTAAGTGCACTAAGTCTTCTGAAGACATACGATAGCTTTGTGTGAGGAAAAGAGTAAAATTGAATTCGTTATTTGCTGAAAATCTTCTCCTTCTCCGTAGCTATCAAATCTCATTTGTGTCTGCATTTGTTCAATTTAGGGCTCAACAGGACATGTTCTCACGTGTCTCATCATTGACATTCTTGGCTAATTCGATTTTTTTTGTGTCACGTGTTGTATAGAAAGAAAGGAGTTATAGGGAAAGTCACAATGTGAGGGAGAGTAAATTATGACAGAATACTTCCTTTAATGCAAATACCAAACATAATGAAATGTCTGTTCTCCTGTGGCATGCTAATGTGGACTGATCTAATCTCCCTTTCTATTCCGCTCTTTCGTGACATTCTCTTCCTCCCATCACCTCTTACCTACCAGATCGTAAGTTCCTGATAGCCAACGCTCAGATGAAGAACTATGGCATTATCTACTGCAATGAGGGCTTCTGTCAGATGTTCGGGTTCTCGAGGGCAGAGATCATGCAGCAGTCCTGCACCTGTCAGTTCTTAGTGGGGCCGGGCACTATGAAGAGCGCACTGGCACAGCTGGCACAGGCTCTGCTCGGATCAGAGGAGCGCAAAGTGGAGATCCTGTACTACTCTAAGGAAGGTATGGTGGGTTGAGCATTGAGAGGTGGAGGAGAGATTATCAGAGACTGCATTTACATGCACAATCTTTCACGATTATGCTTAATAAAGTGACAACGTGTTTGGTCATGTAAAAATGCCTTAAACGGCTTTCCTTTATCAGGGTATGGTCATAAATGGTAAAGCATAAAACAATCGACACAGGTGGATTTTTGCATTACCCTGAATTTGTGTTTCATATAAACACTTTTTACTGACATTCTTAATAGGTTATCCAATGTGTGCATATGTTATGCACATAACTGTTTATGTTTTGACATCAAAAGCAGAAAATAAACCAATGATATCAAATCTCCTGAAAATGCAATTTCTTGCATTGTCTGATTTTTTTTTTTTAATAAACTGATTTTTGATAATTATCAGTGTAAGATGGGCATGTAAACCCATTTAGAGATACACAGATGAAGAGAATGAAGATATGGGGATAGAGGGAAGCAATGGCATAAGACAGAATGAGAGTAAATCTAATTAAACCTATCATATAAGCGAAGTAAGAAGAAATAAATAACATTTTGTTTAAAGAAATAATAATTTGCTTAATTTTATTTAAGGTGCAGTATGAAAGATTCAGAAACCCTTCTTATTAATGACACTTGTGGCCGTTAAGTGAACTGCAGCCAGCTACCTGTTGCTCCTGCTCGATCTCGTGCACACACACTACATAGGGACACGAGTGAGTGAGCATCGGCCAAAACTATGACATAACGTACAAAGAGACTGAACATGATCCACCGGCATCTTGCTGACAGATGAGGTAGCATAATTAAAATTTCACAGTTATGATTGTTTTGCTACAAACTTTGAGACTAAACTAAAACTACTTATCAGCTAACATAGCATACTGATACACACATACAGCTACACACTACCAAACTTTACCAGACAGTTTACTGTTCACTGCACTGTTATGTTTCACTATTGTATGTTTTGTATGTCACATGTTGTACTACGAATAAGAAACCAGCATATTAGCTTAAATTTATCCTGTATACCTGACATTTAGTACAAAGAGAAGATTGTTGAAATTATTTGATTGTTACGAAGCATGGTAGCTTCCAATTCATCAGCTTTAGCAGGTGTGACACTTCTGTTCTACCCACTCCGTACGGGACTTGAACCGGCATTTCTGGCATGGGAGGTGGCGTGCCTATCATCGCTAGTGCACCTCTTGAGGTCAGGAGAGTGAGGTTTATACACATTGCACAGCTATCTATCAGATGGCCACCATTACACAGGCAAGATCAAGTTATCTAAAATTACACAGATCAATCCTTATGACACTATATTTCACATGCTTTGCAGTTATGTAAGCTTAACTGTCCAATAAGAAGAACGCAAATTCAGGGACTGTTTTGATCCCCAAAATCGAACGAAGGTCCCTCCAGGAATCAAATGGCCTGTAGATGTTCACTCTAGTTTTCGCTTGAATACGATCACGTTCCCGCTTAGCCAGGCGGCATTCAGTAGATTTTATTTTTTATTTTTTGGCTTACTTTAAGTTTGTGTAGGCGTCGGTGTTGTGCTGGGAGCCGGACGTTTGCTGGATTCCATCTGTAAGATAATGTTACCTTGTGTTGCAGTTTGTTGTTGCTGTTGAATAGTGGAAGAGAAGCACTGAGGCAAGGCTCTCGGGAGCATGCATACACGTCACATCCTTTGGATTTTCCCGGCAAAAGTGACCTGCTCCCTTTGCATGAAAATCATCTACAGTCTACAGGCTTTAACAGGCAACCTAGGAAGGTTTTTTTTAAGTTGCGTTACAAGCCATTCACACATTGGCAAAAAAAGCTGAATATTACACGAAATTGTTACGTATTGCACCTTTAAAGACCCCCTCCATTCTCATTACCGCTAATCCTTTAAGGGATTGTTCACCCAAAAATGAAAATTCTCTTACCCTCATGCCATCCCAGTATGACACAGTAAGTATGTATGACTTTCTTTCTTCTGCAGAACACAAGATTTTTAGAAAAATATCTCTGCTCTGTAGGTCCATTCAATGCAGGTGAATGGTGGCCTGAATTTGAATGTCAGAAAATCAGATAAAGGCAGCTTAAAAGAAATCCATATGACTCCAGAGGTTAAATTCACATATTCAGAAGCTATGTATATGTGAGTAAGACACAGCTCAATATTTAAATCCTTTTTGTGGACCTTCTGGTGATTCGCATTCTTTGTGCATATTGCCACCTACTGGGTAGGGTGGAGAATTTATGGTAAAAAAGGACATAAATATGAATCTGTTTCTAACCCATACCTATCATATTGCTTCTGAAGATATGGATTAAACCACTAGAGTTTTATGGATTACTTTTATGCTCACTTTATATGCTTATTAGACCTTCAAATTTCTGACCACAATTCACTTGCATTGTGAGGACCTACAGAGCTGAAATACTCTTATAAAAATCTTTGTTTGTGTTCAGCAGAAGAAAGAAAATCATACACATCTGGGATAGCATAAGGGTGAGTAAATGATGAGAGAATTTTCATTTTGGGGTGATCTATCTCTTTAATAAAGCCAACAATGCATAAAATTGTAAACACACTCAGTGGCTATATCTGTACATCTTCCAGTAATCTACACATGTTCCTGTCATTTGTTGTATATGCAAAGTCCTGGTCGAATGCAGTGGCCCCAAAAACTATTTAGACACCTTTGGACAATTGATTTACACTTGTTGCATACAAAATGACTGAATTTCATTTCATTAGATTCTAAATATTTAATCCGAACTAACTTCTCTTTTCTGAGCCATTTTTGCAATGACTTTAAAACTGTTAGAGAGTGATTCTTTTTTTTAATGAATGTATGAAGTCAATTCTCCTCAAGTCCATAACATTAGCTGTTTTATTTTTGTGCGTGTGAAATATTTGTGATATATTTCTTTTAAATAAATGCAACTTGGTTTTATATTTTATTATATAAGGCAAAGATATAATAAGGTAAAGACTTTTACACATTTTTGGTCTTAAGTCTGGCTTAAGTGCCCAAATACTTTTTGAGGCCAACTGTATTCTTGCAGCGTTACTCCAGTTGTTCATTCTCAAGCATGTCATGCCACTGACTTACCACTCAAAATAAATCAGTCAGACATCAGTCTAGGAATTTCTATTCCCCATCTGTTTTATTACACACACACAGACAGATACACATGTGGAGAGTATCACTTTGATGAACTGGCTAAATACAGAGGCCAGCTGAGGCTGCACAAAAAGAAAAAGTGTCGCCATCTACCTAACAGAGCAGCCCCATCCCATGCTTTCTCTCTTTTTGTCTATAGTCGCCTTGGAGAGGAACAGATGAAGAGAGTAGCTGGCCCTCTGGACATTGTTAAACCTGTGTTTTGTGCATGTGTGTGCATGTAACTCGGCTTGAAAGGGACAGGTGTTCCTTCAGTTGGAAGCAGTACACTGATAACATTACCATGACAACAGGACTCAAGAGACTTAGACCTCTATCACTGAACTAAAGCAATGAGATGCACGCACACAATCAAACATGCTGGCATCACACTGTTCTTTTATCTAGAACATATTTTTAGTGGATACAGCTTCTAGATCTGTGTCACAGTTGAGCTAGATACTGAACAGTACCTTTTGTGTGTGTTCATATGTATGTGTGTGTGTGTCAGTGCAGGATCTATATTTAGAGTGGGTGATGGCCTGCTTTAGTCAAGAGCTGAGGGGGGTCTGGCTGACTTTAATCATGCTGTTCATTCTCTGGTTTTTCTGTCCTCCTCCTTGTCACTCCCTTCTCATTCCTGCTCTACCTCCTCATTAATTTGGTTTGCATCGACTCCTTTTTGCTCTCTCACTCTTTTATTGTCTGTCCGTTGGTATTTGTTTCTTATTTAACTCTTTAACTATTTTCTCTACCGGTAAACCGTAGTTTGGTAGTAGAGAAAAAACGAACCAGCCCAAGATGGTTTGATGGTCTTAGCTGGTTCAAACTGGTCTTCCCACCTCATTTCTAACCTATGCTAATCAAACCCCCAACTTTGGTGTCATTAACCATAGAAGAATGCAAATGCAAGCGTACTATCCCCCTTAAAAGGATAGTTTACCCACAAATTCACTTAGGCTCTGTAGGTCCATAAAATCCAACTGAATGGTGATCAGACTTTCAAGCTCCAAAAAATCACAGGCAGCATTATAGTAAAAAAATATTTAAGTATTGATTTTTTTTCTCACCCAAAGTGATTGCATAATTTCAGAAGACACAGATTTAACCGCTGGAGTAGTATGGATTGCATTTATGCTGCCTTTATGTGATTTTTGGAGCTTAAAAGTTCTGGTCACCATTCACTTTTGTTGTATGGACCTGCAAAGCTGAAATATTCTTCTAAACATCTTTGTGTGTTCAGCTGAAGAAAGAAATTCATACATATCTAGGATGACATGAGTGTGAGTAAATGATGAGAGAATTTTCATTCTTGGATGAATTATCCCTTTAAATGCATTTGTGGGTCTTAAAAGAACCCATGTGGATTCTAATGGCTCATTACTAATAAAATGACTGTAAATGATAAAAAACTGTAATGATAATTGTATTTAAAATTTGGTTGATATATATTTTATTACATTCTGAAGAGTTGAACACATTGCAAATTAATTTGTAAAAAAGATGTATGACAGAAATATAGGAAATGTTCATGTTTGGTGGTGAAATATGAAAAGTATCAAAAACTGTACCCACACAAACACATATGTACCGTACAAGGTATATTTTGGGATAAAAAAAAGTTATAAACTTGAAAAAAGACAACCTCATATACTGCATGAGTCTATATTTCTACATTATGCAGCTATATTTGTTGTTCGAAATTGTGAGGCGTACTGAAAAAAGAAAAGTTGCAGTTTCAAACACACAAAGAAGTGGTCCAGGAGCAATAACCGTTGTGCCCTTGCTGTGAACTTGTCATCTAATCTCTGGTTACTCCATGGGGACTGTCCCTTTAATGGGTATAATGTCATGAACTTTGTATAAAAGCATCGGCTGAATGACAACTTGTTATACTTGCATACTACACATAAATATGAACGTGATCATGGTATTTAACATATATATAAGTACATAACAAATGAAAACTGAAAACAGTCAATGTATTTCAAGAGTAAAACAAGTGTTAAATGCATTGAACACCATAGTAAACACATAGAGGACCCACATATGCAGTCTAGGGGTACTGATGCATATTATCTTCAAATTAAAAAAATATTCAACTAAATGTTAAAAAGTCTGTTCACATGGTCAAAGACACTTTAATTGAGGAATGCCTGGAGTGGCACATCTAAAGACCACTTCATGTAAAAATTATAGCAAAAAGTAGACTTTGGACTTCTTAGAGCTGTCACACGAGTATTTATAACAGTTTCTCAAGAAAACTTAGTTAGGGCTAATTTACCATCAGCCGGTCATTGCAGGTAAATGCAAGTAACTAATGCAAGTTACGACATATTTCAGTTGAAATTATTTTATTTCATGAGAAGAAAGTGAATATGGAGTGCTATGAAAAACAGAACTAATGCACAGTAGAACATGCGTTGTCAGATATAGCGGTCTAATATACAGAGGCAAATATTTGACCACGGAATACCGCAATGACCAATCAAAATCAAGTGATGTGTACTTTAATGAAACAAAAGTTCATATATATCTATCTATCTATCTATCTATCTATCTATCTATATATATATATATATATATATGTGTGTGTGTGTGTGTGTACGGTTAAATGTTCAATGTTTGTATTTGCTGACATCCCTCCCACTCCTCCCATCCTTATTCTCTCTTTCTCTCTCTGCTTGCCTTTTAGGGACATGTAGACCTTGTTTGGTTGATGTTGTTCCTGTAAAAAACGAGGAGGGAGTTGTTATCATGTTCATCTTAAACTTCCAGGAGCTCTTAGACCCCTCCATGAAGAAAGGTGGCATCAAACAGCGAATGACACACAGCTGGCTACAGGCAGGTGTGTGTTCCCCACTATCTCTGTGTGTTGGAGAGATTCTAGCCCTTTCTGTAATACAGCCTTATAAGGTAAACAGATTATGTCTAAGGCAGTTTTTGATAAAGGTGATTCCAGAGTGTTTATGTATATGTAAAGTGTCTGCATATGCTTTTCAATGCAGTGTTGCATTGAACTATTATATAAAAGACTATGAGATATTCAGATATTTACATTTCATATATTCACAATTTTAGCATTATTCATTAATGATTAATTAATCAATTAGTTAAAGTAATTCCCTTGAAAGAAAATCTAAAATGAGATCTTAATATCTCTTGTTTCTCCTAGACAGCAATAAGATTGAATGCAAATGAGACCTTTGCTTAAATCACAGATTTTACTTCTGAGGAAGACTAAAGTGTCTATTCTAGAGTTCCAAAGAGACCTCAAGAATACCACACACTTTTGATTTTAGTCTAGTAGGATTGCTAAAATCAAAAGACATTTAATTGTCTCTGTATCAGGTCAAAGACGTAACATGAGGTTGCGAATGCCCTCTCTCCGTGTGAAACGGCAACCCTCCCTCCCGAAGGACCACTTTGAGGGAGTGGTTGTAGACTACCTACAGGTACATGCACATTCAATACACATCCACGTTCATATTCCCACACACACCTGATCTACAGCTCCCCTCTGTGTGTATTGCAGCCCTCTAATGAGGAGTTTGCCTTGAAAGACATGCAGATGTCATCCCAAGAAAGATGCATGAAGTCAGAGACCCAGGCCCTGATTAAGCAGAACCCCTCCACATGTGGCTTCTCCGGCCCATTCTCACCGCCCTCAGACCGGCTAGATCCCTGCGGACCCCCCCTCACCCACAGCCACTCCAGAGAGAGCCTGCGCCGCGCCTCCTCACTGCATGATATCGACGGCATGAGGGACCAGTGGAATGGTATGAACAACAGAGAGTGTTTTGTGTCTAGTTATATGTACAGTATGAGTGGAAAGTAGAATGAGATAATGTGTATAATCACCTAGTTTTTAGTTTGAAGTCACAGATTTCCGTATTCTCCAAGAACAAATAATCTGACCTATGCAATACACTTTAATTTTATAGTTCTATAATTTAGCTTTTTCAGCAATTCACTTATTTGCATTTATTTTTATTTCTTTGATGGGATTTTAGGAGAGACAAAGTTGACACTTCAACGAAACCTTCCTGAGAACTTTATTAAGTCTCCTGAGCTATGAAAGAGCTCTGAGAGCAAACAATTTTTCATCTGAGTGGTTTATTTATACACAGTTTATATATACAGTTTTATTTATTTTAACTTGTGATTCTGCTTCTAACAGGGTCAGAAATTAAGTGGGGCGCATTGCAAAAATGCCACTAAAAGTGACAAAAATGTCCAATAATATAAAGGGATAGTTCACCCAACAATGATAAATGATCTCATCATTTACTCACCCTCATGCCATCCCAGATGTATATGACTTTCTTTCTTCTGCTGAAAACAAACTATTTTTAGAAGCGTATTTCAGCTTTATAGGTCCAGACAATGGTATGAATGGTGGTCAGAATTTTGAAGGTCCAAAAAAAACAAAAATAAAATATAGCTGCAAGCAGCGATGGCGGGCCCAAGCCGGTGGCACCGCCACCCCCGTGCCTTTAGGGTTGCTGTGCACGATGGGCAATAACGTAACCTCGCTTTGACTGTCGAGAAGATGTGTGCTATAGACCTTGCATCAGTGTGGGCTCTGCAAAAGTGCGCATCGAGGGCACATATCAACCACAAAGTATGCGTGAGCACCCTTCTGATACCTAAAATGAAAAATGAGACACCCTACGGTCTCATGGAGTTAATGGACACATGAAATAAGTACACAAGACTGAAAATTCATATGAAGTGTGCCATTTGGGACAGGGCCTATGACTGTGAACCACAATAGTCACATCTATGAGGTAATTCAAATGTAGAATAATTTTTAATGTCATAGGATGTCATAGGCCAATATCTTTTGCAGCACTTAAATGTGTTAATCCAGAAGGCCAGTATTTATCTGGAGGTCTTTGTACAGGTTTATTAATGTAATTATAATTTACGCTTATGTGTTCCTATGATATGCAATGGAAGTACATTTTTATGTTTAACATGAGTGTATTCACAATACATAGCATACGATATCATATTTTACGATTATTTATCATTATGTTAAGTAGATCATTAAAGTTAAGATAGTAAATGTATTTATATATTTTGTAGTAGCTAATATAACAAGCAAGTACACTGTGGGAATTATGAATTATACCAATGGAGTCGTATGGATTGCTTTTATGCTCCCATTATTATGCTGTCCTTTTTTATTCATAAATTAATTTCCTCGCCACGGCCAAAACGTTGGAGATATCAAAAATCCATCCGCAATGTAGCATCCTCAATGTCTTGACTTCATGCTGACCGAGTTTGGTGGCGATTGGATTAATTCTCTAGGAGGAATATATATAATTCCAGAGCATGTGTTTCCAAACAACCTATAATAGCCGACTTCCTGTTGGGCTGGCGTAAAACTTAGAGCACGAAAGTTGTTCGGCCCGATGAGATCTAGAAGTGTTCCAAGTTTCATATTATTACATGCAAGCATGTTTGATATATGGACCAAGTTTTCAGACCCCGTTCAAGGGGGCGCTGTCGAGCCCCCCTGCCACGCCCGGGTACCAGCTTCAGCCCGGCCCCGATGGCCGCGGGTTCTGACCCGTGTGCAAAGTTTCAAGAGTTTTTGAGCACGTTAAGGGCCCCAAAACCTTGAAAAACAAAAATAAAAGCATTTCACTCATCAGCAAAATCAGCCCCCTCCCCCCAGACACAGAGAGACGTAGGGTCAGTGGGAGAGGCAGAGAAAATTCTCCAATAAATCCACATTCAAACCAAAATATCTGACTTTCTGTTGGTCTGAGCTAATGACTGTAAATTAGAAAGTTGTCCGGCTCGATGAGAACAATATAATTACTGAGTTTTGTGACTGTGGGTTAAAGTATAAAACCAACCCCTCACTTTTGTCAAAAGGTGGCGCTACTGAGCCCCTGCACCACGCCCATTTCTGAAACTTTGCACATGTCTACTGGCTAATAAATGTGATGTGTCTGTCGAGTTTCATGCAATTTCAAGTATGCTAAGAGTCTAAAAAGCATCAAAAAAGAATATTCGAGTTTGAAGCATTGCCGCTGCAACAGTATCCAAGATATCAATAATCCTTTCACATGTCTACATCTGCCGTGTGTTTACATTACACACCAAAAGTTTTAAGTAAATCGGGTAAAAATAAGAGGGTGATTTCAAAGCATTTTGAAAGTGACACACTTCCTTCTGCCAGTTGGTGGCGCTATAACTTTGACTCACAATAGTCACATCCATGCGATCGGGCTCTTACAGCGAACAAACTGCTGAAGTTTCATCGAGATCAATTAATGTATGCAGAAGTTATAACACACTTCCTGTTTCTCTTTTCGCGCCATCATTTCGTTTCCTCGCCACGGCCAAACCGTTCGAGATATCAAAAATCCGCCGGCAATTTTTCATCCTCAATGTCTTGACTTCATGCTGACCGAGTTTCGTGGCGATTGGTGGAATTCTCTAGGAGGAGTATTTCAAATTCCATTGCATGCCTTTTCCAAACAACCCTAAATAGACGATTTCCTGTTGGGCTGAGGTAAAAAGTAAAAGTATGAAGGATATATGAAACGATGAGATCTATATGTGTACCGAGTTTCATATTATTACATGCAAGCGTGTTTGATTTATGGACCAAGTTTTCGGACCCCGTTCCAGGGGGCGCCGTCGAGCCCCCCTGCCACGCCCCGGTACCAGCTTCAGCCCGGCCCTAATGGCCGCGGGTTCTGACCCGTGTGCAAAGTTTCAAGAGTTTTCGAGCACGTTAAGAGCCCCAAAAGTGCCCCAATAGTCGTAAAAAAAATAATAATCATAGTCATCCTAACGAAAACAATAGGGCCTTGCCTTTTCAAGGCTTGGGCCCTAAAAAACTCCAGAAGACTCCAGTGGTTAAATCCATATCTTCAGAAGTGATATGAGAAGTGTGGGTGAGAAAAGGTCCCTTTTACTACAAATCTCTTCTTTCACTTTTTCTTTTGACTTAATATTTATCATCCACACCTTTCAAATAACTTCTGAAGATATGGATTTAACCACTGGAGTCATGAGTATTAATTTTAATTTCTTTGACTTTCTATGCTTTTTGGAGCTTCAAAGTTCCGGCCACCATTCACTTGGATTGTTTGTATCTACTGTGCTGAGAAATTCTTCTATAAATCATAATTTGTGTTCTGCAGAAGAAAGAAAGTCATACACATCTGAGATGGTGTGAGGGTGAGTAAATTATTCAAGAATTTTCATTTTTGGTGGGAGTATCCCTTTAAAATGTTAGGTTAAAAATGCCCCTGTAATGAATTCCTTTGTTTTTAATCTGAAACATCTGAAATAGTTCCAGCCTAGTTATGCATTTTACCACTTTTTAATGTTAATGAACTGGTTATATTGAAGGATTTAACCTAAAAGTATGATATACTGTATGTTTTTATTTTGTTTTAGTAAAAATTGCCCTCGTAAAGGTAAAAACTGTCCCTGAAAATCAAATGCAGGAGGCAAAAACTCCCCTAATAGTAAAGTTGATTTCTGACATTGGCTTCTACCATGTATTATAGTCACTAAACATTTGCTGTATAAAGCTCACTTTGGTTCTAGGTCATCACAAGTGTAAGGGTGCCTTGAAACCAATTTCATACAAAAATGCTGCATTTTACACCATTGACTGACTGGGCAGTGAAATTGTAGCTCTTTTTTTTTTTTTTTTTTTAAATGGTCAAATATCAGAGGAGTTGAAATAAAGCGTCATCAGTCAGATAGAATGGAGACTCCTCAGCATATTCTAATTGCACACACAACCCTATTTGATCAACTCTCTCACCTCTGCTGTGAATAAAGTCTTCCATTAGCATTGAACACACGGACCATGACAAAGTACATGATGTGCCTTTAATGGAAATTAAGTATTATGCTTGAATTTATCCTTGAATATATAAGAAGTTTGATCAAAAGCCAAATAGCTTAAAACAGCAGTACTATTTGATACAAAATAGCTTGTATCATTTTCTAATGGAGTTTGTGGAACCGCTCCAAAAGCAGCACAATGCTCAGTGTTATGAGTACAACAAAGCAGTCTACTTTAACATGTTAAAAAGCAAGTCTCTGGATGTCCATAAGAGTTCCTTTCTGTTAATATACAGCTGTCCGCATGACTCATAAATGCATTCTAATGTCATCATTATTGTATTCTGCACACAAACAGCAACATTACCGGCACTGTAATTAGCAGATGCAGGGTGATAGTGCAAGTCGCATGATATGATATAAACTGTTCATTAACCTGTCATTATTTTAATCTAAATTTGTAATGTTTTCTGCTCTTCTAAGCCACTTGAATGGATAGTTCACCTAGCAACAAACGTTATGTCATCAATTCAGCCTCATGTTGTTTCAAACCCAGATTACTTTTTTCTTCTGTGGAACACAAAAAGGAGATGTTAGGAAGAATGTTCAGTCTCAGTCACATTCACTAAGAATAATATTTAAATTAAAATGGAACTAATATAGTACACCAAACAAAACTGGTTTCTGAACAACATGAGGGTGAGTAAATTATGAAACTTTTTTTTATGATTGTACTTTTCTTTAAGTCTACCGTTCAATAAATGTTGTAAGGGCTGACCAGAGGGTGTGATGTCTTTTTTATTTTTTTTTCAGATCTGAAGCCCAGTAATCTAAACTCCACTTCAGATTCTGATTTGATGCGGCACCGCGCCATTGGCCGGATTCCGCAAGTGACGTTATCATTTGGCTCGGACCGGCTCAGACCCCCCTCGCCCACTGAAATCGAGATCATTGCACCCAGCAAGATTAAAGATCGCACACAGAACGTCTCGGAAAAGGTCACTCAAGTCACACAGGTAATATAAAAAGTATTTCACAGCTTATCATGGTATTCAATTGCATTTACATGCAAATGCATCTAGATTGTTCCTTATCTTCCTTAGTGGGACCTAAAGGTATTCCCATCTTCTATTATGTGAAGTCGATATGGTAACAATATAAAATAAGGCTAGATTTGCAGAGTGCTTTCAAGGCAGCAAAAGAGTACTGTTTCATTTTTAGTCAAGCTTTAGGTATTTGATTCTTTGTCAATGAAATGCTGTATCAAAGCCGCTTTGCCATTGCCAAGTCATTCAACACAAAACATTTTCTCACCTAAGGAACTATACTTCTTCTGAGCCATTTTCAGGGGATTTTTAACTCCTACTCTGGATTAGGTACTTTGGGGTGTATAGGGACTGTGGGAGACTATGGGCTGCAGCCTACGATGGGTCAAAAATCTAAGATGCGCTATCATAGAGAAAGGAGAGGAGTACACAGCCACCATTGTAAACAACTAGCTGCTAGCATGGTACTCAGAGGATTGTGCTAATTTTACAATTCCCTTAAAAGAAATAAAATAAAACCAACAAAGGATCCAAAGAGTTTCACGTGTGTGTGTGTGTGTGTGTGTGTGTGTGTGTGTGTGTAAATTCATCGGGAGACACTTGTTGTGGCAAAAATTATTAACCAACCATTATCACTGCATAAGAGACACTCTGAATCAAACAGTCTTTTAAAAGAATTTATTCTTGCAAGAAGGACTCAGTCATTGCACAGGAATCAATCTGTGTCATGATTGTGTGTGTCGTTATCAGGCAGGGCTGCCTCCTCTTTATAAATGTTTTCCCCCAAGGTCTCTAACAGAAGCAGACCCCCCCACACACATACACACACACACACACACACACACACACACACATTCCTTGGATACAG
This sequence comes from Xyrauchen texanus, assembly GCF_025860055.1. Lineage (NCBI taxonomy): Eukaryota > Metazoa > Chordata > Actinopteri > Cypriniformes > Catostomidae > Xyrauchen > Xyrauchen texanus. The sequence goes on from NC_068287.1 coordinate 27,813,749, forward strand.
GGACTAGGCTACTAGGCCTGATTTACTACTAACCAGCCCAAACGTACACCCCTGTACTACATGACCTCTGACATGAAGAGGGCAGAGGTCCCCACTCAGCCTGGACCTAGGTATCTCGGTTCTGCTTTTCAGTCGTAAATACTGTCCCTTCTTCAAACATTAATTTTCCATCCTCCTCTCCAGATCAGAAGACCAGGTGGCATTCCTTTGCAATGACTGTTACTGACCAATGAGTATCAAAATTTCTACAACAATTCCCCGCTTTTTATCATTCAGATTACTCAATCACAATATTAAACAATAAGAAATTTTTTTAAGTCATATCATCACACTTACACTCTTCATCTCTGATTTTCGCATAAATGATCACTCTCTTAAACATTTTTGAAACAACATTTGGAAAAAATAAAAAGCTTAGGCTGTTTTTTGTGGGGATAGTCCCCTGAAGTATTAGCAAGCAAGTAAAGACTTTATCTGAAGCCGGGCTAAATGAGTAAACACTGTTACTGCACGTCTGACATAAAATCAGGCCCTCAGTCACCTCAGTATAAACAAGGAATAGTGTACAGATTAAGTAGGAAAAACACATAAATTTAACATTTTGGTTATGTCAGCAGGCTATAAAATACAAAGAATAAAAGTATAACAAAATCCCTAATTTCAAACCCTCTCCTTGTACGTCATCTCGTAACATGGGTGACCGCTGCTTATAACCCTCATTACATATCAAAACATTCACAGAAAGGGAAGACATACCTCATTTTAACACATTTCACAGTAGCTCTCGCTACTTGTATCATCATATTTGTGTTCATCATCCTCTGGATAGACTGTCATTTTTACCATTTGAACAGACACTCCTGCTTTAACCAGTCTCTGTACTGAGCTGGAAACACACGTTATGATGCATGGTAAACATAACAATATCAAAAGTCCTATCACCGCAATTGGTAACACAGTTTGAATCAGCCAATAAACCCATCCTCCCCAGAGATTCATAAACCAAGTAAACCACATACTCTCAACATGTTCTGGCTCCTGTACGACTCCTGTCATGTGTTCAATTACATTTGTGATGTTGTCACTGTAATCTGGAATATTGAAACAACAAGACATTCCCAACATTTTGCAAACTCCCCCTTTCTCTGCAGTTAACGTATCAAGAACCAACCTGTTTTGAATCTCTTAACTGTTTCATTTCATAATTTATCATTGTCAAAGCATTTTCTGTGCTATTAGCTATTGCTAATACTGTCCATGCTAGCCCATTTATCTTATTAATTGTTACCGTTGTACCCACCCATAAGAACAATGACCACCCCACATTTGCTGCATAGTGCTTTGGTAAAACCCCAGACAAAATTTCAACATTTCTTTTTTCCCTTCCCACCCCAGGTGCCCTGTTTGGCAAATACACAGATGTACCCACATTCATCAAAGCTTGATAATAACACCCTGACTATTTCTTTGGCATTCGATGAAATGCCCTGTTGCCATCAAGGCGGGATGGTCTGACTGCAGGGTCAAAATCAACGTGAAGGACAGAACAGCGGACATCTGTACAGCCGTCATCAACGACAAAGAAGTCAACTTCACATGCCCATTCAGCAAGCCACACACCCACACTGCTGCAGGTGAAGTTTCATGCGGCTTGCTGAATGGGCATGTGAAGTTGACTTCTTTGTCGTTGATGACGGCTGTACAGATGTCCGCTGTTCTGTCCTTCACGTTGATTTTGACCCTGCAGTCAGACCATCCTGCCTTGATCAGAAATTCTTACTTGTTTCAGCTCTACTCGCATTCCATCCCTGTTGCTGCTGAGTCTGTGGTTCGTTTGTACTCTGAATCTTTCGTCGTTCCCCTTCTTGTAGTCGTAGTAGTACGCTTTCACTTCGCCCCACTTGCATGGATCTCTGCAGACATAGAAAGGTGCATACTCTTCGCTGCATCCCTCACAGTTCGGACAGTTCTTTTGAAACGGGTTACAGTTGAAAGTCACATTTGTTCCTTCCTGAATCGTGATGATTTCTCCTTCCAGGCCACGCGTTGGCTCCATGAACATAAATGCACTTCTCTTGACACGTCGGATGGGATTGTTTGGCGCAATCGTCTCAGTCCAGTTGGACCCACGTAGTTCTCTCTGCGACCTTCCCTGCCGTGTGAGTCGTCAGTAGCACTTGGAATGGTCCCAGCCACCTTTTCGCCTTCCAGCACTTTCTCCTCCGGTCATGAATCACAACGAAATCGACAGGCCTGATTTTATGCAGGAAAGTTTTAGAAACCTTCCCCTGAGCGGCTTTCACCTGAACACAAACATTGGACAACAGAGAAGACATTTCTTTGCAATAATTCAACATGTCATTCTCACACAGATCTGTTGATGGCAGCCTCTGTCAACCCCCCTCTATTCTCATGAATGGGGGTCTACCAAAAAGTATTTCAAATGGACTTAAGTTTGACTCTTTTTCTCATTCTGGTGTACGTCAAGTGGTTTAACCCATGTGAGCCCAGTTTCCTCACAGCACTTAGCCAATTTGTTCTTGATCATTTGATTCTCCCTCTCAACAGCACCTCCACTGGCGGCGTGGTAACTGCAGTGAGTTCTCATGTCAATTCCCAAAAACTGACCCACCTGCTTTATTGCTTCATTGACAAAGTGTGTCCCATTGTCCGAGCTGATTTTCCTTGGAATTACCCCTCTCGGAACAATCTCGGTTAAAAGACCCTTCGCTACTGCTGCTGACTTGTTTCGAGGTTGGGAAGGCCTCAACCCATTTGGACCACATGTCAACCATCACCAGGCAGTATTTCTGTTTCCTACAAGGGGTTAACTCGATGAAATCCATCATCAGATACTCAAAAGGCCCCCCTGATTGTGGTTTAGATACTATAGGTGTTTTTATCACTCTTGCCACGTTATGTGTGTTACAAATGACACATCTTTTGCAAAACTTTTCAGCAAATATCGTGAAACCCTTTGTAAACCACAATTCTTTCATTTGCGCAACCATCCCCGCTTTTGATACATGGTCTTACCCGTGTATCAACTTTCCATAATGAGGAAAGAAGTGTTTGGGTAAACAAGGCATGCATCACAGCTCATCCACACATTCTCCTTAAAGCTACAGCCAGCCGCCTTCCACCTGTTTTTCTCCTCGCCTGTGGAAAAAGTTTGCATGCTCTGTAAACAAGAAGAAATGTTGAGGTTATTGTCAGATATCAAAGCACACGTAGTCTCTTTTGTCTCCATTGCTGCCACGGCCTTCGCTGCCGCGTCTGCTCCTGCGTTTCCTGTTGAGACTGAACTGTTATCGTTAGTGTGCGCTGTGCATTTGCAAATCGTGACCTTGTCTGGTAAAAGAATGGCCTCCAAAAGCTCAGACACAAGAGATGCATTTAATATTGGACGACCATCTGACTTCTGAAATTTTCTGTGCTTCCATAAAACACCAAAATCGTGTGTTACCCCAAAGGCATAATGCGAATCTGTGTAAATTGTCACACATTTGTCTGCCATAAGTTTACATGCTTCTGTTAAAGCAACCAGTTCAGCTGCCTGAGCTGAATAATTTGATGGCAGGTTGCCAGATGTCACAACCTCAAATTCAGTGGTTATCGCGTAACCAACCTTATTCTTTCCTGTTTGTGGATCTTTGGAAGCCGACCCAGGAGTGGTGGTAACGTAGTGGGCTAAAGCACTGAACTGGTAATCAGAAGGTTGTAGGTTCGATCCCCCACAGCCACCACCATTGTGTCCTTGAGCAAGGCACTTAACTCCAGGTTGCTCCGGGGGGATTGTCCCTGTAATAAGTGCACTGTAAGTCGCTTTGGATAAAAGCGTCTGCCAGATGCATAAATATAAATATAAATGACCCATCCACAAAGAGGATATTGTCACAATTGTCTAATGGCGTGTCTAATAGATCTGGACGGGGTGTACAATGGGATTCAGTGTACCCCTGGCACAACCATGTGAATGTATAACCCTTATTGTCAAAATCAAACGCAAACCAAAACTGACTTTTCTGTTCCACTGGGACGCTAAAGAAAGCATTACAGTAAAATACATTGCATTTTGTGAAATTTGTGTCAAAATTGTGTAAGGGTTTGGTACACGTGCCGCCCTAGCAATGACAGCTGAATTGACGGCCTGAAGATCTTGTACAAATCGCCACTCAGTCAGTGAATTTTTATCTCTTATTTTCTTCACAGGGAAGATTGGAGTGCGCACTGGAGAATCATGCCATGGTATAATTATGCCTTCTTTCAATAAGGAGTCAAAAACTGGCATAATACCCTGCAATGCCTCCCGTTTTAGGGGGTATTGCGCTTGACACTGTCTGTAATCAGATTTTGGGGTGATTACAACCGGTTCACAGCCTTTTACTAGACCCACATCATATTTGTGTTTTGCCCACAGTCTAGGAGGTACTTCTGTCAGAGCAGGGTGGAATGTCTGAGACAGCAGTAGCTCCCCTCCCATTGTTCCCCACCGCGCTCTTCACAATAGCAGTTACAGTTCTCTGTACTTCAATCTCAAAATCACATTTTGACACAAATGCTCCTACACTTCTGCTGTGTTTCACTCCTGCACTTATTTCAGCCCAATCTTTTGCTTTTATGCATTCTCTCACAAAAGCACCCAGATCTGTCCACAGCTGCTCGTTGGCCTTGGCCAAAGATAAATGTGGCACAGCTTCTCCTGCTATCAAATAGAACTGCATTTGTTTTTCTGTCAGGCAAGCTGAGAGCGCACACACATTTTCTGTCCAGAAAATCTTATCAAATTTCACAGTCTCATTTTCTACCCCGTTAAACCACCCCTCCTCATATTGTGGTTCCCGTTCAATTACGACATGTGACGTGCAATGCAATTGGTCAGGCGTCATATTTTGCGATCTTTTGCCAATTTCAAGATCATTTTTGCCCAATCATCATTTTTCACACGCCATTCATATGCCCACTGCGGTTCAAATTTAGAACAACATATTTGTGGTTCTTCCTCAATGCTAATTCCAAAGGAACCCCCCGTAAGGGTCAAATTCAATTCACACATTAAATCTCTGGCCATTAGAGGCACCGGACAAGCTGGTGAACACAAAAATGCATGTTTAAATGTCCTCCCCTTCTCCGACTCACACTCTAAGGGCACTGTGAATTTTTCAGAAAACAAATGGCCCGACGCTGAAGTGCTCTCGTGCACTGACCCGGTCAATTTTGGGACACATGGCAAGTCACATGGTCGTATCGTAGAATGGCCAGCCCCAGAATATACCAAAAAATTTACTAATGTCCCCTCAACTAACATTTGACATCTCGGCATTTGTAAAAACCCTGAACTTTTGTACATTCTCAAACGTTCATCCGAAACATTATCACATAAAACTTCATCAGTCACACTCAAAGATTTGCAAGCATTGTCTTCATTGCAGAGAGCAGTATGTAAATCAATGTATGTGTGCGTGTTTTATGTGTGTGTGGTTAAGAAATGTTCACTTCCCTTTTCTGTAGCCAGCAGCTGATTGCCCTGTGCTCGACAGGGCAATCAAAATATTCATTACTTATTTTGAAAATATTCATTACTTATTTTGAATTACACAGATTTAAGAAGGAAATCATGGTTCATTGCTTTGACAAAGTCGGTGAAGAAATGCATTTTTCCGTGCAGACCCAGGTTCTAATCCGCCATTTGTCCCTCTTTTTCCCATCTTGTTTCCTGTCACCACTCTTAATATTTCCTTTAATACTACTTATAATAATAAATAAAAATAAATATAAGGGTTGATTTTCTCGCAGTGATTTGGTTACGATGAATGTTGGGGAGTTGAGAAAAAGGTTTGATCCGGATAAAATTAACCATGATTTTACTATAGTAATATTGTAGTACTCATGATTTTTGGAATTTTTTTAAATGCAATTTACCATAGTGTTACTACAGTAATATGGTTTTAATATAGTAACCATGTAAAACATTTTGGTTACTATGGTTTGACTTCAAAATACCAGGGGGAAACTATGGTACCTGTAGTAAAACCATGGTTAATTTTTGAAAGGGAGGGTTAGGTTTAGGGGTTGATGTAGGGTGTCTGTGGGGCTCTAAATAAACACAATAAACAAACTGCAGTGGTTCATTTTATATCATCAGCAAAATCATCAATATTCTGTACATCGCCCAGTCCTAGCAATATAAAAAAAGTGAAGGGTTGAGCAACTGTCTGACTTGGTCTGACTGGACTAGTTGACATCCCAGAAAAGATTTCACCAGTTCTCAACCGCCTGTGAGAAGGCTAAAGCTTGATGTCAGCATCTGCATCATTCACTATTTTGTAGCGTCTCCACACTAGCAGTTACTGACCTATATACAGAAAGTCCTGTGCCGATGTTGGCTGTGCTTATTAGGGTGTTGTGTGCGCATGCGCGCGCGCGCGTGTGTGTGTGGTGGACAGTGTATATAGGCACACACTGATTCCTGCAGTGTACTGGTGTGTGTTTCTGCATATTTGTGGAGTCGGTTTAGATAATGTACTCCACTATCAGGGCCATCAAAAAAACAATTTGGAAGTTCTTCATATAAGTGTAAGACACGTTAGTCTAGCGGTATGGTTTCCATTAATGTTTAAGGGGACCCGAACATAAATACAGACCAGTATATATATATATATATATATATATATATATATATATATATATATACGCATACATATATATACACATACATATGTGTGTGCGTTTTTATTATAAACTAAGCAAAATTACAACCAAGCCAGTGATGACCATTCATTTTCATTTATGGTTAAGAGCAGCTTTGACATTTTGATAACTTATTTTGTGTTCCATGATTAAAAAGTACAAAGAATTTGGAGCGACATGTTCCGTTTAAAGCAAATTATCTGCAGAAGGTGCGACTCGATTGGACTGACCAAATTTAGACACGTTAAAGGATGATTTCCAGTGTTGGCTAAGTTACTAAAAAAGATAATCAACTTAAAATTACAAACTATTTCCCTAAAACTAAAATCAGATTACTTAATTGAAAAAGTAAATGCATTACTGCATTTGCTGCAATTGTCACAGAAATGCAAACAGATGTACATATGAACATATGAATTAAAATTTGAACTATATTACACATAAACAATTTATTTTTAGAAATAGCTGTAACCCAAGTAATGTTCACTGAAAGTCAGTAACTGTAATCTGATTACAAGAATTTAAAATGCAATTTTACACTACTTTTGTGCCTAAAAGTAATTCGATTACAGTAATGAATTACTCTGTAATCTAGTTACGACAATCACTGATGATTTATGCCACTGTGCTTTAGATGAACATGCTTTTTTGACCTACAATAAATGTGCAACTCATTATCTAAGATACACAATAATTGTTTTTGAAAGTTGCATTCCAAACCCACTTGGCTCAAAAAACAGAGGGTGCACATTTGAATGGACCTAACACGTTTGCTTTGAGAGTGAAGTGGTTAAAGATTGGGTGGGCACTTTCACACAGTTGAAATGATGGAGAGAGTGAAAGACAGAGATTGCATTGGTGACGTCTCTCTCCATGGACACACATGGGAGACTGTGTTGTCCTACCAGTGGAAAAATCAATCCGGCTGACAAATCTACTGCAAGCTTGCACATTCCAATCATAAAACCTGTGTGTGTGTGTGTGTGTGTGTGTGTGTGTGTGTGTGTGTGTGTGTGTGTGTGTAGCGTGTATTTATCACTTTGTGGGGACCAAATGTCCCCATAAGGATAGTAAAACCCGAAATTTTTGACCTTGTGGGGACATTTTGTCAGTCCCCATGAGGAAAACAGCTTATAAATCATACTAAATTATGTTTTTTGAAAATGTAAAAATGCAGAAAGTTTTCTGTGAGGGTTAGGTTTAGGGGTAGGGTTAGGTTTAGGGGATAGAATATAAAGTTTGTACAGTATAAAAACCATTATGTCTATGGAAAGTCCCCATAAAACATGGAAACACAACGTGGTGTGTGTGTGTGTGTGTGTGTGTGTGTGTGTGTGTGTGTGTGTGTGTGTGTGTGTGTGTTTGACATCAGTTTTTTAATGCAGGGTATGACATATTCCCACAGCTGGACTGGGCTATAGACATACATCTTTCCTCCTCCTCTTTTTCCTAATCGTTCCTTTTCCATTCAATGAAAAATAAAATGTTTTGTGGTACAAAATATTTTGTACTGAAATAAGTTCTGTCTACATTGAATAAGTTAGTTTAAGCATGAATTTGAAAGTATCAAGTAAATTCTACATTTGTACTCTATTCAAACAAAATAAAAAAATAATAAGTACATATTATTTATGATATTATATATCATGTATCAATCCTAAAGTAGAAAACCTTGTCATATTTATTTGCTAATTAGAGCAATTAGGTAAATAAAATAAGTAAGTAAATTTTACTTAAGTTTTCAGACCTGGTGTTCACAGCATGCACCAGGCTTGAATAATTAATGAGCTTGTGTGGTGTCACTGTTTGCAAGTTGATTTAAACCTTTTTAATTGTTTATTTTGTTGTTATATTTGGTAAATTGTTGTTTTGTGAGTCTGAAATTGTCTATCCAAAATTACCCGTTCATGACAACAAATCATATCTGTTGCCAGGTGATGTTGTCAAATAGACTACATAGCGTACATTAAGTGTGGAAGATGTCTGTATGTCATGTGATTCATGAGTAAGAATGTTTAAAAAACATTGAAAGCTATACATTTCTAAAAGCAAGGCTTTAATCAGTACTACACTGCTTAAGTAACATGTACAAACAGAGTAAAATTGACTTGAAACAGAGTATTGCAAAAAGATTTTTACTTGAGAATTTCTTATTAAAGCCACCATTGTGTGTAGCATTTACATTAACATATGGTCTATTAAATTTACCTGCAATTTCTGCGTGGAAATTGTTTCCTAGGTTTCTTTTTTTTAAGTAAGTAAACCCAACTTTTTTCAGTGTACTTTTTATCTTACAAAAGACCTCATATGCATGCTCATCTTTTATATATTTAATGCAATATTACGGTAAATTCCATATTTCTAAAGTATATACAGTACTGTGTAAAAGTCTTTGTCACATAAAAAATTGTCTTAAGATGGTTATTTTTATCTTCAGATTTAGTGTGTCAATAGGAAATATAAATTTTAGACTCCCAAACATTACTTTTGCAAATAGAATAGAATAGAATAGAATAGAAGAACAGGGAGCCCTGCAGCAGATGTCATGATCCCCACAAAACCCCTCCCACTGAACATCATGTCAGTCTGGGATAACATAAAGAGGCAGACGCAATTGAGACAGCCTAAATAGATAGAAGAACTGTGGTGAGTTCTCCAAGAAGCTTGGAACATCTCGTCTGCCAACAACCAAGAAAAACTGTGTCTTGGTGTACCTAGGTGCATTGGGGCTGTTTTGAAGGCAAAGTCACACCAAATATTGATTTAGCTTTTTTTTTTTTGGTTTACTAGACTTCAAATGTAGTATGGGTTCAGGTTTCTTATATCGCTGTTTCCTGATATACTTCACAGTTATAAAATGTACAAACTATTACTTAACAGAAATTAATTTAGAAACACATGATGTGTTTTGATCCATGATCAATGGAAACATGTAAATTTGTCACAATGTAACCATCACCAATGTTCAAGCCAAATCTACACCCTTGCATGGGGGGTATAATTATTGTTTTTGTAGGGTATTTGGAAGAGTAATGAGAGACTGCGAGTCCTAGTAAAGGTTAAAGAAATGCTGGTAATATTAAACTTTTTTGGTTTGTAAAGGGGAAAGGTGGGGTGTGAAGAAGAGCCCTGGAATAATTACATATATTTGAAGGGAAATTGATCTGTAGCTGAGGCAATTGAGAACAACGGAACATATATTTACCAAAATTAAGAAATTGTAATATTTTATTTATTCAGCTTAGGTTCAGTAAGTTTTCAGTTTAACTTGTTGTTGGAAAGTATTAAGTGCATTTAAGTGTGTGTGTATGTGTGTGTGTGTGTGTGTGTGTGTGTGTGGTTTGCTCTCTGGTGGTGACCTTGGCCTCTAGGGCTAATGGAAGTAGAGGGCAGTGACAGCAGAGGCCACAGAGAAAACGCCTGTCTATTTCGCTACCCACACACATCTGAGTTTGCATACTAAATGCACTCTCTTTCTCTGGAACTTCCTTTTTCTTTCTCTCTCACTCGCTGTCTTGTTTTCTCACACTCATGTTTATGTACTCTTCCCTAAAATATACATTCATACTTTGTTAAAATGTAATTGTTATTATTAAACTGAAAATGTAAGAAATTAGTGTGAAGCTAGTTGATGACCAGAGGGAAATTTGCTTTAATTTTATGGTAATAATGGTAGTGTTTTGAAGGCTGTTTGTTGTCTTTTAGAGGCGTTTCATCCTGTGATAGAACTATAACAGGCAATTCCTGGCTTGATAATTGGACTTCGATTCGACACTGAGCAAGAAGGGAAATGATCGCCTGCATTGATCTTTGTTACTATTGATTTGTCTACATAACATGACGTACCTAGTTATGTGACAGGCTGTACTGTATTCTGTAGTCTGTACTGTAGTCTGAGTGAAGGATATTTTGTAGAGCATTCATCTTTGACTGACATATAAGACTGAATTTGGTAGATACAATGATTTTTTTAAATCCTTATCCAGTAATCATTAAGATCTGGAAAAGTCATGTAAAGGTCATGGAAATTCATTGGTCAAAAGGGGTGGGAACTCTTTAGATACCTTATATTGTGTGGTTTGGAAACCTGGTGTGACATTTCTGGTTGAAATGGGTCATAGTTATTTATACATGTGTGTATATAGCTGCTTTTTTGCTGCTTTCATTTCAATTCAGTGTATTTAGTTGTGTTTCTTTTATTTACAAAATCTGTCTATGCAACTCCACAAAATGCAATGCAGTATGTAAACATAAAGAATAATTAGAGTAAATAAACTAATGTGATATACTGTAGGCATACCACAGTGCAACTGCAAAACAAGGGCAAAAAATATTGACATTGTGCTTCACAGAATTTAAGTGGAATGTATACCGTATAAAGTGTAGTTTGCATTAAAAGTGTGCAATATGTGCACATTATCTACTTTACTGAATTCTAAATTCTACATTGAAGTTTTGTTCCTTTTGTTTAATTATATTTCATACTTTCAAAAATTTTATCCCAGCCTAATATACAGAGACAACTATAAGTAAGCCATTCATAGATTCATTTTCTTGAAAACTGTAAACACTGTGACTCTGTGGCACTATGAAAATTCCTGTGGTTGTTTTGAGTGACCTGCTTAGACCCACCACTACAACGTTGCTCAACCCATGGCGTGATTTGGGTGATCTGACTGTTTGAACAACGGCAAAAGTTTTGAAAAAATTATTTAGTTTTGCAGTTGCGTTCGGTGTCGCAGAAATTACATACTTCAGCTTTTATATTCAAAATAAATTAAATACGAGAGAAAACATATTTTATTGATTTGAATTATTATTATTATTATTTTTTTTTTTTATTTCCTCCCCTTTTCTCCCCAATTTGGAATGCCCAATTCCCAATGCACTCTAAGTCCTCATGGTGGCATAGTGACTCACCTCAATCCGGGTGCCGGAGGATGAATCTCGCGCCCTGGATTCGAATTTGTGACTCCAGGGGTAGTAGTCAGTGTCTTTACTCTCTGAGCTACCCAAGCCGCTATTGATTTGATTATTTCATTTTTTACATTTTCTTTGTAAATATTTGCAATTTTCGATAGATTACTTTAAACATTGTTCTTTACATATTCTCAATATTATCTGAAAACATTTCTTCAGTGCTTGGAAATAAAAATATCAAGATTTCAGTGTAGTATTTGTAATTCAGTGAGGTAGTTTAGTTTCTTCGTGATGTCCCGACACAAAGCATTACAGTCTGAAGCAGAAGAGGAAGACGTTTAATGAGTCAGAAGCAGACAGTATAACATCCCAAAATATATCCGTCAGTAGATTTAGGGTTGTACAAAGTTGTCAGACTTTGAAAGGCTACAATTACAACTAGATAGGTACATTTTTTTTCAGGAAATGTGAGTGGTGCTTGCTGTGGCAAAACTCGTCAAATAACATTTTATAACTTGTTGCTAAGCACTAAAATAATGGTATTAAAATGTTGTTCGCATGTGTTTTTCATGATGGTAGCATGTAGTTGTTAAATTTAAGTTAGCATGATGCTATCACGTTTTTAGCATGTTTTAGCACTTCGCTAGGCGATGCTATCATGATGCTATCACGTTTTTAACATGTTTTAACACTTCCCTAGGTGATGCTAAAATGTGTTAGCATGATGCTAGCACGTTTTTAGCATGTTTTAACACTTCGCTAGGTGATGCTAGCATGTGTTAGCATGATGCTATCATGTTTGTAGCATGTTTTAGCACTTCGCTAGGCAATGCTAACATGTGTTAGCATGATAGCACGTTTTTAGCATGTTTTAGCACTTCGCTAGGTGATGCTAACATGTGTTAGCATGATGCTAGCACGTTTTTAGCATGTTTTAGCACTTCGCTAGGTGATGCGAACATGTGTTAACATGATGCTATCACTTTTTTAGCATCTTTTAGCACTTCACTAGGCAATGCTAGCATGTGTTAAATGATGCTAACAAGTTTTTAGCATGTTTTAGCACATCGCTAGGTGATGCTAACATGTGTTAACATGAAGCTAGCATGTTATTAGCATGTTAGAACACTTTGCAAGGTGATGCTAGCATGTGTTAGCATGATGCTAGCACGTTTTTAGCATATTAGAGCGCTCGCTATGCGACGCTAGCATGTGTTATGATGCTAGCACATTTTTAGCATGATTTGGCACTTCACTAGGCTATGCTAGCAAGTGTTAGCATGATGCTAGCACGTTTTTAGCATGTTTTAGGGTGTGGCTATGAAGATTTTAGGTCATTACTTATTGGCTGCTTGATAATATAAATCCTCTGAGGGAGAGAGAGAGGGAGAGACGCAGGGCTGTCAGGCCCTTTTTGTCTGTGTGTGTGAAAAGGTCAGTTGGGATTTAAATTTCTGAACATTCCGCAATGTTAAGTCAATGGGACTTTTTTGGCCGCTTTTTCATCCGCTGTGCGAACATCGTACCCCCGATCGCTTAGAAAAGTCATAGCACACGTGTCCTCAATAGGCCGTTCGATTTGACACCTCATTCGTGGGTCTACGCCAAACGGTGCGGGACGAGTTAGGTGCCGAAGTTTTGTACGGAGATAGAATAATAAGTATGTGAGATTACAATAGTGTTGCTTTGCAAGCACCACTAATGAATCAATGATTTAATTTGGTAATGCTTTTGTGGTGCTTTGAGTTCAGTTTAAGGTGCATTAGAAAAAACTATCATACAGTCTCAATAATACATTGTCACTGTCTTGCGTGTTTATGTGTACACAAACGCAACCTGTCTGTTTGTGAGAGGTGCATCCTTTGCAATGCATATATTACATCCATTTTTGCACAAAGGCTAATCATTATGCAAATCGGATGGCCTTTGTCCATTCCACACCTTTGTCGGTTTGTTTGCGTATGCGTATGAGGAAAAAGAGGGCGAGAGACAGAAAGGGAGGTGTTGTCCAGTGTCAGTGCGCTGTGGTTCCCTGTCTCAGCATAGCTCAGAGAATGCCACCATGAGCTTGAAAGAGAAACTTAAGCCGGTAAGTACAAATTCTTGCCTTGCCCTTTATTTATCTCCTCCGTATCCACTCACTCTTTTCACAACTTTGCTGCTTTGTGTTTCTCTCTCACTGTCTCTGATTTTACCCCTTCCCACACCTGGTTGAAAAAGAAATAGGTCAGGACATTGATGGATTTGAATGGCAGCTGATGCCACACACATAGATCATTGTAAATGGTGTTGTTTTGGTGTCAGTCTCTATTGTGACTTATGAGACATGCTGACTTGAACAACTGATAATTCTTTTGTGATGTACTTTTAGTCTGTTGACACATCCCTTTTGTTTTGGTTTCTGTTTGTTTTTCCTTTTTAATTTTTTGTTTTGTCTTGATGCCATTGACTGTGTTTTTCTTTGCTTATTGTTGTAGCTTATGGAAACACCCCTTTATTTGGCATTTGTTTGTTTTTTCTTTATTTTTCTTTTTGCTATTCACCATTTATTTATTTGTTATAGTAGCAAGAATGCATTCTTTTATGTTGCTTTTGTTTAGTTTTTTCTTTGTTTTTTTTTATTGCAATTCACCATTTTTGTTTGTTTATTCGTTTGTTTGTTTTAGTAGCATGTGGCACATCCCATTTATATTGCTTTAAGTTATTTTTTCTTTATTTTTTTCTTATGGCCGTTCACTTGTTTTTGTTTTGTTTGTTTTAAAGCATGTGAACACCAATTATTTTGCATTTATTACCGCCATTCATCATGTTTTATTTTGCATGTTTAAGCGTAGTGAAGCGTGTTAAAAGCTGCTTTGTCATAGCATGGAGGAAAGTATTTTTTTAAATGCTAATAACACACAGGACTGTGGAACACATGTAATAGAAATCTTACAATGGCCTTAGTTGCACGAGATAAAGTTGCTCCTAAAATTTTTGCTCTGTACATATTTGACATTTGTGTATCTTTGTGTGTGTGTGTGTGTGTGTGTGTGTGTGTGTGTCACTGAGTTTGTGGCTGTGGTCAGCGTGCAGAGGGTGAGAATGGATTTGCCTAGTTCCATCATAATGAAACAGAGTGTTAGATTATATCAATAAGCACAGATATCTCGCTCCAGTGAATTCGTGTGTGTACATGTGAGTGCCTTCTATGTGTGGTCATTAGGGGCTCCCCAGCACATGGATTTGAATGTGCACTCTCACAGTGTGTTTGTGTGTATTCATAGATGTGCCGACTGATAAAAGAGAACTGTGGAAAAGGTGGGACTCCACTTGATGAGGACATTTTGATACAGTCACATACATATATATGTAATTTCTGCTTGAATTTGATGATTCATGTCCAGTTCTTACATTGTATTAAAATTGAGCATATTGTATGTTGATTTAGGGTTTCAAAGTTTTTTAAATTAATTTTTATATTAAGGATAGGAATATGTGTATTTTTGTAAATGCATTGTGGCCCCTTTTACCACTCACTGAATATTGGTGCTGTAATCTGTATCACTTTTGTACAGAATGAGCTGTTTGTATCTTCTTTTCAGGGCCACTGCATTCTTATGACTATGCCACATAAAATTGAGCAATAATACTGCGTGCGTGCGTGTGTGTGTGTGTGTGTGTGTGTGTGTGTGTGTGTCATATCAGGTAAGACTCCCAAAACAGATCTGAGACATTCTTTACACCTAATGGTGGAGAGACGTTTTATAGGAAGTGTGAAAAATCAATGCTAAAATTGTATCTCCTAGCTTATTGTGCCAAGAAAACTGTAAGTTAGCCATTTGTAGGTTTGATATCCTCTGAAAGTATAGAAACGCTGGTTTTGTGGCACTTTTATCATTTGCTCTGTTAATTTAAGCCAAGGGGCTATATCCCTTAGAATTCCTATTAATTTTAATGGCAGTTATTATGCCTATACATGACCTGGGACCAGTTGGACCTGTTTGTCCTATTGAGACTATGGGGGGGCTTATGTAAGATGTGATCCATATTTGGGAAACCTATCATATTTTTTGTAAAATTGTTTGGTGCTGACAAACCATACAACACAACAAACAATTAAATATAGGCTAGTTCTGCTATATTATTAGTACTTATCCGCACCAGATACATCCTCTTTCCCTGCTGAAAAGAAGTTTTCTGCATATTGCAGCGTTGTTTTGCGCCCCCCATCCAGCCTGTCTTGGCCCATTCAGCTCCGTTTCACGGCCGGCCAACCAGGAAAGGTCCTGGTTCTCCCGATGGCCAGTCTGCCCCTGCTACAGACTGCTCTAATTGTCAAGAATTCGAGGCATTCTGCTGGGCAAATTCCTGACATTCCGTCTCAGTCTAGAGATCTGTCTGTGTCTCCATCTGTGGAAATTTCTAAAGAATACTAACCGGAAAAAAATATAAAATAAATAAAGGTCTCACTGTTACACTCTAATACTTGTTTTAACAGTAATTTAAAACATTGTGCAGTATTGATGTATTGTAAAAAGTTAGTTTCAGTTATTAAATAGCATTTGTTACAGTTGTATTAGATGTATCATTATTTATCTTTTTGGTGTAAACACCTTATGTGAGAGTGTGAGACCTGAAGTGCAGCAATCTGTAAATCTATGTTATTTGTAAGAGCTAGAGCATAACTTGAAATTCTTTCCAGGTTTATACAGTGCATTGTGTTAGACATGCAAATCAAAGTGACAAGATATTTGTTAATAGTTTGTGTTGTTTTGTTCAGTGCAAATGTTTATGAAAAGGTTTCTCATTTGTAGATCAGGTGATGCCATTGAAAACGATTTACTATGGGCTTCTTTGCATGTGGTATAAAATGGGCACTTGACACAAAAAAACAGATTGAGAAATTGAGGTAGAGAAAGTAAGAGAGAGAATGAGGAAGATATAGGGCTCTATATTTGTGAGTGCGCAAGGCGCTATGACCGTCCACAACATCTTATCCAATTTTCATGAGAGTGCTACTTCTAAGCACAATTTTCTTGCCAGCACAAATGGGTGTGGGTGGGAGTGTTTGCGCTACTGTGGGTGTAGGAGTGTATATTGAGGGTGTATTGTGTGTAAATGATGTGGCACAAAGCGCAGTTTTCTCTAAGAATTTGGTCGTTGCGCTAAGACATTTCAAAACCAAATTCAGTTCCTACGTTTGCAGATTGGAGATTTCACCAGCAGGTAGTAATAAAGTTAATGTCCAAATTCTGAAAAGACAGAACATCAAATAATGTCCTTGACGATCACTGTTGAAGCCGTTTCTTGAATCAAAAATATTAGATTTGTGTTGCATTTTCTAGAGGTCATGGTTTATTTTTTCTATTATTATTATTATTATTATTATTATTATTATGATGATGTTTAAGTCACTGCAAAAGGGGACTGTGGACCGATTGGTAAAAGTGAAGTACGTTCTGATACAATCACTGTTAATACTAGCCATGATTTGTGTGTCAGTAGATGAAAATGATTAATAATACTTCACAACTACATTCTCTGTAATTTAACGGAGCCTACATCCATATACTGGACCACATGTTCCATGAGTATAGAATTTAACAAGTATGCACAAAATAATGTAAATCCATATTTTTCTTCTTCTAATTCATTGCATACAGTCTATTTACACTACAACTTCTTATGAATGTACTGTCTTTGTTTATATCGCTGGTGCTTGACAGGGGATGGACTGTATAATAGGACAGAGAAGAACCTCCATTGACCCGATTAGCGCCTTGCACGTGCGATTTCGCCAAACCCACTTGCGCCTACACTTAGCGCCCGCTTGCACGAAAATACAATGGGCCATGCCCATTGACTTTGCAATTGTGAGTCAAGGCATTGCGCTGCACTTAGTGCTTGTGTGCTTAAAATAGGGCCAATAGAGTAAAAGATGCCTTGTTTTACTATAGCTACTGTTGTAATTAAGGTGCCTCCACTTTATATTATGTGTCTTTAACTACATTGTACTAACATTAAAATTCATAGAATACAATGTTGTATAGTGCAATTACATGTTATTCTGCAAAATTCTCACAAGATTCACATTTGCTGCTACTGACGTTGCGGTACGGGTAGAGTTAGGCCTGTTTTACATCGCACGACGAAGCAACGCGTGAGCCGAACCGAAGCAGTGCGTCACGACAATTGCGCTACAAACAACACGTGTGATTTTACACCAGCAGCATTTCTGCTGCATAAACTGCTACGCTCTATACACAAAATAAAGTTATAATTTTTATCAGGAATGAGCTATTGATAAGCGTTACTAGATTGATCGTCGTGCAATCTTATTTACATGATGCTGGTGTTATCTAATGCAGTCTTGTTTAGATTTATTTAATGTAGTGACAGCCAACACAATAAGCCCTGCTCATTTTTAAACATCATTATTGAGTGGAAGGGGAGGACGATGAGCCTGAATGTTGTTTTTCACAAAAGAAGATGATTTTAACACTTAATAATATAGTCAGAAAAAAGTAATTATGCACAACCACTGAATAGCAATATCTCTTTGTTCAAACACTAGCCAAAACGTTTAAATGTTGAATATTTTCTTCACAAAAAGGATGCACTTGCAATATGTTAACTCACCATCTTCACCAACAGCCAGGTACAACATCCCATGTTTTGTCCTTTGTTAATTAATCCTTAGTTGAGGGCAATCGAGCACTTTAATACAAGTGTCTTTCAATGTAAGACTGAGGTAAGTTCTGATTTTACACACTAGACTATGAATAAATATATGTATACTTATTCTGTGCAATATCTACTTTTTCTTATCAACACCTCTTCATGATATCCATCAACATTGCAGTGTCACTTTAATTCAGCGTGTGCTGTGCTGTAAAATAGACTCGACACCGATACTCAGTGCAGCTCACATGCTGCTTCTGCCACGCTCTGATGCGCTGCTTCTGCTTCTGTTTCCGATGTAAATACACTCATTTTAACATGGATGGCAAAAAATAAATCTGTTGTCCTGGTTCAGCGTGTGGTTTAAAACAGGCGTTAGGGCAAGGGTTAGTGTTAGGGGTTAGGGGTAAGGTTAACAGTGTAACTACAGAAGTTATTAAATGCAGGTACTTTAAATGTGAGTAAAATGCAACAACACATACTGTATGGACATAATAAGTACATAGTTAAAGACACAGTTAAAGTGGGTTCATTAAGGTGTTTTCACGTAAATGGTACACTGTAAAAGAAATCCTGTTGTTTTAAAAAAAACAAAAAAAAAACTGGCAGCTGTGGTTGCAAGAATAATTATGTAAAAAATTACCGCAAAAATGTAAACAACTTTACAGAGCAACCTATACATTTTACAGTTTAAAACTGTTGCAATTTACAATGGCACTGTAAAAAAAATTAAAAAACAGTTAAATTTATAGTAAAGAAAACATCATAAACTTGATATTAATCTTCTGAAACTGTAAAACTCTGCTTTTTACTTTATATGGTATTGTTAATCACTGTACAATTTACAGAAGAGTACATGATGACATGAAGTTCACCAATATTGGCTCTTCCAGGAACAATGACTGATAAACATGTAGAGACAGTGCTCAGTGTCACTCACACACACACACACTAAACACCTTCAGGGTAACACAAGTGAAATTTAAACAATGCAATAAACATTAACTAAACTACATTAAATATAAAACAGAACACCCCAATGTATGTAACTGATATTAAAAATAAGATAAAAATATGATGGGTCACGCAGGGAATTGTGGGAACACTCGATTATTGTTTTGTATGTAATTCTAACAATAATTTACTGTAAAAATTAAATGTACTCTCTCTTTTACAACATTTTAGTATAAAAACTACTGTATTGTTTTTTAAAATATTTTGAAAATAAATTTACTGTATATTTTATAGTTAAAACTCATTAATTAAAGTTTTTTTGCTGTAGCATTTTTAAAATTTGTACAGTTAAAATTACAGACATTTTTTACAGTTTATAGATCTGTACTAAATAAAAAAGTGAGTGAGCTAATTATTTTATTTATATGCAAATAAAATAGAATTAATTATATAAAAAATATTATTTCATACTAAATGCCATTGTTTTAATACCGTAGTTAATTTGTACTGTAGATACTGTGCAAGAACAATGGTTTTTCGTAGTGAAAGGAAACATTGAATAAATTAGCTTACTATCTCATAATTTTCTTTTTTTTTTCAGGTGTTAGTTACTGGGTTAACAAAATAGAACACTGTCAACTGTTTTGTCTGACGCTGTACACTGAAAAAGTGGTAACCTAAAAAAATATGCTTCATGTGCTAACATTAAGTCAGAAATATTGAAACAGGAATACATTAGGTTACACCAACAAAACTCCTTTAAAGGGTTGCATCAAGTAGAAATTGCATTTAACTATTTTACTTTGTCCACTAATCTTTCTGAGAGACATGTGTTCTATTGGTCTTTTAGCCTTTTTAGGCCTCAATTGGTTTGACCTAATGAAAATGTTCCAAACCCTCCCTCACCACACCCTTCCCTGTCGATTTTTGTTCTTCAAAGTGCCGCATTAAGGCAGTGAAGCCTATTTTGTTCAGCAATTCAGCATTTGTTCCCTGGGATTCAAAAAGCTAGCATCATTTATCTAGTACTGCCTTATTTGTTTGTTTATTCCTTTTTTCTTTCTTGCTCGTTCGTTCGCGCTTGCTTGCTTTCTTTCTGGTAGAGCTGCGGTGTTTGGTGTAAAGGTTAGTTCATGTATGTCTTGGGTGAGGAGGTTTCTGTTTAGAGGTAGAAATGGGGGATTTTTGGGGCTTTCTGAAGACACACTTTTGCTGTGGATGTTGGGGGCAACAGCATGACGCCTTAGAGAATCTGGACATGGAGGCTCTCATCGTCATTCCGGTCAGTACAGACTAAAAACACTCACACAGTCTGAGCCCACAGACTGGACACTGCAGTTTATGAAGGATGCACATAAATTCAGAAATTCTATACTGAGTTTCCCACTTCATGGCTTGTGATATGCCAACATAATTAAACATTTATTATAATAGGTTTTGAACAGCTTGAATGGTTGGTAAGTGGTGACAGGTAAATTATATTTAAACCTCTTATTCAAAACCATTGGTCTATTTAAACAAATGTAATTCATTGCAAAAGAACATTCAGCTTAATAGCGCTGTTACATTTAAAAGATTTGAAAATAAGCACAAGATATGCCTTATCACATCGCTCGAATTCCTTGAAAATGAAACTGCAGAAGGATGCGTTTTCTTGATGTTACAAAATTATTTTGAAGGAAAAGGGAAAGTAATGCAATATGTATAGTAGTTTATAAGGGAAAACAAAAAACTTTATATACAGTACTAGGTTTTGAGATTTTGCTATCAATATTTGAAAGTGAATTCCATGGTAACAAGTAACTATAATTGTCATTTAATGGATTTACTGTTTTGTTCACAAAATATTTTTTTTCTAACAAAAATCTTTTTAATTGACCAACCTTTCCACATTATTGATGTTCACCAATCAACATTTAGTTTCCATAGCAACCAGTGGTTGCCATGGTCCTCTGTGCCAGCAGTAATCAGTGGTTGCTAATGGTGTAATAAAGAAGTGATATTCTGCAACATTGCATGTAGGCCACTGCTTTATGGCTTCTTTAGAAAACTTTATTTACTAAGCAATATCACATGAGCAAGAGTGAGGTTGCACTGAATATCAGTACAGATGTGATTCAGCTGTAATCACAAGGCTTCTATCACAACAGTCCAGAAAACAAGAAGTTAAGAGAGTTTCTTAGTGTTGTTTTCTCCCTCTAGCTTACAAACAGTCATTGATTGATCAGCATCACAGATAGAGATGTTCTGTTGTACTTGTACACAGCTGTCATCTGATGAGTTGATTCAGAAGGTTGTGTTTATCATCAACTAGTGCTGTCAGTTGATACATTTTTTTATAATGGATCTGCTATTAATCGCATTTTTTTTTGTAGCTAATTGCGATTTAATTGTAGGTTTTGAAAGTGCTACAATTTGACACAATATGTACTTTATTTCCTGTCCGAATGCATTTATTTCAATTTTGGAAAGCAAACAAACAATATGTAACAATTTAATGCTTTATTAACCTTTTCCAAACCTTCGACAGTATAATGATAGAAATGCACTAAAATAGTGACAATTCAAGTAAAATTAAATGTTTCCCAAAGTCTAACTTGGAGTTTGTCTAATTGTAAGAACTAGTCCCAACATAGGTTGCACTTTCATTGCAATGAGCATTAAATCTCTCATCCTCCACAATATTAATCTGCCAGCAGACTGCGGCTATCTGCTTTGTTGCAGCAGTTGTAAAGCCATGTTCATGATTTGCATCAGTGCATCAACGACAGCGTCAAGTGCCGCTTTGAACTCCACATGAAAAGTGCATGTAGACAAAAACATCTCATTCTGCATTTTAGTGATAGTTAAGACTTGACGTGCTTCTGTGATAATTAAAATGTGCCTTACATGGGCTGAAAAATACTTGATTTCTATCACAAGTCCCATCTCGGCTTGTTTTGTATGGCAAATAGCCTTAAGAGCTCCCTTTTCCATAATTTTATCACTGACATGGAGGCGCTGTTGTGTGTGTAATCAGTGTAATATGCTGTATATAGTGTTTCTGCTGGTTTATGCTGTATTAAAGATAAATGTAATTATTGCGATTAAGAATAATAAATGCACAATGTCAGGGAAGCTGAATAATGTTTGTGCTGGAAATTGATTGAATATTTACAGCTGAAGAGCATAATTTTTCTGTGAAATACTTTCTCTTATCACAGCTTAGTAATATGTAATAACAACTGTAAGTAGGTTACAGCTTGATTTCCCAGAAAAATGTAAAAACTGTGGCTGTAAAAACTATCTGCTTGACCAATGGCAGACAGTGCACGATTGTTCAGCAAACCTCTTGCTAATATTAGTGACAGAAATGACACACTTTGGCTCTAAATAATAAAATGAGGAAAAACATTTTGTCTGTTATGCAGCGAAAAAATAAAAAATTTTGTCTTAGTTGTGTCTTTCTACAAAGCGAGACCATTTCAAGAAGTGTGGTTGTTTAGCCTTATACTCAACTCAGAAACAGACCCCTTGTGATGAATGTCTTCAGGCTGTGCCCTTTAAAATTTGATTTGGTCTGTAGGACAAGGCTGCTGCCCTTTCTGTTGAATAATGAATGATACGTTAAGAGGAAAATGTTTGTTGAATACTATAGATTTCTTAACACAGCGTCTAAAGATCATGCTCAGAGGTTCAAGTGCATACATCAATACATTAGAAAGCATTGAGTGATTTGATGTTAAATCCTTTATACACAAGGTCAGATTTTCTTGATTCTACATTCAGCATGATTCATGCTGGTTAAACATGGATCATCAGATTTTGCACAAACCATGCCAGCTAGATTTGTAAACAAATTTGTAATGGAAAAAGTATTTATTTATTTTTTAATATATCACACTAATATATTAGGTTACATAATATTAAAGTAATATATTAAATTAAATTTTCTAAAATATTAAACAATGCAAATAAGAAGCATTTTTGACGTTGAACCCCACTGTATGTTTAAAACATTGTAACTTAAATTCCTTAAAATAAATTATCTTCTTGGTATTTTTGAAGTTATTATTCTATTTATACAGGACTGATATCACCTCATATATTTTGGAAAACAAAGTTAATTTAAAGCCTGCATTCCACCAACACCTGTTGCTTTTCAATAAAAAAAAATACCCTCTGACCACTGATCCTATGGTTCTGCCTCTCTTTCTCATTCTCTTCCCAGGTGCTGTCACTCGGGGCAGATGTGCTTCCCGAATACAAGCTCCAAGCTCCACGCATCCACAAGTGGACCATCCTTCATTACAGCCCCTTCAAGGCAGTATGGGACTGGATCATCCTACTCCTGGTGCTCTACACGGCCGTCTTCACTCCCTACACGGCTGCCTTCCTCCTCAACGAGCAGGAGGACGAGAGGAGGCGCACCTGCGGCTACACCTGCAACCCCCTCAATGTTTTGGACCTGATGGTGGATATCATGTTCATTATTGACATCCTAATCAATTTCAGGACCACGTATGTCAATCACAACGACGAGGTGGTGAGCAATCCAGCTCGTATTGCTCAGCACTACTTTAAAGGCTGGTTCCTCATAGACATTGTGGCTGCCATTCCTTTTGACCTGCTCATTTTCAGATCAGGTTCAGATGAGGTGAGAAAGGCTGAGATGTGGTAACCAGACTGAATATTAAAGGTGCTGTTAGCTATTATTTTTTTATAGAAAAAAAATGTTCTTTATCCCTGAAAGATATCACTGCAATAAGTGTCCTGTCATATCTCACCGTCTCTGAGACAGTACTAGAATGCATAGACAGCAAACAAAAATGCGGCCGTTGACACATTCTTTGATCAGCCTGTCAGAAGGCTTTGATGTGCTTTCTGCCTGTCAATCATTTTGCACATTCTCAAAGTGTAGTAGATGAAGCAGAACATTCAGGTTTAATGTCATATTGAGGGGTGTGTCTAATTCAACGACTCAGTCTCGTGAATGTTCCAGAATGGCTAAAATCGCTTGTAGCACCTTTAATCAGTAATATTTGAACTGCACAGCTCAATATCCTGAAGCACAATCTCCTTGTACAATTTGTTAAATTGGGCACATGTTCTAAATTTAGTACTAGTCAGACAAGTAAATGTATCAACTAGCATACTGATTGCAGTGTGGTAATGTTGATTATGTTCGTTATTCTGAATCAGGGACTAAAAATTAAATGTTTTTCATTTCTGTTCGTTCTAAACAATAACTATATTTTTTCGTTCTAGTTCTGGTTCCGGTTAGAAATAAATAAAAGAATGGTTAATAATGTTCTTTTTAAAATGACAGTACTCTGTGCTAAGGGTGGGTGATGTACCAGTTGCAGTGTTGCCAGATCTCACAAGAGAACAAGCGACTTGGTCTGGAAAAACAAGCTAAAAATAAGTAAAAATTAGAGAGAATTTTTTTTTTCCCAGCACAGAAATGATAGCAAACATAGCATACAGTAGCCTATAAAAAAATAATGTTTTTTTTTTTTATAAATTTATTCTTAATATTAATTATATATGAAATATACTGTACATCTGCTAAATCTCTCCCACATGCATACACACACTGTGTGGGCATGTTTGGACTAAACACCATCTTATGCAAATTATTATAAGATAATAATCTGCTTCTCAGTCAAAAGCCGACAGCATCAAATCTGTATTAATTCATCATATCTAACAATAATTTGACTTTCACCTCACTATTTTTCTTGCATCTGGATTAATTATGCATGTATACTTAGTAATTATATATAGTTGCCAAAAGGTCTTCAGCATGCCACAGAAGGCTACATCCACAACATGCAATTAGGCAAAGAAATGTGTGATGCTGCAGTTTCCTTCAGGAACAAAGCACATGCTTATTAACTTGTACTAAATAGAATGAAGATTAATTTGTTTATTTTCACTTAAATTTCTTTTTCTGGAAAATGACAATAGTTTTTGAACTTGACAATAATCATGTCTTTTAGTTTTTGGATATTTTGATGCATGAGGTGAAATAAATGAGACTGGTCTTACTCATAACTGTGGTTGTTGGTTAAGGCACATTTAAAAAGAAGTACCATTACTCTTGGCAGGTAATTTTTTTCACTGGCCCCTAAGCTAAGTAATTTGAGGATCTCTCTCTGCACTACAGCATTTATATTTACAAAGCAAAGTCACCCAGACATTCTGCAGGATAACTACAACTATGACCAAATGATCATTCTGCAGGACAAATGCAAATATGACCAAATGATGTTTGGGTGACTTTGCTTTGTAAGTATTAATGCTGTAATATATATATATATATATACACCGATCAGCCACAACATTAAAACCACATGCCTATTATTGTGTAGGTCCCCCTCGTGCCGCCAAAAAAGTGCCAACATGCATCTCAGAATAACATTCTGAGATGATATTCTTCTCACCACAATTGTACAGAGCGCTTATCTGTTTTACCAATATGAGGCAAGTGGTTTTAATGTTGTGGCTGATCGGTGTATATATTTAAAGTGTGATTGTGAAAACATATTTCACCTTTCAATCAGGTCACTCTCCTCTCAAACTCCTTCCTCCAGCCTCAAACCACCACTCTGATTGGCCTTCTGAAGACCGCACGGCTGCTGCGATTAGTGCGAGTGGCGAGGAAACTTGACCGCTACTCTGAGTACGGTGCAGCTGTGCTCTTTCTCCTCATGTGCACCTTTGCACTTATCGCCCACTGGCTGGCATGCATTTGGTACGCCATTGGCAACGTGGAGCGCACCAGCTCTGCCCGCATTGGGGGCATGAAGATCGGCTGGCTGGATAACCTGGCCGACCAGATCGGCAAGCAATACAATGACAGTGATTTCTCCTCTGGCCCCTCCATCAAGGATAAATATGTAACTGCACTGTATTTTACCTTCAGTAGCTTGACCAGTGTGGGATTCGGAAACGTCTCTCCCAACACCAACCCTGAGAAGATTTTCTCCATTTGCGTCATGCTCATTGGCTGTAAGTGCATTGAATTTTTTCTCCATAATAGACCCAAACTAAGGTAATGAACATAGTTGACATGTCATGCGGTGTGACATGCTTTACTCCATATAAGAAACCGCATTTTGCTCATTCTTATGCATCCAGCATTTATGAGTTAATATTAATTGAGAGACTAAATGGAATATTTGTCAATATTCACACCTCAGGACCAGTTACAGGACCTAAGATATAGATTTTCCCATATACATTCATATAAATTTTAACCCAAAATTTTGATATTCATGTAAAGTTTCATGAACAATTTATTGTCAACTATATGGTATACTCACTGTTGATTATTTGTTTGGTTCCTACCACGGTCTTGACTAATAATAGTCTTGGATATTCTTTCTTTCCAGCCCTGATGTATGCCAGTATCTTTGGCAATGTGTCTGCCATAATTCAGAGGTTGTATTCAGGCACAGCTCGCTATCACACTCAGATGCTAAGAGTGAAGGAGTTCATCAGGTTCCATCAGATCCCAGGAGGCCTCAGGCAGCGGCTGGAGGAGTACTTCCAGCATGCCTGGTCCTATACTAATGGCATTGACATGAATGCTGTGAGTAATGCACTCACATGCTGTTCAAAATATGCCTACATTACAATAAGAACCACAAAAATACCTGTATCGATTTAAAGTGTGGATTTCTGTATGAATCCTCCAAAACCATGAATCGATCATCTAAGCGATAGTCAGAAAAACAGTAAATAATCAATGTTGGGGAGTAACATATAATCAGTATTACATAATCAGATAAAAAAATAAATGAATTACATGTAACTAGATTACATTTAAAATGTGTGTAATCTGATTACAGTTATTTTTCTTGGATTACATGATTAATTTTTTTAATTACAAATCAACCAACAACAATAACATGTGTTTACATACAGCACAAAACATTTCACATTGAGGGTGTTATTTTGCACATTCTAACACTGATTATGCTTAATAAACTGACAACATGGATGGTCATGTAACTGCATTAAATGGCTTTCCTTTATCATATATGGCTTAAGAATAAACCGATCAACACAAGTAGATTTTTGCCCATTAACCCAATTTCGCGTCACATTCAAACACCTTTACTGGCGTTCTTACTTAGTTCAATGACGCAAGTATTGTGTGCATGCCTTTTCACGGTTTGACATCAAAAGCAGAAATAGTCCTATTATTTAAAATCTAATGTAAACACAGATTTCTTGCTTTATCTGATTTTTTAAATAAGATGATTTTGGGAGTTATCAGCATATTGGTGTGCATGTAAACAGGCTCACTGTAATATGTAAGGGATAATGTACTGTCAGCCGAGTGTTATCGCACAATAAATCTGACAGGGTGCGAGGGGGCTTGTGTCACCCTGAAGGGGTTTATTTTGCGATGACAACTGGATGACAGTACATTATCCCACTTAATACATGGCTACTAACCAAATAAATAAATACATAGACATAAAATATTGATTTGCACTGAAATTATGTAATTTGCGTCTGAGTTCTGTTGGTGGTTTCTTTTCATGAAAATTAACGTCCATCTGACTTAACCATCTGACGCATTATTCAGCCTATTACAAGACTACTTGCCAGATAAACAAATAAATGGACATGACACTTTGATTTGAGTTGAAAATATTTTATTACCATACTTGAAGAGATCGCACAGTGATCAGGAGAGATGGATCGCAAGGACTTGGATGAGCGGACTGATACGTGGAACTGCAGTAGATACAGAGCAATAACTGACCGCTGGATTGCATAACTTACAGTTTAAGCAATCCATGTCAGTTATGGCAAAAGTATACAATCCTAGAATTATGCCTTGGATAAAGGGTAATTGGAATAAGTTGATCCAATTATAGGAATATTCCAGGTTCAATACAAGTTAATCACAATCGACAGCATTTGTGGCATAATGTTTATTTGAACTTTTTTCACTTTTGACCCTCCTTTTCTTTAAAAAAAGTTACAGTGAGGCACTTACAATGGAAGTGAATGGGGTCAATCCGAACATTGAAGAACTTACTGTTTTAAATTTATAATCACAAGACATATGTTAATATGATTTTAGTGTGATAAAATCGCTTACTAACCTTTTATAACCATTAATAAACCCTAAAATGACCTTAGAAACAACGAATGAAAAAACTTAACAGTTCAAATAATACATGAGCTTTGACAGAAGAATTAATGAAAGTGCCCTCATTCACTTCCATTGTAAGTGCCTCACTGTAACCTCCATTTTTACTTTTTTAAAGAAAAGATTTGAAATCATTTTTTGTAGTAAAACATTATGCCACAAATGCTGTCGATTGAGTTTAAATTGGACTGAACCCTGAATATTCTCTTAATCCAGGCTTTGATTTGACAATGGTCTGGTGTTCTTTGTTTTGCAAAAGGAAGACATTCAACACTTGCTATTTTATCGTAAGTGTAGAATCCTCAACCAACTGACAAATAATTGGGTCACAGATATGGATCTTGCATTATCTCTTTTACACTTGAAAATGTCTGTTTTCTTAAATTCATATATATATATATATATATATATATATATATATAATTATTTTTATTTTTTTAAGTCCTGACCTAATCCCATTGAAATGCTGCACTGTGATCCAGAACAGGCAATTGAAGCAAGACATCCCAAAAAATATCCATACTAAATAACAATTAACATAAAGAATGAGCTAAAATTTCTCGTAAACACTGTGCTTGTCACAAGGCTATACAGAAAGCATTTGGTTGACATTACTGCGAATAAGGGTTTTGCAAACTTTTTCTCACAGCTATAACAATAAAGCACAACACAAGTCTATTGTTGTTATTTATTTCTTTGTATTTGTTAAAACTGTATGCCTCTAATGTTCAATTTTGTGTTTCTTCTCCTACTCAAGGTGTTGAAGGGTTTTCCGGAGTGTCTACAGGCTGATATCTGCCTGCATCTGAACCGCAGTCTGCTGCAGAACTGCAAGGCATTCCGGGGGGCGAGCAAGGGATGTCTGCGGGCTCTGGCCATGCGTTTTAAGACTGCCCATGCCCCGCCCGGTGACACTCTGGTGCACAGTGGAGACGTATTGACTGCCCTGTATTTTATCTCCCGAGGCTCTATCGAAATCCTCAGGGATGATGTGGTCATGGCCATATTAGGTGCGAGAGGCAGTGTCTAGTTTTGATTGATCTAGTATATATTCTTCTGCATTGCATTTTTATAACCTTGTTTTTGACGTCTTTGCCACTTTGACATCTCCATCTGTGTCTTCTCTTCTGATTCACTGCGTTTTCCTCTGCTTTGATGTTCACACCATCATGTGCTACTACATCTCATTGACTCTTTCTCATCGATTATTGACAGGCCAGATAATATGTTGCTGCAGCTCTTTATTGTAATGTGCCATGCAGATCAATATACAGTGCATCCGGAAAGTATTCACAGTGCTTCACTTTTTCCACATTTTGTAATGTTACAGCCTTATTCCAAAATGGATTAAATTAATTATTTTCATGAAAATTCTACAAACAATAATCATCTTAATGACATGAAAGAAGTTTGTTTGAAATCTTTGCAAATTTATTAAAAATAAAAAACGAAAAAAAATCACATGTACATAAGTATTCACAGCCTTTGCTCAATACTTTGTTGAAGCACATTTGGCACAAATTACAGCCTTAAGTATTTTTGTGTATGATGCAGCAAGCTTGGCACACCTAGTTTTGGGCAGTTTCTCCCATTCTTCTTTGCAGTACATCTCAAGCTCCATCAGGACAGCCATTTTCAGATCTCTCCAGAGATGTTCAATCGGGTTCAAGTCTGGGCTCTGGCTGGGCCACTCAAGGACATTCACAGAGTTGTCCCGTAGCCACTCCTTTGTTATCTTGGCTGTGTGCTTAGGGTCGTTGTCCTGTTTGAAGATGAACCTTCGCCCCAGTCTGAGGTCCAGAGCATTCTGGAGCAGGTTTTCATCAAGAGTGTCTCTGTACATTGCTGCATTCATCTTTCCCTCGATCCTGACTAGTATCCCAGTTCCTGCCGCTGAAAAACATCCCCACAGCATGATGCTGCCACCACCATGCTTCACTGTAGGGATGGTATTGGCCAGGTGATGAGCGGTGCCTGGTTTCCTCCAGACATAACACTTGCCATTCAGGCCGAAGGGTTCAATCTTTGTTTCATCAGACCAGAGAATTTTGTTTCTCATGGTCTGAGAGTCCTTCAGGTGCCTTTTGGCAAACTCCAGACGGGCTGTCATGTGCCTTTTACTGAGGATTGGCTTCCGTCTGGCCACTCTACCATACAGGCCTGATTGGTGGAGTGCTGCAGAGATGGTTGTTCTTCTGGAAGTTTCTCCTCTCTCCACAGAGAAACGCTGGAGCTCTGTCAGAGTGACCATCGGGTTCTTGGTCACCTCCCTGTCTAAGGCCCTTCTCCCCTGATTGCTCAGTTTGGCTGAGTGGCCAGACCAAGGAAGAGTCTTGTTGGTTCAAAACTTCTTCCATTTACGGATGATGGAGGCCACTGTGCTCATTGGGACCTTCAATGCTGCAGAGATTTTTCTGTACCCTTCCCCAGATCTGTACCTCGATACAATCCTGTCTCGGAGGTCTACAGACAATTCCTTGGACTTCATGGCTTCGTTTGTGCTCTGACATGCACTGTTAACTGTGGGACCTTATATAGACAGGTGTGTGCCTTTCAAATCATTTACCAATCAACTGAATTTACCACAGTTGGACTCCAATCAAGTTGTAGAAACATCTCAGGGATGATCAGTGGAAACAGGATGCACCTGAGCTCAATTTTGAGTGTCATGGCAGAGGTTGTGAATACTTATGTACATGTGATTCTTTTTTTTTAAATTTATTTTTTTATCTTTAATAAATTTGCAAAGATTTCAAACAAACTTCTTTCACGTTGTCATTATGGGGTATTGTTTGTAGAATTTTGAGGAAAATAATGAATGTAATACATTTTGGAATAAGGCTGTAACATTACAAAATGTGGTAAAAGTGAAGCGCCATGAATCCTTTCCGGATGCACTGTAAATCAAGGCTCTCGCCATGTTGCTCTATAGCAGTGGTTCTTTATAGGCCAAGCACCACCTTTAATCATATTAAAACATCCAAGTACTACCAAGTCATCACCAATTTTCCCTTTAACTTTTTTCCAGCATTGAGCAAATTGAATATAATTTTTTAAATAACAGTATTGCTGTTTAAGGGATGTTTACCCAAAAATGAAAATTCTCTCATCAGTTACTCACCCTCATGCCATCCCAGATGTGTATGACTGTCTTTGTTCTGCTGAACACAAACAAAGATTTTTAGAAGAATATTTCAGCTCTGTAGGTCCATACAAATCAAGTGAATGGTGATCAGGCTTTTCAAGCTCCAAAAATCACATAAAGGCAGCATAAAAGTGATCCATATAACTTTGGTTCAATATACACGTATGTCTTCAGAAGCTGAGAAATATGGATTTAACCACTGGAGTCTTACGGATTATTTTTATGCTGCATTTATGTGATTTTTGGAGCTTGAAAGTTCTGGTCACGATTCACTTGCATTCTAAAGTATTTTTCAAAAAATCTTGTTTTTGTTCTGCAATAGAAAAAAGTTAAAATACAAATATGGTGCTGTAAGACCCTCTTCAGTCCCTTGACAGGCCCTTTGTGGTAGGACCGTATGAGAGCAGCATCTAAAAAAACATCGTAACAGTAACATTTAGAAATGTTGTGTTGAATAACAATTTGTTTTAAATATTTTTAATGTAGAATGCATATTTGTATTTTTTAAAGGGATAGTTCAACAAAAATGAAAATTCTTTCATCATTTAATCACACTCGTGTTGTATCAAACAGTATGATATTCTCTCTTCTGTGGAACACAAAAGGAAATGTTTGGCTGAATGACAACTCATTTACTTTCATTGCATCATTTATATAATGAAAGTGAATGGTGACTGAGGCTAACATTCACCCTAAAATTTTCATTTGTGTGGAAGAGTGAAAGAAAGATAGGGTGAACGTTTTTAGCTGAACGTTCCCTTTAATAGTGTAAATATCTAGAGTCGTCCTTGTGGTATGTGTTCTAAAGTTTGAGAGCCACTGTTTTCTATGAAATTAAAGGTTGCCACCTCCTTTTTCTTGCATATTTTTGTCTGAGCTGGTACCTGTGTTTCTGACATCACAAGATGCAGCTTTATAGTAGTGGGTAAACTGTTTGGATGTTGAATGCATGCCATCAGCTACATGAAGAGACCAATCAATGACACCAAACTGAGATATTTTTCTCTTATCTATATTACTTATTCCAACCCTGTGTCTCCTTTTCTTCCTCTTTGCAGGTAAGAATGATATTTTTGGGGAGCCCATCAGTCTGTATGCCAGGCCTGGGAAATCAAGTGCAGATGTGAGGGCTCTGACTTACTGTGACCTGCATAAGATCCTGAGAGATGACCTGCTGGAGGTGTTGGACATGTACCCTGATTTCTCAGACATCTTCTGGAACAACTTGGAGATCACATTCAACCTTAGAGATGTAAACCACTCAAACTCACACATTTATTAAATGAGATGTGTATTTTATTAGCTATTCTTTATGCATATTTCTATACATGTGTGAGAAATTATTTGAGTTACTGAAGCTTGTGTGTATCAGGCAGACAGAATCATGCATCCAACTCCAAGCGAGGACTCAGACTGTGGGTACCGTCGGCCCAGACACCGAAGGAACCCTCTACAGCGCAATCGACCTGGTAAGGGTGTCCATCGTGTCATTTTTCCATTTAGGCTACATGAAAAACACAGACTAACACTAAAGCAATTAAGTTTATGACCACTGCTGCAGAACTGCACAGCTCATTGTTCTGCTCTTACCCCTCTCAGATGGGATGGACCGAGATGGGATGGACACATACCCAATCCAGACCTGTTCCCCCATCGGGAACCATCGGGGGGCGATGCCACTCACACATTGGGATGAGTTATGCAGTAATACCAGTGCTGCTTCCCTGTCCAGTGAGGGGGACCTAAAGCCCTTGGTACCTGGCCGAGGGAAGATATACTCTCCAGGGATGGAGATGCAAGAATACACCCCTTCTGCTGTCAGCATGGGAGGATCACAGGACCCAGGGGCACATTCATACACAGGTGCCAACAGAAAGAGTGAATACTTTGGCTGAATCACTGTTTTTTATAGTTAATGAATATGAAAACTAACTAAAATAATTTTTGTTAACTAAAACAAAAATAAAAACTGTAATTATAGGACAAAACTGAAACTAAACTAAAATACTTTTTCATAACTCCAAAACTAACATAAATAAAATAAAACAATCTCAAATTTAAATTAAGTTTTAGTTTTTGATATGCTCGGGTGAATATGGGCAAAGTGGGACACTTTAGGAAATTTTACTTTTCTTGACACTTTCAATTATGATCCAAATGCTTCATAACCTGACAATATACCTTTGAAGAAAGCTTAGGATGTCTTCTACCTTAGTCAAAAGCAAAAATGAAGAAAAGTTAAATACTGGGAAGTAAAACCTTTGAAGACCCTCTTTGACCAAATTTCAGATTATTATTATTATTATTATTTTTTTTTTAAGCAGTGCTGGTATAGTGGGACAGAGGTAAATTGGTACTCTACAAAGTATTTGGATTTGTAAAAATATTTTCTTATACACTTTTACGTCATAACATTAAGTTATCTTTTACATTTTACAACCTTAACAAGATTCACCTAAAAAAAAATTCTATTGCTTTTCCCAACAGTGATCATGAAAAGAGCTCTGCCACCCATCTCAAAGTAAAATTATTAATTTGAAACCTCAAAAAGTTAAAGGGAATAGTTCACCCCAAAATAAAAAATTCTCTCATCATTTACTCACCCTCAGGCCATCCCAGATGTGTATGACTTTCTTTCATCTGCTGAACACAAATGAAGATTTTTAAAAGAATATCTCAGCTCTGTTGGTCCATACAATGCAAGTCAACAGAGTCCAAAACCTTGAAGCTCCAAAAGGCACATAAATGCAGCATAAAAGTAATCCAGAGAACAGACCAAAATGTAACTACTTTTTCACTCTACATCTTGCAATTGCAGTCTAGAGGAACAATCATTATTTCAAGCTTAATACCACTTACTAGTGGAGTTCAAAGAGTGCTAGATGGCACTGGGAAAAATAATCAAGCTTGAAATTATGATTGCCAAGGAGACTGCTGAATTTAAGATTTACAGTACAAAAAAGGGCTTTAATATATATCTGTTTCTCACCCACAACTATCATATCTCCTTTGAACACATGGATTAAACCACTGGAGTCGTATGGCCTAATTTGTGCTGCATTTATGTGCTTTTTTGAGCTTCAAAGTTCTGGTAACCATTCACTTACATTGTTTATGTTCTGCAGAAGAAGGAAAGTCAAACTCATCTGGGATGGCATGAGGGTGAGTAAATGAAAAGTTAAATTTTTGGGTGAACTATCCCTTTATTCAGAAGTTTGTATGTAAATGTTATCTTGTATAGAAGTGGTAAAATTATTTATTAATTTATTTGGCTTGCTGTCCGTATACTGGAGGGCTCAGAGCTTGAGACTCGAATCCTGATTTTCCCCCCAGAATTTAATTATTGAAATAAATTATGAATCTAGAGAACTGGTGGAGGGGGGATGTCAGGAAAATTGTCACGGGAAGCAGGTAAGTATAAGCTTATATACTCCTACTCATGGGCAGTCCTTTGTCAGATTAAAATTAACATGCTCCTCCCGAACCTCTGTTAATTAACTCCATATTGTTTACTCTCCAAAGATTAGTTTAGTAGTTATTTATAATAATTTAAGGAAATACATGTGGATACAGTGTGGATCAAGCTTAAATGTCCTTTGTCACTTTACCCATATTCACATTTTATTATAAATTTTGCAACATTTACACTCCACATTAAACATGAAAATACCACTAGATAGAGGTAAAACAAGACTACAATGAGAAATCTAATGATGTTAGACTTTTTAAATTTCACCAGAAAATGCTCAGGTTTGGCAGCCATAAAAAATACTAAAACTAAAATAAAAACAAACTAAACTGAAACTACGAAACACTGAGAAAACTAAACTAAATTGCAATGACAAATTGAAAAGAAAATAGAAATAATAACAAAATTAAAAATCCAAAACTATAATAAAACTGGGCTCAATATTAATTTACATACTATCAGTCCTAGATGCAGTATCAAGAAACAATTTTATGATGTTGTAGAATGTCCAAATAAGGGACTTTCTTCCGTGGAACACATTTAGCAGAAAGACTTTCAATGTATCTTTTTCCATACAGTTAATGTGAACAGCGACTGAGGGTAACATTTGTTTTTCATGGAAAAACGAAAGTCATATGGGTTTGGAACAACATTAGGGTGAGGAAATGACAAAATATGTCCTTTACTATTGCAGTAGCTACCTTTTGTAATTATTACAAGTATGCAAACTGGTCAATTACAAGTATGCAATAATCAGCCCCTGTTTATTTTTCATCTACATACACTCACTGAGCACTTTATTAGGAACACTATGGTCCTAATAAAGTACCCGACATGGTATTCTGCTGTTGTAATCCATCCGCCTCAATATTCGATGTGTTGTGCATTCTGAGATGCTATTTTCTACAATTGTACAGATTGGTTTCCTGAGTCACCGTAGCCTTTCTGTCAGCTCCAACCAGTCTGACCATTCTTTGTTTGACCTCTCTCATCAACAAGGTGTTTCCATCCGCAGAACTGCCGCTCACTGGATGTTTTTTGTTTTTTTGTACCATTCTGAGTCAATTCTAGAGACTGTTGTGCATGCAAATCCCAGGAGATCAGCAGTTAAATAAATATTCAAACCAGGCCGTCTGGCACAAACAATCATGCCATGGTCAAAATCACTGATATACAATATTTTTCCCATTCTGATGGTTGATGTGAACATTAACGGAAGCTCCTGACCTTTATCCGCCTAGTTTTATGCATTGCACTGCTGCCACATAATTGGCTGATTATATAATTGCATGAATGAGTAGGTGTACAGGTGTTCCTAATAAAGAGCACAGTGAGTGTATTTGTCACATTTTACAATTAATTTCTTCTATTGCAGCTTTATCTTATCCAGCCTAACTCATAATCTATCAACTCATTCTTTACCCCAACAGCAGCTCCTCTCAATGTGTATGGGTTATATGGTTATTTGCCCGAGCGCAGGGCCAGTCAGTACTCAGAGAGTCAGAGACGGCCCTCTGCAGTGCAGACTTGTTACCACCATCACAGCCTCTGCACTGAGGACAGACCCAGCCAACTTCAGGCCCGTCTGGAACGACTGCAGTCCCAGCTCAATAGGTCAGACAACTAGGGAACAGAGGGATGTTTAGAGAGGGAGGAAACTATCTATATATGCAAAGTCTGGATTTTCCCTTCAACCTCTCTTTCTCTCTCTCAAGACTGGAGACCAAGATGACAGCTGATATAAATGTGATCCTGCGGTTGCTGCAGAGGCAGATGGCACCAGTGCCCCCTGCCTACAGTGCAGTTTCCCCTGAACCGCTCAAAGCCCACCAAGTTCACCCCACCAGCTTGTACACTACAGCAGCTCACAACACCATGCCCTCTGTACAGATCACTGACAGTCCATCATCTCCTGGTAAGGTAAGTTGTGATGTCAGCAGTGAGAGAAGAAGGGTGTGATATGTATTTAGTCATGACCTTTTTTGTGGACTTGTAAACTGTACATTAGATGAAAAATGGAAATAAGAAACAATATAAGGAGAACTGACGTGCACAGAACAATCTAAATGTGCCCTTCACAAATATAAAGGTTTAAGCAGAGGTGCCTTTAAGAGCGCAGGGATTTAAGCGGAGGTGTCTTTACTGCAACATTTGTCATGTTATTAAACATAATCTTGACAAACATTTTTGGATATTTTCATCTTTCCCAGTTCATGTAGAACCCGATCAGAGCTGTCAATTTTTAAAGCAGTCCTACTCATGACGTATTTTTAATTTTTTTTTATATATATAATTTTTTTTTCTTCCTTGAGGTCCACTTATAATTTTAGTATAGTTTTTTTTGACCAAAACAGTCATAATTTAGTCATATATAATAATTTTCCACCCTGTCTCTGGCCCTCTGTCTCAAACGCTCGGTTTAAAGCTGTCTGGCCATTTAAGACTTCATGATCTGATTGGCTAACATCGTGCAGCCCTTCCAATACATCAAATTGGGAGAAAAGGGGATAATATAATGTGTTTTTTGTTTTTCTTAAATAGCACAGATGGGTGCAAAAACTGTCCAGGATGTCTTCAAAACAGCACAACAGCATGACAGC
The DNA here is from genome assembly GCF_025860055.1 of Xyrauchen texanus. NCBI lineage: Eukaryota > Metazoa > Chordata > Actinopteri > Cypriniformes > Catostomidae > Xyrauchen > Xyrauchen texanus. The sequence goes on from NC_068287.1 coordinate 27,851,344, forward strand.
TGAATGATACACAATGGGGGTCTCCAATTTATAACTTGACATTGAATCTTTTAAAAGTTATGCGAGATGTATGATAACGTTCAAAGCCATTTATGTAGAAAATTTTTTAAATCTTTGGATGAATCTCCGATGACAGGCCCATCTCTCTCCTCTTCACCTGTGTGACTGACCGAGCACCTGTGGGCGGGGCCAAAGGTGCAATGATGAAAATAGGCATTGATGTCTTGCTGAAGAGGCAGTCATATGCAGATGTATTTGGTCCTTGTGACGTCACAAGTTCCACAAATTCCAAATGAGCTGTTTTTTGCAGCTTGGTTTAAATAAATTATCTTTTCTATTTAGAAGGAAGTTTTCAGTTCTGAAACTTTTGTAGTACAATGACCTCTTATATATCAAAAGGTCAAGGAAAATTAATGTCATGACAAGTACATTTCTATAATGAATATAGATTTTTCTTGTTATGCTGATCTATAAAATATTTAATTAGTTCGATTTTGCTCTTGTGTAGGATACAACCTGCTCGCAAGACATGATGTCCGATTTGCGAGCCATTTTTTTAACACTTTACAAAAAGATTCCATTCGTTTACATTAGTTAATGCATTAAAGGAATAGTTCACCCAAAAATTGTAATTCTATCAGTTACTCACCCTCATGGCATCCCAGATGTGTATGACTTTCTTTCTTCTACTGAACACAAAGATTTTTAGAAGAATATTTCAGCTCTGTTGGTCCATGCAATGCAAGTGAATGACAAAAATCCAGAAAAGTTGCATCAAAATAATCCATAAAATTTCAGTGGTTTAATCCATGTCTACAGAAGTGATATGATAGGTGTGGGTGAGAAACAGATCAATATTTAAGTCCATGTTCACTATAAATTCTCTTCCCTGCCCAGTAGGTGGTGTTATGCATGAAGAATGTGAATCTTAAAAACAAAAGAAGAATGTGAAAGTGAAGATTGATAGTAAAAAATAACTTATATATATGTTTCAGAGCTCCAGACTGCAACTGAAATGTATATGCAAAAATAATGTATTGTGACAATCATTTAAAATCTCATCAACAAGATGTTTCCATCCACAGAACTACCACTCACTGGTTGTTTTTTTGTTTTTGGCAACATTCTGAGAAATTCTAGAGACTGTTGTGTATGAAAATCCCAGGTGATCAACACTTACAGAAATACTCAAACCAGCCTGTGTGGACACCAACAATCATCCATGCGATTATCTAATCAGCCAATCATGTGGCAGTAGTGCATTGCATAAAGTCATGCATATACGGGAGCTTCAGTTAATGTTCACATCAGCCATCAGAATTGGGAAAAATGTGATCTCAGTGATTTGGACCGTGGCATGATTTTTGGTGTCAGATGGGCTGGTTTGAATTTTTCTGTAACTGCTGATCTCCTGGGATTTTCACGCACAACATTCTCTAGAATTTACTCCGAATGGTGCCAAAAACAAAAAACATCCAGTGAGTGGCAGTTCTGTGGATGGAAATGCCTTGTTGATGAGAGAGGTCAATAGAGAATGGACAGACTGGTTCAAACTGACAAAGTATACGGTAACTCAGATAAGCGCTCTGTACAATTGTGGTGAGAAGAATGTCATCTCCCAGAATGCTATTCTGAGATGCAGATTGGCGCTGATTTGGCGGCTCGAGGGGGGGACCTACACAATATTAGGCAGGTGGTTTTAATGTTTTGACTGATCTGTGTATATATAAAATCAAGCTTTTGACACTTAAGAAAATTGATGGACTTCCAATCAACTATTACACAAGGTGCAAACATTTATTGATGCTCAAGAAGACAACACACTACTATATGTATATTATAATTTATGTAAATATATGTAATGTAGATTCTGAAGAACAGTACTATATAAAAAATACATATATTTGTATAAATTATGAAAGGGGCATGAACATCTATAAGACAAAAGGGAATGCAAACTTATCTTCTCAACTCTATATACTGTTCATTAAACCTTCATTTAATGGGTTATCAGCTGTATATCTTGTTTCTGAGGAGCAATCTCAATTGAGCCAATTCTGTGATTTGGTGACTAAAAACAGTCATTTGGCTCCTAAGTCATTTTATTAGTCTGGAGCCCTGTGTTTCTCACCCACACTTTTATCAATCTAAAAGATGTGTATTTACCAAAGGTTTGGAATAATGTACAGATTTTGCTGTTTCTGAAGGAGATTGTTACTTAAATTCACCAAAGAGGCATTCAACTGATCACAAAGTATAGTCAGGACATTACTGATGTAAAAAACAGCACCATCACTATTTGAAAAGTCGTTTTTGATCAAATCTAGACCCCATTTCCAGCAGCCATTACTCAAACACTTTATCCTTGAATAATCATGATAAATTGTTAATGTTGTACTAGAAAATCACTTGCCATTATATCAAAGACAATTGAAAACAATTTTTGTTAAATGGAGCTTAACATTGTCTGTGTTTGTTTTTGAGTTGCCACAGTATGCAATAGACTGGCATGTCTTAAGGTCAATATTAGGTCAAAAATGGCAAAAAAAAAGAAGCAGCTTTCTCTAGAAACTCGTCAGTAAATCATTGTTTTGAGGAATGAAGGCAATACAATGCTTGAAAGATTTCATACAAAGGTGTACACTACAGTCTTCAAATGGCTCTAACAAGGACAGAAAGAGATGTGGAAGGTCAGATGTACAACTAAAGAAAATGATAAGTTAATCAGTCTCTAGTTTGAGAAATAGACGCCTCACATGTCCTCAGCTGACAGCTACATTTAATTCTAACAACTCAACACCAGTTTCATGTACAGCAGTAAAGAGAAGACTCAGGAGTGCAGGCCTTATGGGAAGAATTGGAAAGAAAAAGCCACTTTTGAAAAATAGTGGGCAAAGAAACACCAACAATGGATAACAGATAATTGAGCATTTGTGGGATCAGCTAGACTGTAAGGTGTGTGAGAAGTGCCCGACAAAACAGCCACATCTATGGAAAATGCTACAGGAAGTGTGGGGTGATATCTCACCAGAGTATCTGGACAAACTGACAGCTGGAATGCCAAAGATCTGCAAATCTGTCATTGCTGCACATGGAGAATTCTTTGATTCTGAAGTTCTGAAATTGTTTTCAAATTGTAACAGTACTTTTTCATGTTATTAATGTCCTGACTATACATGGTGATCAGTTGAATACCATTTTGGTGAATAAAAGTACAAATATCTTTCCATAAGAGCTATATCTGTACATTATTCCAAACTTTTGGCCGCTAGTGTAAGTATATGGAGACTTATGGTTTACTTGAATGCTGCCTTTGTCCTTTTGGAGCTTCAACATTTTGGTCACAATTCACTTGCTTTCTCAGGACCTACAGAGCTGAAATATTCTTTTAAATATCTTTGTTTGTGTTCAGCAGAAGAAAGTAAGTCATAAACATCTGGGATGGCATGAGGGTGAGTAAATGATGAGAGAATTTTCATTTTTGGGTGAACTATCCTGATTCTTGTGATGAACTAACAGTTAAAAGTATATTTTTTACTGCTTTAATAATTGTTAATGATTGTTAATAAAAATACAATTGTTCATTGTTACTTTATAGTGCTAATGTTAACATGTACAACTTTTGATAAAAAAAAATTATACTTTGTTGAAATGTATAAGTATTGTTCATTGTTAGTTCATGTTAACTAATGCTGTTAACTAATGTTAACAAATGGAACCTTATTGGAAAATGTTACCAGCGATTTGTTGTTTTGAGTTGGCAATTTTCAATGAATTGGTCGAACAGATTCACAATTTGACATGATTCTTAACTATTTTTAAAAACCTTTATCCAGTAATCACAAAAAAATAGAACTGTCATGGAAACGTCATGGAAATTCATCATTAGGTGCATGGAGGCAGTGCCAAGATGGCTGTCGAGTGAACTGGCCTGCCTTAAAAGGACTTTGGTAATATTGTGATTGTTAACAAATTACATACTCTGTGTTTTTACATCATCAGGTGGCAACTGGCTAGTCATCTTCCAAGACCAACTTTGCAGTGAGCACAACTGTTGCATGTCTTATGCTTTCCTTTAAAGTTTGTATTGAATCTGAGCTTTTCTTTTCCACATTGCATAGAGTCCTGACATGGACAGCTTCAAATACAAGTCACGGGACTCTCTGTCCAGTGGGATACATCTGACAATAGCTTCAAATGACACCATGTCCATGTCCCCGGAGACAGAGATGGCTGAACCTACAGGACCAAGTCCCCCTCAAGAGCCTCGTCTAGAGCTTCCTGGACTGCTGTGTAGAAGCTCAAGATACCCCTCACTCCCAGACAGTCTGGAGAGTCCAAACATGCTGAAAGAGTCTCTAGAAATCCAGAGGCACGTGTCTGATCCAGTCTTACCTGGCAGCTAGAGGCTAAAAACAGACTTGGTCTGGATGTTCTACTGTATTTTGTTTTGTCCTAAAACCACATTTTCATGGTTTCCATTTTTCAGACAGCTCAGTATTGCACTTGAAAAGAACTATGCTTGCTCGAACTGAAAAAAAATATATTTATGATACTTGTGTTGACTTGGCAACATTTGGGAGTTCAATTGTTTAAATGAATCCATAATGGTTGTTGTACATTTCTCTGTATCTCTGTGGTATTTTGTTTCATATCTCTTCTCATTAAGAGCAGGAATTTCCCTCTGATGCAACAAAACTTGGCTTTTGAATGACTGAATATGAACAGAAGTACAGTGGACAAAAAAAAGACAAGATCCTTAGGTTAAAGAGAGATGTAACTGCATTATGATATATGTTCTGAGTGTCACCCTCCACCATCATGTTCTGCAATGATCATTGTAAATTATTATCTGGAAGTCAGGTTTGAGATTTTAAGATGTGAGATATGTCAGGTTTGAGATTTGTTTTAGTTGTCTTTACGTAGTAAACCTCATAATTTCATTTGTCGCCAAAAATTCACAAGACATTTCACAAATAATTTGGAGACAGATAGAAACATATGTCTGAGCTGTTTAATTATATTTATAGTTTTTACTGATACAACTTTTCCTTTTCAATGTATAGATTTTTGAATTATATACTTACTATATATTTTTATGTCAGGTTAGATATTTGACCCAAATCTTTGGTAATACTACATCAGATGACTAAATGACTGGCACAAACAAATTTACATGTCTGTTTGGATTAATGGTAACCTAATGAACATACATTCAGGGGTCATGAATAGATATTTCTCTGTTAAAGTGGTTATTTTAACCTCTTTGTGAACTGATCAGTAAGGTGTGTGTGTGTGTGTGTGTGTGTGTGTGTGAGAGAGAATTTGATCACTGTATTTGAAAGACAAAGGAGTCAAGATCCTCGAAAGGGTATTCTCTTGAATTATTGATGTTTTTATTGCAGAAAGACAAGGACTGCTTTTGTAAATCACTTGTTGAGATGAAATCAGTGTAAAGTTCATTTTCATCTGTGCAATGTAAGCAGATGAATGTGTGTAAAATCATTGGAAACCTTTATAAGACTGTTAAGGTTTCCAAAAGAACAATTATTATTATTATAAATCTTTTTTTTTTTTTTTTAGATTAAATGTTATTTGAGTATCAATGTTGTACAGATTTGTTTTCTTAAGTAACAGAAAGGCTCACACGGTCCACGTTAAATATTTGAAATTTTTTAAATCCATTCCGGAATCACATACATTTTCCCTGCAGATTCCATATACATGTGTTTAAAGGAATAGTTCTCCAAAAAAAATAACAATACTCTGATCAGTTACTCACCCTCATGATATTCCAGATGTGTATGACGTTTTTTTTTCTGCAGAACACAAAAAAAGATTTTTTGAATATTTCCGCTCTATAGGTCCACACAATGTAAGTGAATGGTGGCCAGAACTTTGAATCTCCAAAAAGCACATAAAGGCAGTATAAACACAACCCATAAGACTCCAGTGGTTTAAATGCATCAAGTGGCATTGTTGTGTTGGTGAGATCAATATTTAAGTCCTTCAGTACTATACATCTCCACCTTTGATCAGCCCCGACCAGTAGGTGATATGCATGGGGGGGGAAAAAAAAACTGAAGAATTTGGAAGTGAAAATTTATAGTTCAAAAGGACTTAAACATTGATCTGTTTCTCACCCATACTTTTAATCACTTCTGAAGATAATGAAGATAAGGATTTAACCACTGGAGTCTTCTGGATTACTTTTAAGATGACTGTTGTTTGGCAAATCTTTTTTCAAATTAAAATGTTTGGGTGAAATATTCCTTAAAGACATCAATGTTCCTGGTCTAGTTTGTATGGCCTTTCCATGACGCTTCAAAATAAATTCTCACTGAAAGCTTTATGAAAGAACAAGAGTTTATTAATAGAAAAACATTATGGCTGGACACACACACACTGTACTACTTATATAAACACTCCATCTAAGAGTGTGAGTTGAGGATGTGTACCTCACACAGCCTCTCAAATTTGCTCTTGATTTCAGTCTTGACCAAAAATAGTGGCATTACTACTACATCATAATTGCATAACAGAACAATTTATGGACAGACCAAATGACTTGCAATGCAAAATGATTCTGGAAAAGTGACAATTTTGTCCTACCTTGTACATTATATTTATACATGTATACAGTACACATTTCACTTTAAGCACAAGCATGCTGAAAGGGAACAAACTTTTTAAAAAAAAATAACATGGGGAAATATAAGAGGGGCTCTTCTCACAGTTAGTGAGCAGTAATATATCTTCAAATTATTTAGACATTTTCTCAAAGTTATTTTCTTAACTGCTAATAGTCAGTATCTGAGGAGCAAATTATTAAGGTTTTGCAGTGCTTATATATCATCATACATTTTTTCACAATGGCACCTTCCTGACATGAAGAAAAATGGAAATATATTTATGCTTGATGAAATTTAGAGATCTAATAATCTGCAGGGGGGGCATCAGCAGGGGCATCAGCAGGTAGGAAAACAGACAATTTAGATATATTTTGCAGAAATATAGATACTCATTCACACTGCCTCATTCTCTAGGACAAAAGATTCACACACATTGTTCAGACTATTGTTCCCGTAGGCCCAGTCATGTCCTCTTCCTGTTGAAACCTATAGACTTTAGGAACTTTAGAAAAAAAAGTCTCTGCTGCTCGTCAAGAACTTCTTTAGCGATCAGCCCTGAGCTCGGCACACAGGAAGCACAGGGGCGCTTTCAGCATCAGAACTACACCCGCAGGATCTCCAGACAGTTGTTGTAGCAAATGGCGATCCAGTCGGGCTGAGTGGAGGCCCACTGCACATTGTTGATCTCACCCTCAGCTGTGTAGGCCAGGATGGGGTCCTCGATGGCCCGTGGCATCTGCTGAATGTCCCAGATCAGAGCCTGGTGATCGTCCGCTACAGTGGGAGTTAAAAGAGAGGGGGGCCAGGTAAAGAAGACTTGTATGAAACAGCACTGTCACTGCTGCCACAGTCTTATAATTATGCATATTATAAGGTTCCCACCCTTATGACTAATGAAATTCAATGACTTTTCCAGTCATTTGTGTTTCTGGATAGAGATTTTTAAGAACCATTTTGATTCAGACTGATTCGTTAATGCTGTGCCGGTCCTCCCAATACATAAACTACCCAAGTTGCATAGGGCCCCCGATCAGCCAAGGTGCCCCCTCTTCTAGTAGCCTAGTACTGGTAAATTATAATTTATTATTACATTTTCTGTTTTGGATATAATGTAGTACGTAGATAAACATGACTATGGTGTTGAAGTGAAGTAGAAAAAAGGAGAAAGAAATGAAAGATCAACAACCTGAAAGAATTGATCAAGAAGGTATGTATGCTAATCATATTAACATTCGTATTTAATCTTTACATTAGAAAGCACATACTCCAGTCCAGGTCTTCAGCTTCGATATTACTCCACTGATTTACAACTGATGCTACACTGAAAGTAATTTCTTTATTTGTGTCAGTACACCACATCAAAGCATGCAAAATCAAAAGGCAACATTTGTGTTTTAGAATGTAATACAGAAGCACATACCTGTGATCTATCCTGAATGTCATGTCAATGCTTCAACCAAAAATATCCATTAGAACTTTTAGTCCAAAGTCTGCCCAATCAGAGAAATATTGATGACTTCATTCGTTTACTTAAGATTTATTGAGAAAAAATCTATCTTTCATGTTTTCTGGTAAATTATGTAGTTGGGAAAGCATTCAGTAGTAAAACCCTCTCATATGCTGCCCCAGACCAAAGGTTTTCCTAGTTAACCAAGTCACACGTTTATGATATTAATTTAATTACGTAAATATATTTATTTGGGGGTCAGAAAATGGTTTGAGTTCCAGGGCTGAGAATGTCGTAAGTAACATTGCTAAATAAAAAATAAAGTTCAAAGTTTGAAATCAAGGTGTCTTGCTTTATTGTGCAAGCTTAACCCTAACCCTGCTTAACGAAAATGATCCAATAGTACCATCTATCATCCAACCAGCGCTAGTACCAGTGTTCATCGTTTTCTTGCTGAGTTTATTTTTTTTCCTCGACCTACCTACCAATCAAAACTTGGTCGACCAAGACTCTTCTCATCGACTAATGGTTAGTCGACTATCAGGGGCCAGCCCTACTTTTCAGAAAGTGTTTTTTCAGCAAGCATTTACATAGCTGTTAATCAAATTTTTATTTAATTTATTTCACTGTCCATTTTTATCTGTTTTTCAGTCTGCATTCATGTACAAGAGTGTACGTGTAAGAACTAAACACAGCAAACAATCAAGCCTTGTTACAAATATTCACTGCATGTTTTCCACACAATTTGTTTTCACTAAATGATCACAAAGCAGCATGATATTTCATAATTTTCACGTATATGCGCCAATATAATAAAACATAGCGATAAACAGAAATATTTACCTATATACAGAATATTTCTACAAGGGATGTTGTTGCGATACCGATACTGGCATCAGAATCAGGTCAAATACCGTGCTCATGTTCTTTTACTCATGCTTGTAAAATTCTCAGACAACAAAAACCTATACCATCTGAAGTAGGAATGTCATTACGCAAACATTCAGCGCACTAATTAAAATCACATAATGTCCTAGTGAGATTATTAAACTGCAAAAGCTGCAATTTACAGAGATAAAAATATAGTTTGCATGTGCTGCATGCTTCAAATGTGAGCACTTGTGATTGTGTGGAGCTGGCTTTGTGTTGACATAAGACACTAAGTGCTCATACCTTTTAGAGATACTTGACTCATACACGGAAAACACCATCAAGAGCATTGCATGCTCTGTTTGGAGCAGATGACAGCAGGCAGAGCACAAATTCACTTTGTTACGTGTAACGAGAGACTTTTATTAATCATTGTAGTGACCTTCTTATGGGCTGAAATATGTGCCACCAGAAACTGAATTTGAACCATTTATATTTGAATTTGAATGGCTAAACTTGAATAATTGCATTGAAAAACTGAATTTGAATCACATAATTTGAAATTGTATTGTTTAATTAAAATTGAATTTATTCAAAAACTGAATCTGAATTGTATCATTTGAAATTGAATTTATTCGTTTGGAACTGAAGTCCAATAAAATTTGATCCTCACTGAAAATTAAACTCTCTATATATCTTCACATTCACTTCTCACAATTCAGATTCAGTTCTCAAATTCAATTTCAAGTTACTGAGACAGACATCCGGGTAGATGGAGGATGAAGGAAGAGCAATCGAGCGCAGATCGATAGATAGCGTTCATTGGCGCACAGGACTCCTCTTGGGCCAATCAGCACCAATGTTTTGGAGCACAGTACGTTACCCGCCATGAAACTATGGAATTACGATTGTGTCAATAATAATGAATGTAACTTTATAAAACTGAACGTAACTTTATAAAACTGAACGTAACTTTTTCAGAAACTATCAAAAATATTCCATTACAAAAGAAGAAAAACACAATTAAAATGAAAAAAAAAAATGAACTCAGTCGCACGAATTTAACAGGCTCTTCAAATATGCTTCATTTTTTGTTAATGTTTTTCAAAGATTCGTTTTCGCAAATCGTGGATTCTGAATACATTGCCACAGATTTTGCTTACGCTTCGCAGTTTTTCGTTTGCTGTTTTGAGACAAACCTCTCATGGGGGTGGGCTTATAGTGAGCTTTTGATGGACAGGTGCTCTCTGACCCGGATGTACAGACGTCACTCAGTGGCTCGCATATTGGAAAGCTCTCGCGGTGATTTGTAGTTATGCAATACGTCGTGCTTTGTTGTATTACTTACTAACAATATGTAAATAATATTTGACCTATAATTATATAATTTAATATTATATGAGACCTTCGATCGTCTAATAATCGTCTTCGATCAGTCTGTAAAGATGAGCTCTCAGGAGAGACACGGAGCGGCATCATCTTCCTCCTCCTCGTCCTTCAAGGCAGCTTGAAGTAAGTTCGTGTTACTGAAGTAACCAATAACATCGATAAAAGTTTTATTCATGTAACGTTACAGTGTGCAACAGTTCTGGCTTTATTTTGCAAATTTATTGTTGTATTGTAAATGCATGCTAAATAAAATGTTGCTGTTTTGTCATTGTCATGACTGCAAAACTGAAACCTGGCCATATCTTGGTCCACTGTTTAACTCTGCCCCGACTGCTGAACGGACTGCTGCTGACCCTGCCTTGTGCTGGTATTCCCGAGCGACTGGTTAAGAATTTCAAGGTTGTTATGTACAGATGCAGCATCTGCACCAAGATTTCTGCCTTGCTGTAGAATAAAGACCAGTTTGATATCTGCACTGTCTACATTGACACGTCCTTGAATATAATAACTGTGCAAAAGAGCAAACAATCAAACTACATAACATCATGACATGACATCAGTGCATTGCAAACTTGTGAATGACAATAAAAAATTATTAAAAAATATATAAAAATATGATCTTTTATATGTGTTTATCAAAACATTGTGAATAAATATAAAATAAATGCAATATTCCACCACTGTGTTGAAATTTAGAGTGTTTTCTGTAAAATTAGACAATTTCTATCCATTTACTCCAATGTATGTGGGCAGGACGCTCTTTTAAATTCAGATATGCCTAATTCTCTAAAAAATTCAAAATATCCTGCAGAGCTGAAGTGGTTAAACAATAAATTTGCAAAATACAGCCAGAACTGTTGCACACTGTAACGTTACATGAATAAAACTTTTATCGATGTTATTGGTTACTTCAGTAACACAAACTTACTTCAAGCTGCCTTGAAGGACAAGAGGAGGAGGAGTGGAGCATTTGTTTAATAAGCAAGGTCTTTTATTCAGATATTCAGAATTTCTTTCTGAATACCAAATACCAGTAACCCCAAAAGAATTTGCTACAGTAATGGGTGCTATTCCCTCTGGTTTATGTATGCTTTTTAAAAACCGTAATTACTTCACCCCAGTATCTACTGCATCCTTTCCTAAACCTTGTGATACTTCTGTTGGTCAAATCTGTTCTTCAGAGTCGAAAGCTAAAAACTATAAGATCTTTATTTCTTAAGGATTTGATTTCTGTTCCACCTGTTATTTCCTTTTGGAATAATTTGTTTGGTAACCTTAATTGGAAAAAAATCTGGTCTTTACAGCAGAAATTCATTCTCACAAATAAAGTGAAAGAAATTTCCTTTAAGTTGATACACAGGTTCTATCCTGTTAAGAAATTTATACAAAGATTTAAATCTGACATTGAGCTAACATGCTCTTTTTGTGTGAATTCTGATGAAACAGTGGTTCATTTATTTTGGTCGTGTCATTACACTCAGAATCTCTGGAATGATATTGATGTTTTTATCAAGTGTAAGATTTTGCCAGGCTTCTCAATACATATGAGAAACATTATATTTGGGTATTTTGATTCAGACCCCACAAACGAAAATGTCTGTTTTGTTATTAATTTAATTATTTTCCTAAGCAAATTCTATATTCACAAATGCAAATTTTTAAACTGTAAACCTATCTTCTCTGTCTTCTTAAAAGAAATAGAAAATTATCTAAATTTGATTTCAGTATCTACTAATAAGAATTATTTTTATTATTATATATTTTTTTTTCTATTTATTTTTGTGTTCTTTATTGTTTTGGTTGATATTATGTGATGTACGTATGCTTTCTCTTTTGTATGTTCCTGTTCTTTGCATTAAAAATAATAAATTAAAAAAAATAAATAAATAATAAAAAACAAGAGGAGGAAGATGATGCCGCTCCGTGTCTCTCCTGAGAGCTCATCTTTACAGACTGATCGAAGACGATTATTAGACGATCGAAGGTCTCATATAATATTAAATTATATAATTATAGGTCAAATATTATTTACATATTGTTAGTAAGTAATACAACAAAGCACGACGTATTGCATAACTACAAATCACCGCAGAGCTTTCCAATATGCGAGCCACTGAGTGACGTCTGTACATCCGGGTCAGAGAGCACCTGTCCATCAAAAGCTCACTATCCAATCAGAGTAGATCACCGTTAAGCCCACCCCCATGAGAGGTTTGTCTCAAAATAGCAAACGAAAAACTGTGAAGCGTAGCTTAAATCTGTGGCAATGTATTCAGAATCCACGATTTGCGAAAACGAATCTTTGAAAAACATTAACAAAAAATGAAGCATATTTGAAGAGCCTGTTAAATTCGTGCGACTGAGTTCATTTTTTTTCATTTTAATTGTGTTTTTCTTCTTTTGTAATGGAATATTTTTGATAGTTTCTGAAAAAGTTACATTCATTATTATTGACACAATCGTAATTCCATAGTTTCATGGCGGGTAACGTACTGTGCTCCAAAACATTGGTGCTGATTGGCCCAAGAGGAGTCCTGTGCGCCAATGAACGCTATCTATCGATCTGCGCTCGATTGCTCTTCCTTCATCCTCCAACTACCCGGATGTCTGTCTCAGTAACTTGAAATTGAATTTGAGAACTGAATCTGAATTGTGAGAAGTGAATGTGAAGATATATAGAGAGTTTAATTTTCAGTGAGGATCAAATTTTATTGGACTTCAGTTCCAAACAAATAAATTCAATTTCAAATGATACAATTCAGATTCAGTTTTTGAATAAATTCAATTTTAATTAAACAATACAATTTCAAATTATGTGATTCAAATTCAGTTTTTCAATGCAATTATTCAAGTTTAGCCATTCAAATTCAAATATAAATGGTTCAAATTCAGTTTCTGGTGGCACATATTTCAGCTCATACCTTCTTTTCCGGATTGAGAAGCTATCGTAATAGCAACACAGAAACCATTTTTGCATACGAGAATACAAGACAATGAACAATTGTGAAACTATTTAAGTGGCATGATCTTCAGAAAACGTAATGACCAAATAAAAGTGCAATAAAACCACTACGATAATGCTTAATTTGTTCTCGGCAGCTAAATTATTGTAAATATACATTATGACTGGAACGCTTGACTGGAATGTTTCACATGATCTTAAAAATCTTTTGATCTGAAGGCATATGCTTAAATGTTTGAAATTAGTTTTGTAGACTAAAATATAATTGTGCCAACATATTAATTTATCTCATTATAAAACAAACATTTTATACGAATTTTCCGTTTTTGAAATTGATAACTTGGACCAAATAAGTGCCCAACATAGATGGGAACTCCTTCAATACTGTACGAGCAGCAGTTGAGAATAGCATTACGATGTGTGAGTGCATGTGGCTGGGCTGGTTTCTAACCTGCTGTACATATGTGGCAGGAGGAGTGGGGTGCCCATGCGATGCCATTTACACAAGCACGATGATTATTGAGCCGAGCCACTGGTGTGCATGGCACACGCACATCCAGAATCACCACCTGACAAAAGATGGCAACGAACGTTAGGGACAGGAGGAGAGAGGAAATATAGACTACAATTAGACAAAGCTAACAGGGTGAAAGTGATTAAAAGAAAGACCTCCATGCCGTCCATGGCCATGGTAGCCAAGTAGTTGGGGTCTTGTTTGTTCCAGCAGAGGCGCAGCAGCGGGTGATGTTGTGGGTCCTCATAGATGATGGTGCTGTGCTCCAAGTGTCGTAGATCAAACATGCGCACAGAACCGTCTGCTCCCACAGACGCAAACATATCCCGTCCACCACCCGCACGGCTGAATGCGATGTCATACACCTGAAAGCCAATAGAAACGCTCAAGATATACACATACATAATCATATATAGTTGAAGTCAGAAGTTTACATACACCTTAACCAAATACATTTCCAGACATTTAATTGTAGAAAAACATTCCTTGTCTTAGGTCCGTTAGGATCACTACATTATTTTAAGAATGTGAAATGTCTGAATAATAGTATAGTGAATTATTTCAGCTTTTATATCTTTCATCACATTCCAAGTGGGTCAGAAGTTTACATACAATTTGTTAGTATTTGGAAGCATTGCCTTTAAATTGTTTAACTTGGGTCAAACATTTTGGGTAGCCTTCCACAAGCTTCTCAAAATAATTTGCTGGAATTTTGGCCCATTCCTCCAAACAGAATTGGTGTAACTGATTCAGATTTGCATGCCTCCTTGCTTGCATACGCTTTTTCCAGTTCGGCCCACAAATCTTCTATTATATTGAGGTCACGGCTTTGTGATGGCCACTCCAATACCTTGACTTTGTTGTCCTTAAGCCATTTTGCCACAACTTGGTATGCTTGGGGTCATTGTCCATATGGAAGACCCATTTGCGACTAAGGTTTAACTTCCTGGCTGATGTCTTGAGATGTATGCTTCAATATATCCAAATCATTTTCCTTCCTCATGATGCTATCTATTTTGTGAAGTGCACCAGTCCCTCCTGTAGCAAAGCACCCCCACAACATGATGCTGCCACCCCCATGCTTCACGGTTGGGATGATGTTCTTTGGCTTGCAAGCCAAACATTGCTGTTGGCCATAATAATGATGGTCATTATGGCCAAAATGTTACATTTTTGTTTCATCAGACCAGAGGACATTTCCCCAAAAGTAAGATCTTTGTCCCCATGTGCACTTGCAAACTGTAGTCTGGCTTTTTTATGGAAGATTTGGAGCATTGGTTCCATCCTTGCTGAGCAGCCTTTCAGGTTCTGTCGATATAGGACTTGTTTTATGGTGGATATAGATACTTGTCAACCCGTTTCCTCCAGCTTCTTCTCAAGGTCCTTTGCTGTTGTTCTGGGATTGATTTGCACTTTTCGCACCAAACTACATTCATCTCTAGGAGACAGAATGTGTCTCCTTCCTGAGTGGGGTGATCCACAGGTACACCTCCTATTAGAAGCTAATTGACTGATTGGCTAAAGGATTTACATACATTTCTTGAATTTTCCAAGCTGCTTAAAAGGCACAGTTAACTTAAGTTTATGTAAACTTCTGACCCACTGGAATTATGATAGTCAATTAAAATTTAAACAATCTGTTTGTAAACAATTGTTGGAAAAATTACTTATAACAACAGTTTGTTAATATTAAATCCGTGGAGTTGTTAAAAAAAGTTGTAATGACTTCAACTGAAGTGTATGTAAACTTCTGACTTCAACTGTACACATACATAAATACATAACACACCCTACATAATCCAAATTTTCAAAAAGCATAAAATTCATAAGGAAAAACATCATAATGTGTAGTTATAGTGCTTTCAATATAGCAATGGGTGAATATAAATGTACAAATCACTCCTCTTTGATTTTGACGCTTCCTTGTCAGTGATAAATGGAGAAAGGACCTCTTAGTGCTATTATTTGATGTACAAAACAAGCCTAGATTGGACTTGTGATAGAAATCAAGAATTTTTAGCTTATGGGTGGCACATTTTAATTACCACTGAAGCACGCAAAGTCTCAACTATAACTCTTTCCGCGGAGTTCAAAGAATTGACGCTCGGATGCAAATCATGAATGCATTTTCATGATTGATGTAACAAAGCAGATAGTTACAGTCTACCGGAATACTAAACCCTGTGGGGAATAAAGCCATCTTAACACAATAAAGATGGCACAGAAGCTGCATCTGAAGTTGCAATTAGCTGTATTTTCACAGAGTAGGAATAAATGCACTTACACATTATTTGCAAATGCATAAATAATGTTATGAGATGAATATTTAAACTGTAATATTATGAATATAGAAATATGAAATGAATGAAAATATGAATGAATACTCAACCTATGGGGACTAATTATTTAAATAAGTCAACCTCCTACTTAGACTTTGGTGAAACGTTTAATCTTACTTGAAAAGGTGATATTTTAGTGCATTTCTATCTTTATATTTTGGAAGGAAAATTGCTAAGTGCACCTTTCATTAACATTAGATAATGCATTAGCTATTATGAACTTACAATAAACAATATATTATTTCAGCATTTATTAATCTGTCAATGTTAGTAACTAAAGAAATACAATTGTTCATTGTTAGTTCATAGTGCATTAACTAATTTTTACAAACAACTTTTTATAATAATAAAAAAAAATTATATATGGGCTGTCAATCGATTAATTTTTAATCGAATTACATGGTGTCCAAGTTAATTAAATTGGAATTAAGCGCATATACAAATATTTACTGAGAAAGCCCCTCAAATAACAATAATTAAATATACAATGAAGAAATAATATATATAAATATATATAGAATATATAAATATATTCAGAAAATTAAAATGCATTACATTCTTGAGGCAGAAGTGTTAAACATTGATAAGACAATACAAAAAGCGGCTTTAGAATACAATGTATTGTTTATTACCATATTATTGAACAGAAGTGAATCATTGGCATACAGTTCACAGCAATCCATTTCACAAGTGAATTTGTCAATCAGTTCGAGATCTATTATGAGGTGTTGTTTAAGGACACGTCTGACACAGGTGTACATTGACAGATGCTACTGTAGCATCTCAAGGCTACAATATATATATTGTGGTGTCTCTATATACACACACACACACACACACACACACACACACTGCATCCGGAAAGTATTCACAGCGCTTCACTTTTTCCACATTTTGTTGTTACAGCCTTATACCAAAATTTACTAAAATCATTATTTCCTCAAAATTCTACAAACAATACCCCATAATGACAATGTGAAAGAAGTTTGTTTGAAATCTTTGCAAATGTATTAAAAAAAAAAAAAAAAAAAAATCACATGTACAAAAGTATTCACAGCCTTCGCTCAATACTTTGTTGAAGCACATTTGGCACAAATTACAGCCTTAAGTATTTTTGTGTATGATGCAACAAGCTTGGCACACCTATTTTTGGGCAGTTTCTCCCATTCTTCTTTGCAGTACATCTCAAGTTCCATAAGGACAGCCATTTTCAGATCTCTCCAGAGATGTTCAATTGGGTTCAAGTCTGGGCTCTGGCTGGGCCACTCAAGGACATTCACAGAGTTGTCCCGTAGCCACTCCTTTGTTATCTTGGCTGTGTGCTTAGGGTCGTTGTCCTGTTGGAAGATGAACCTTCGCCCCAGTCTGAGGTCCAGAGCAGGTTTTCATCAAGGATGTCTCTGTACATTGCTGCATTCATCTTTCCCTCGATCCTGACTAGTATCCCGGTTCCTGCCACTGAAAAACATCCCCACAGCATGATGCTGCCACCACCATGCTTCACTGTAGGAATGGTATTGGCCAGGTGACGAGAGGCGCCTGGTTTCCTCCAGATATGACGCTTGCCATTCAGATCTATGTTTCATCATACCAGAGAATTTTGTTTCTCATGGTCTGAGAGTCCTTCAGGTGCATTTTGGCAAACTCAGGGCAGGCTGTCATGTGCCTTTTACTGAGGATTGGCTTCCATCTGGCCACTCTACCATACAGGCCTGATTGGTAGTGCTGCAGAGATGGTTGTTCTTCTGGAAGTTTCTCCTCTCTCCACAGAGAAACGGTGGAGCTCTGTCAGAGTGACCATCGGGTTCTTGGTCACATCCCTGACGGGGCCCTTCTCCCCCGATTGCTCAGTTTGGCCACGCCGCCAGCTCTAGGAAGAGTCCTGGTGGTTCCAAACTTCTTCCATTTACGGATGATGGAGGCCACTGTGCTCATTGGGACCATCAATGCTGCAGAGATCTTTCTGTACCCTTCCCCAGATCTGTGCCTCGATACAATCCTGTCTCGGAGGTCTACAGACAATTCCTTGGACTTCATGGCTTCGTTTGTGCTCTGACATGCACTGTTAACTGTGGGACCTTATATAGACAGGTGTGTGCCTTTCAAAATCATTTACCAATCAACTGAATTTACCACAGTTGGACTCCAATCAAGTTGTAGAAACATCTCAAGGATGATCAGTGGAAACAGGATGCACCTGAGCTCAATTTTGAGTGTCATGGCCTGTGAATACTTATGTACGTGTGATTTTTTTCATTTTTAACAAATTTGCAAAGATTTCAAACAAACTTCTTTCACTTTGTCATTATGGGATATTGTTTGTAGAATTTTGAGGAAAATAATGATTTTAATCCACTTTGGAATAAGGCTGTAACAACAAAATGTGGAAAAAGTGAAGCACTGTGAATAATTTCCGGATGCACTGTATATACACACTCAGCAAAAAAAGAAAATGTCCCTTTATCAGGAGACTGTATTTTAAAGATAATTTTGTAAAAATCCAAATAACTTTACAGATGTAAAGGGTTTAAACAATGTTTTCCATGCTTGTTCAATGAACCATAAACAATTAATGAACATGCACAAGTGGAACGGTCGTTAAGACACTAACAGCTTACAGACGGCAGGTAATAAATGTCAGTTATAAAAACTTAGGACACTAAAGAGACCTTTCTACTGACTGAAAAAACACCAAAAGAAAGATGCCCTGCTCATCTGCGTGAACGTGCCTTAGGCATGCTGCATGAGGACTGCAGATGTGACCAGGGCAATAAATTGCAATGTCTGTACTGTGAGACGCCTAAGACTGCGCTACAGGGAGACAGGATGGACATCTGATCATCCTCGTAGTGGCAGACCTCGTGTAGCAACACCTGCACAGGATCAGTACATCCAAATATCACACCTGCGGGACACAATCCCTCCACCAGTGCTCACACTGTCCCCAATAGTCTAAGAGAGGCTGGACTGAGGGCTTATAGGCCTTTTGTAAGGCAGGTCCTTACCAGACCTCACCAGAAACAACGTCGCCTATGGGCACAAACCTACCTTTGCCATGACCAGACACGACAATGCTGTGCGTTACAAGTAAGGCATCCTCCTCCCTCATGTTGTACCCTTATTGCAAGCTCATCCTGACATGACCCTCCAGCATGAAAATGCCACCAGCCATACTGCTCGTTTGGTACGTGATTTCCTTTAAGACAGCAATGTCAGTGTTTTGACATGGCCAGTGAAGAGCCCGAATCTCAATCCCATTGAGCACGTCTGGGACCTGTTGGATCAGAGGGTGAGGGCTAGGGCCATTCCCCACAGAAATGACTGGGAACTTGCAAGTACCTTGGTGGAAGTGTGGGGTAACCTCTCACAGCAAGGACTGACAATTCTGGTGCATTCCATGAGGAGGAGTTGCACTGCAGTATTTAATGCAGCTGGTGGCCACACCAGATACTGACTGTTACTTTTGACCCCCCACCTTTGTTCAGGGACACATTATTCCATTTCGGTTAGTCACATGACTGTGAAACTTGATCAGTTTATATCTTAGTTGTTGAATCTTTTTATGTTCATAAAAAGATTTACACATGTTAAGTTTGCTGAAAATAAAAACACTTGAAAGTGAGATGACGTTTCTTTTTTGATGAGTTATATACATATATACACACACACACACACACACACACACACACACACACACACACACTAATGCATGTGCTTAGAAATGAGTGATCGAACAGTCAATCAAATATTGGACTAGGAAAAAAAAAAAAATCTCACCTCTTTGTCATGAGCAATTAGCTGCGTTTTGACGTGGCCTGACACCAGATTGACTCTTCCCAGAACCTGTCCTGTCTCTAAACCCCAGATTGTGCAGGTGGTGTCAATACTGGAGGTGCCTTTAAAATCAGAAAACACATAACATTATAAGTCTGGCGGTCATGTGGAACTTTAAATGCATTTAATTGTACAAACAAATATTTACCTATTTAGGGACAAAAATACAAATGTTTAAAAATGCATCAAGCATTTTTCTTACACACAAACATGCACAGGCAGACTATGTATTATTTTACCCAGAAGGTTGGGGTCCACTTCATTCCAGTCAAAAGAGGTCAGAGGTGCGCAGAAATCTGAGTTCTTGTTATTATTCAGGAGGCATTCTAGACGGGTCTCTGTATCATTCACCTGACAAGATAAATACAATTCATCCAAGCATACATGTTTATTGGGTTGCCTTGGTTCCTAATTATATTTAATTCAACATGAAATCCATCATGGTCCCATTTACTTTCTTTATACCCCTTAAACGATCTTCTTGTGAATGCGTGCACATAATTCCAAAGAAGGCCGGTCACGATTATTAAATTATCATCTGATTGCGGTTATCTTATCTAACCACAGTTCCAATAAAATTCCAAATCACATTTTAATGGCCAAATAAAGTCATTTTAAGCAAAAACATAAATTGTGTGATTCGGTTCAACTCTGAGTGTCACTGAACTGCATCGTAGATGCCGAGAGTGAGTGAAGCGATTCTCAAGTGCTCTGGTGCATGGGCTGTCAGAGGCTCATGTCAAACTCCCACGAAAATATAAACAAATATATTTTCTTTGATATTGAATGCAAAGCGCTCTGCCTTCACTTTAAATGATTGTGTAATGGCAGATGTTCCTGGTATTACATAGAGGGTTCAAATATGCAGTGTTAATGACATGCAGTGTTGAGTTTTAATTCATGAGAAATTAGGGCTTGTGGGTTTAATCAAAGAGCATTAAAATAACATGCGAAAGTGAAGAAATTAGGACAGAAATATTTTACTATTTCATAATATACCTAATATAAATATTTACTAATTGTATATTTGATTTTTTTAGGAAAAAAATATAAGATATACGAGTTTCAAAAACAACAGTAGAAATGTGAAATTGACCAAAACTAAAGTTGACCAAAAAACTATTGAAATTGTTTGTTTGACAAGTAATCGTTAGCCATATTTCATAATTGCGACAGCTCTATTCCAAAGATAATACATGTTTGTCTTCGGAAACTTTAATTAAAATGTCATAAATGGCACAACTTTCCTTTTCAGTTGACATCAACAACAAGTCATCTTATCTTTTCAATCCCTCCCATTCACCCAGCTGTCATATAAAGATCACTTTCATGATCTAATGAATTCTGGATGGTTTCAACTAAGTTCTACCCTTTTTGCCTCACAGAAAATTCAATTTTATTTGGAAAATCAAAGCACTAACATTTTTTTATAAAATAGGTTGTGAACCCCATTTCATTTTTACTTTAAATCATAGGGCAAGTCATTGTCTTAAGATAAGTCAAACATTAATACAATCTGAAGTGTCACAAAAACTGTGAATTTATGGTTCTCTCCTCGCCATACCCTCCATATGCGTAGGTAATCTCCACTGGTGGCCAGCAGGTCTGGATAGACACCCTTGGTGTCAGGGATCCACATGATCTTGGTGGTGGGGTACGGGTGATCGAAGGTGTTCCTGCATACAAACTCAGAGCTCTCCTCCTCAAGACCAACCAGCTGGACCTGGACATCACAAAACAAACAGTCATTTTAATATTGTCCATTCCACACAGACCGAATCCACCAAGAATCCTGGATTGATGCCACTTGACATTCTAACAGCTGTCACACTAGGACCACACAAAGATTACAGGAAACAACGATTTTATAAATGACATAAAAATAATTTACAGGTAATTTTAAAGTGCAAACAAACACCCTAATTTATGTCAATAATACGTTCATGCTTTTACATACACATAAATATCTGTGAATGTATGCTCATCCTTGGCTGCCTATCAGCACAACCACTCTCAATACATTCACTATTGGTGCATTCATTTTGAGCAATATGAGCATATCTGAATGACTTTTGTCACATTTAACCAATGTGATTGCTTCGATCACGTTCATCCGTAACTAACATGTCTGAGTGATAAAAAGGACCAACAACTTAGTACATACGAACTATCTGGGATCTCTTAATGTAAAAAAATAATAATACTAATCATGTTTACCTTGTTGTTATATTCTTCGACGAAGCTGCCGAGCGCAAGCCGAAAGCGTTTATCGGGTCGGACGCTCCAGTTCATGGCATAAACGGTCCATGGCGCCTCGTACTTGTAAATCTCTTTTCGTTTGCCGTGCAACGACATGTTTAAATGCCTTGCTCAGGTCGGTGGGAACGAAAAAGAATTAGGTCGTTAAAAATAACTAGTTGTGCACGGAACGCTGAAAGAGCCTCTTTCGGGACGAAATATGCTCTCAGGTTTGTGCAGCGTGAGACAAAGAGAATGTCATAACAATCCCTCCGCAATGGCCGAGAATCCGACGAGCTGCGCTCTGCTATGAGCCTAAATCAACGTGAGGATGGATTCACAGATCATTCGGAAATGTTTAACGTTCTATGTAACTACAGGCCCATGTTTTGCTTTGCCCCAACGGGTTTAATTCTAACTTTAGAAAGCCTTAAAAAGGCCCGACCATTCGAATGCGCATTTGATCTGAGAATGTGTGAATTTCAAAATAAAGGTCCTGGAAAGAAAATGGGGGTCGTAGGTTATTTATATATTTGCTGTTATGTTTTTATGTGATTAGTTGAAAATGTTTTATTTATGTATGTATTTATTTTACAATGTCTAAAAAAAAAAAAAACAACACACACACAAAAAAAGCAACAACTAAAAAAAAAAAAGAAAAAAAAACTGTGGGTCAGGAGAGAGAAAAGATAGGAAAAACATTACCCACAACCAGAGACTATTTAGCAGAGAACGCGCAACGGTCAACGAATGTAGAAAAGTAAGTCCCGAATCAGAAAAAGGTGCGTTCATGTCATGTTGGAATTAAATAATTACCAGATGGCAACTCAGAGGTTCTACTTAGAGCCGTTGACCTCGTAAATTATTCGTTTCTATTCGTAATTCGTAAATTATAACACTAACACCAAAACCGCTTCTTTGTTGACAGGGTTGGGGAGTAACTGAATACTTGTAATGGGATTACGTATTTAAAATACAAAATATAAATAACAGTATTCCAATACAGTTACAATTTAAATAATTGGTAATTATAATGCAGTTACATTCAAAAAGTATTTTGATTACTGAAGAGATTACTTTGCATTTTATTGTCATTTACTTAATTTAATATTTTGTCCTTTCAGATGGAAAACATTTATATATATAAATGATGCGATCCAAAGTGCATTTGATCAGCAGTGAAACACTTTCTTATGATGTGTTACATTCATACGAGCAGACAGAGAAGTTTGTAGTAAGTTTGGAGCAGAAGAAATAGAAATAAACCTTGTGTAAATTGTCAGCCTTACGCTAAGCTAAAATGCTATTTCTAGCCATTTTACATGCACATGTTACCATGCACGATCATATTTTCAAGAAAATTTACGTTGGATCATAATTTCTTTTTTTCTAGTAAGACCTTTTATATTAAGGCAAAATCTTATTCTTGATAATAATATTTGTATTGTTTTCCTGTAAAAATATCTAAAAATCCTTAAAACAAGATCAATTATATTGATCTTGTTTTAGAAACAACACTGCAAAAGATATTTTGTTTTTTCCGAGAATGTATTTTTAACATGTGTATTTTGTCTTACTGTACTGACTGAGGTTTTATAGTCAAAACAAGTGAAAAGAATCTACCAGTGCTGAAGACGTAATCGAAAGTATTTTGAATACTTACTGACCTTGAGTAATCTAACTGAATATGTTACAAATTATATTTTACAGCATGTATTCTGTAATCTGTAGTGGAATATATTTCAAAAGTAACCCTCTCAACCCTGGTTGTTGATAACAGTAAAATGTTTATCACTTAATTAATTCACCTCTATATACATTTGATAAATGTTTAAGAATGAAAATAAATGCTCCAGGCATAAATGGCACAATAAAATAACATATTAAAAATAAATATGTTCACTACCTTTAACTGTTGATGCTGCTGCAATATTGGTTCTTTTCACATGACGTCACGACTGTCAAATCGGAGCTTTCCTTGAATTCCGAGTTTACAACTTGTAATTACGAGCTCTACGGAGACTTGAACGCTTTTTACAAGTTGGAATCTCATAATTACGGTCATTCCAATTTGACGTGAAAGAGCCAATCACCTTTTAGATACAGACTTTCAATCAACTCGAGGACGTGCATGTGTATTAGCTATACAAAAATTGCATGTTTTTTTTGTTTGTTGTTGTTGGGTAATCTGAGGTAAATAAGCACCATTTATGTCAGAGTTTACTGCTGATTTTAAATGTGTTCTTTGATCGTAATCTTGTGTCTTTTCTCATTCAAATAGATAGGAGATGCACTTGTATGCCACTTGTTTATATAAAAGCGTTCCAAAGATGGCCACAACATAATGTAAATCTTTGCCACAACATAATGTAAATCTCCACTTTCACATTCTTCTTCTTTTGTATTTGGCAATACACATTCTTCATGAATATCGACTCGGTTACTAACGTAACCTCGGTTCCCTGAGAGGAGGGAACAAGTATTGCGTAAGTAGCTTACGCTATGGGAAAACTCCGTTTCTCGAGAAAATATTGAAGTCTTTATGTAAAACGCATTGCAGCTGCACAGCAGACAGCAATGAGCGAGGCAGCTCGATCATTGGCTGTGCTGCGGCAACTTGCTCGAACCAATGACGGGGCTCTCCTATTGCGTAAGTAGCTTATGCTATGGAACACCATGCAAAACGCCTGTGCGTGCTGACTTCGCTCTATAAAGCCAGAGGCAGATGCCTGAGCCCTAAAGCAAAGTGATTATTCAGCGAGCCGGCCAACGGCGAGCTATATAATGGGATAATACAGAGCGCCTTTGCCCCAAGGTGGCCCATGGTGGGGCGCTCATTGTAAAAACACAAGCACATATCTTATGTACTGATTTTTCTATTTACTGATATGCATAAAAAACCCTCTAAGTCAGTCAGAGATGGACCTTATAAGGGAGGAGATAATGCTCAGCATAGACGTACTCCAGTCCATACTACAGTCAGGCTGATAGACTGTTGGAATGCAATGAGGGGACCTGTAGGTTATAAAACCTGATAAATGTCGAAGGCGAGGCCCAGCCTGCCGCCGCACAAATATCCTCAATGGGTATCCCACTCGACCACGCCCACGAGGAGGCCATGCTCCTCGTAGAGTGAGCTCTGATGCCTAAGGGGCATTGAAGGCCTTGGCTTCATAAGCCAGCGCTATAGCATCTACTATCCAGCGCGATATTCTTTGCTTTGAAACTGCGAGACCTTTAGTGCGGCCGCCAAAGCATACGAATAATTGTTCCGTCTGTCTGAACGAGGCGTTAGGTCCAAATTCCAAGCAAGCAGCGCTTGATGACAGCGCGTGCAGGTCGCCCACTCTCTTGACTGAGGCGAGTGCCAGCAAGAGCGCAGTTTTGAGCGAGAGCTGTTTAAGGTGCACGGTTCGGAGAGGTTCGAACGGGGCACTCTTGAGTGCGTCCAGGACCGTGGCCAGGTCCCAGATCGGTACCGAGGGGGGGGCGAGGAGGGTTCATCCTCCTAGCGCCTCTTAGGAAACAAATGATTAGGTTGTTTTTCCCTAATGAGCGTTCTTTATCAAGATTGTGTGACGCTGCTATGGCAGCCACATAGACTTTGAGCGTGGAGGGTGTGCGGCCCGCCTCCAGCAGCTCTTGCAAAAAAAAGGCGAGTACACTTGGTATCTCGCACGATTTGGGGTTTAAGCTCTTGGTATCACACCAGTCACTGAACACTTTCCACTTTTGGGCATATAAGCGCCTCGTAGAGGGCACTCGCGCCTCAGTGATGGTTCTCAACACTCCGCTGGGGAGTTTCTCTGGAACCCGTTGAGGGGCCATGCATGAAGGGCCCACAGATCGGAGCGTGGATGAAGAATCATCCCGTTGGTCTGCCTGAGGAGGTCCAGCCTCAACGGAATCGGCCATGGGGCAGATTGCATCATCTGCATTAGTTCTGGAAACCACGTCTGGTTCTTCCAGAGTGGGGCTACCAGGAGCACTGCACATTTCACCTCCCTGATCCGACTGATGACCTGAGGTAGCATCGCGATCGGGGGAAAAGCATACAAGGGGCGGCTCGGCCAGACTTGGGCGAGCGCGTCCGTGCTCTTTGAGAAGAAAAGAGGGCAGTGCGCATTTTCCCTGGAGGCGAAGAGGTTGACCTCTGCCTCGCCAAAGGTTTGCCATAACCACTGAACCGTCAGGGGTGGAGAGACCATTCTCCTGGGAGAACTTTGTCTCTGGACAGCATGTCCACTCCCTGGTTCAGGACGCCTGGCACATGCGCTGCTCTCAGCGAGCGCAGGTTGTGCTGTGACCATAAGATGAGCTCCCTGGCCATAAAGTGCAGGGAGCTCGACCTGAGTCCACCCTGGCGATTTATATACGATACTACCGTCATGTTGTCCGTTCGGACCAGGACGTGTTCGTTTTTCAGGTACGGAAGCAGGGCTCTGAGAGCCAAGGCGACCGCTTTCATTTCCAGACAGTTTATATGTAGGCGCTTTTCCGGGTTTGACCAAAAACCGGAGACAGGCCTGCCCTCGTAAAGGGCCCCCCATGCTATTTTGGAGGCATCTGTCGTGATAATTTTTCTCTGTGTGTTCACGCCCAGACTCACGCCGGTTTGATACCAGTCGACGGCCTTCCAGGGCGTCAGGGCTTTTATACAGTCGTGATTCGCTCTGATTAAAAAGTGGCCCGAGCACCACGCGTGAGTGGGGACACGGCTCTTGAGCCAGCGTTGGAGAGGACGCATGTGCAACAATCCTAGCTGGAGTACAGCTGATGCCGAGGCCATGAGACCGAGCATCCTTTGAAATCGTTTGACGGGGCACGCGCACCCGCTCTGAATGATGTTGCAAGGCGCCGAATAGCGAGCGCGTGCTCTGAAGAGAGGCGCGCCGTCATCTGCACTGAGTCTAGCACTATTCCCAGAAAAGAGATATTCTGGCTGGGGGATAGCACACTCTTTGCAAAATTGATTCTCAGACCCAGGCATTCTAGATGGCTGATAATCCAAGATCTGTGCGTTGTTAACTGACTCTCTGATTGTGCTAGGATTAGCCAATCGTCGAGGTAATTCAGTATTCGCACTCCCCGCTGTCTCAGGGGGGAAAGTGCTGTGTCCATACATTTCGTGAATGTACGGGGGACCAATGATAGGCCGAATGGTAGTACTGTGTACTGGTATGACTGTCCCTCAAAAACGAATCTCAGAAATGGCCTGTGATGAGGCGCTATCGGAATGTGAAAGTAAGCGTCTTTCAAATCCACTGATAGAAACCAATCCCCGGGGCGAACTTGCGCGAGGATATGTTTGGTCGTTAACATTCTGAACGAGTGAATCATTAAAGCTTTGTTCAGATGTCTGAGATCTAGGATGGGGCGGAGGCCACCGTCCTTTTTCGGAACGAGAAAGTAGCGGCTGTAAAAACCCGCCTCGCTCATAGAGGGAGGAACAGTTTCTATAGCGCCCTTCTCTATCAGTTTGAGCACCTCGGTGCGTAGAACATGTGAAACATCTTTCCTCACTTTCGTCTCGACCACCGCTGAAAAGCGGGGTGGTCTGCGAGCGAATTGAAGTGAGTAACCGTGTTTTATTATGTTCAAAACCCATTTCGGCATGTCGGGGATTTTTTCCCCAGGCTTTTGCTCGCACAGATATGGGCTGAATGCTGGCTGGGGGCATGTCGCAGTGACGTATGGGCCCTGCCGGCGAATTGCCTTGTGCTAACACTGAGCTTACAGCTCTCAGAGGCGCGGGAGCGCGCTGAGCAGCTTTGTTGAGTGCCGAGTGCAGGGGTGCGTGTGAGATTACAGGCACGCGCGCTATCTCCGTAATGCTCGCAGCATGATCTGGAGAAATGTTTGAAACTGTATAGACAGTGTTTACGGGTGGGGGTGCATACATTGTAATCAGCGCACGCAGCGCCACTTTCATAAAGCTTCCCGTTCTTAGCGGGAGTTTCTGGCTCGCGCATCGCATCTGTGATGCTCGCGGCATGAGCCAGAGAACTGTTTGAAACTGTATGGGCAGCGCTTATGGGTGGGGGTGCATATACCGTAGTAGGCATGCGCGCCATTTTCATAAAGCCTCCCGCTCGCGGCGGGGGGTTTTTGGGCATGCATACAGTGTTTGTGTGTAGGGGTGCATGCATGACAGCAGGCACGCACGCTACCTTTATAGTATTTCCCGCTTTTACTGGGGAAGTGTTTATAACTGTGGGAACAGTGCTTGTGTGTAGTGGTGCATACATGACAATAGGCACACGATCCACATTTATGGGGCGTCCAACTTGAGCTGGGGAAGTATTCGGCACTGTTTGGACAGTATTGATATGTGGGAATGTGCACTTTAGTGTGGACACGTGACCCCTTAGTGACACAGGCAGAAAATGACTCTTTTTGTGATTTCTGTGTGTTGCCGTTAAAACGGTGTTTGATTGCAGGTGAGCGAGTTCTGTGACTGGCCCATTGACTGCTGTACAGACATTTCCAGCCGCCTTGCAGGAACCGCTCGTCCAGCCGGCTGCGGGCGGGTTCTTCCGGAGAAGACCAGTCGAGCCCGAGGTCTTCCACGGCTTTGGACAGGATGCGGACGATCTCTGAGTCCATGCTGGTGCCCCTGCTCGTGTCCGCTAATGTCGACGGCGCGGGGTCGAAGGCCGAGCCCGGCCAGTCGTCGGATGCAGCGTCAATGGAAAGGCTGTCATCCTTTTCACCGTCGTCCCCTGACGTGCCGAACGAGACGAGACCCACCGCTCCGGAGGGGTGTTGGTCTGCCTGCGTGAATTGAACTGGCGGCAGGGACTCCGTGAGCGGCGCTTTTTCTTGCACGGCTCGAACAGAGGGGATGGCAGCACGGTGGTAGCAGGCTCGTTCGCGGCGAAGGTGGCAAAGCGAGCGCGCAGCTCGGTGAGGCCCAGGGAGTCACATTCGGGGCATCCGCCTCGAGTGAGAGCAGCTTCTGCGTGGTCAGGTCCCAGGCAGCGAGCGCAGAAAATGTGACGGTCCCTGTCAGGAAGAGGGCCTCTGCACGAGGCGCAGGTCGAAGGCATTTGAAACAACGCCTCGAATTTGCTCTTTTACTAAATGACAAAAAAGCGTCGCAGAGGCGAACACTTGCAAAGTAGCTTAGTAAAAGGATATCAAGGTGATGCGCGCCGGATGGCGTAGCAGAAGGCTTTGAAGGTGGCTGAAGGCGCCGGCGTCCTCGTAGCAGTCCTGCTGTAGGCTTGTCGACGGCGGGCGAAAAGACTCCAATAATCCGGAGGATCCAGCGAAGAGAAGGTCTTTGCTGAAGGAGATTAAATCTAAAGAACTCGCATGACGGGGCGCCTAATATATAGCCTTAGCCATGCCCATCTTGGCGGGCTCTGAGCGCGCTCATTGGTTGCGCGTTCAGAGTCGCCCCGTCATTGGTTCGAGCAAGTTGCCGCAGCACAGCCAATGACCGAGCTGCCTCGCTCATTGCTGTCTGCTGTGCAGCTGCAATGCGTTTTACATAAAGACTTCAATATTTTCTCGAGAAACGGAGTTTTCCCATAGCGTAAGCTACTTACGCAATAGGAGAGACCTCTCGAGAGGGAACGCCACCACCTACTGGGCAGAGAGGAGAATTTATAGTAAAAAATTACTTAAATATTAATGTTTCTCACCCACACCTATCGCCTCTGAAGATATTGATTGTACCACTGGATTATTTTATGCTGGTCACCATTCACTTGCATTGTGACGACCTACAGAGCTTAAAAACATTTCTAAGACACATTGTTTGTCTTCAGCAGAAGAAAGAAAAGCACATCTGGGATGGCATGAGGTGAGTAAATGATGAGAGTATATTTTTATTGTTGGGTGAACTATTCCTTTAATGCTTGCTGTAAAAGTGATGTTCATTGTTAGTTCATTTTAACTATTGCGTTAAATAATGTTAACGAATACAGACTTTTCGTAAAGTTTTACCAGAAAGTCCCTTACTACATATTTAAGCAACAGATGCATACAGTTAAATAAGGGTTACTCATTCATCGAAGCACCATAAACTCCTCGATCTTTTCTTATCCTTAGTATTAGGGTTCGTATTCGCAAAGCACCGTGGGTAGAGTTAGTCAGATGACCCTCGCCTCTCCTCTGAGATCTACAGGCGTGTTACCGCTGAAGAAATCACACATATTTAAAGGTACGTGTGCGTGATTTATGACGTTGCCGTTGTTATTTCGTATTCAACATGTGAGGTAAAACTATCCTCGATGGTGTAGTGCAGCAGAAATGTCGCATTTGGGTTTTAAAGGGAATCGTGAAACGATTGCTAGCTAGCAAGCTAATAAGCTATCGTTAGTATGAGTGAGGCATGGGGGATGGGGTGCATATGTTGGCTTGATATCTTCGACAATTTTAAGATTTGTTCGACTTGCCTGATACGACACATGTGGTGAAGTTTAGTCAGGTCTGTTTGCAAGTTGTTCAGGGATGATAGAAAGCTTAGGTATAATGTATTAAAGCGCTGCCAAGCGTTAGAGCAACTTGTGCCAAGTGTAGATGTTTAAGTCTGTTAAAATTTAATTTCACTCCTCATATCTCTGACTCTGCTGTTTGCTATTTAGAGTACTTATTCCATTACCAGCCCTGTGACAGGTGGAATATGGCTTGACAGCCGGTTATAGCTGTTAACTGACATTACAAGGTGCATGGAACTGGTTGTCTTGGTAGCGCCATCTGCTCTACTTCACTCTGTCCTGTCAGCATTCACACACAGTGGATTATATGCTTATTATCCTATCGTTTCCATATTATACTGACCCAAACACGTGTTTTATTCTGCGGTTGAGCATGGATAGTGAAACTCAGTATATTTTAGTATAATGAAGGCCTTTCTCTTAAAGTGCATATATTCTTTGAGAAGCCGAACTGCTGATGCTTTCGTCTTAAAAAGTTGCAAGTCAGGGTGTGAGGCTTATAATTCAGTGTAATTATGTTTTTGATATCAGTTTCTTGATAACATGGAACATTTCTTGTTAAAATGTTATTTTAAAGATGTATTTAATCATATTTAGACACATTGTGAGCATTTTACATGGCTGACTACACAGAAGCATTGAATCATCAGCCATCTTTTTTTAACCAGCTTGTTTTAAGTTGAGATTGAATCATAATGTGAACTGAGTTAAGTGTATAATACCATAAGTTTGTTATATTGTGTCGATAACAGCCCATAGGAAAAGAGTAAATCAGCTTAGTGTATGGCCAACCAGACAGTGCCATGTATTTATTGAAGACATTCAGCCAATTAGGACGCTCTCATTTCAGTGAACGACATCTAAGGCATAGGCTTTCACTTGAAGACTGTTTAAAAAGTTGACTAACCTCCACCTTCCCACTGCCATAACCCTTAGGACATTTGTCTATTTCTCCTGTCACTGCTTCACTATTGAAACTGATCTCTTTTAAATGTTTTATATTTAATTTGAAGACATTTACCATACCATTTTCCTGTTTGTTTATTGACACTGAGGGATGAGTCAAAATTAGTTTGAAGTAATTGACAGCATGTTACTATGTGATAAATAAACATTAGGTTAAAAGAAACCTGCAATGGCTTATTCTTATTCAGTAAGTTTGTTAAACATTTGAAAATGCACAGGTAAGGGAAAGGTCTTTGTATGCATAATTCATTTACATTATAAACAGTAGTTTTCTTTAGTAATCAAACAGAAAACCAGAAAACATTGTCTGGTTTGTCTATATTACTGTGGCCTTAAAGGGATAGGCCTAGTTCACCCAAAAATGAATCTCATAATTTGCGCACCCTCATGGCATCCCAGATGTGTGACTTAATTTCTTCTGCTGAACACAAATTAAGATTTTTAGAAGACACTGTAGGTCCAAACAATGCAAGTGAATGGGTACCAACATTTTGAAGCTCCAAGCAGCATAAAAATAGTGGTTTAATCAAAGTCTTCTCAAGCGATTTAAGTGTGGTTGAGAAACATATCAATATTTAAGTTATTTTTTTACTATAAATTCTCCTCCCTGCCTAGTAGGTGGCGATATGCACATAAATGTGAATCGCCAAAAATAAAAGCATGAAAGTGTAGATTTATAGTAAAAAAAAAAGGACCTATATTTTGAACTTTTTCTCACTCACACCTATCATATCACTTTTAAAGATATATGTTTTTAACCACTGGAGTCTTATGGATTTCTTTTATGCTTCCTTTGTGCATTTTGGAGCTTGAAAGTGTTTAAAACCCCCTTCATTTGCATTGTTTGGACCAACAGAATCTTTTTTATGATAGAATTTTCATTTTTGGGGTTAACTGTCCCTTTAAGCATGTAGTACTTTAGTCATCATTGGCTGCTGCTTGGAGGATGAAGTGTTTTTGTATATACAACTCAAGTGTCTCATTCATCAGGCTGCTGGTAAACAATTATTTGTTTACATGGTAAAGACACTACCGTGTATTTTTACCCATGCAAAAGATGATATAACTCATCACAAAGGGCAGCATATTGTTTACTTGTAACACTAGTTCTTTTTATTTGCAAAGGCTCAGCCATGAGGCACCTGCTCTTCCTTCTCCCAGCCCTTCTGCTGCTGCTGGGTTTGCCTGACACAAGGGGGCGCTACAATGATGACTTTGTTGATGGTGAGGACATTGCTGAGTTTGATGACAATGACTTTGCAGAATTTGAAGATGTCAATGAAGATCCAACAGCTGATGTGGAAAAAGAGCCACCCCCACGAGCAGCCCCCTTGTCCACACCGGTAGAGGACGATGAAGACGAGGCCACAGTGGAGAATGAGGATGGCCAGGATGAGTTTGAAGATGGTGATGCACAGGTAAAGATTTCACTGCATCCAAAAATACTAATTGTGTCATCATTTGCTCCCCATCATTTTGTTGCAAGCTCGTATGACTTTCTTCCTTCCATGGAACCCAAAAGGAGTCTGAATGACAGCCTCAGTCACTAGAATGATAGTTCAGTTCAGAGATCTTCTCAACTATATTGAAAGGGCCAGTGAACTGAGCTTGAAACGGAGAACCATCGATGGGAAAAAGAGCCAAGACCTGATCACCAGGAGTAAATTGGCAATGTTCAGCTCGATGATCAAAGACTTAATTTTTCTCTGAGACAAAAGCAATATTTGTTTTGCCATCTTACCTGCCTCATACAACCTATGCTAAAGTCATTCACATAATCAAAGTTTTGGATGGTATGGTCTATCCCATTGTCTCGCAAAACTGCTAAAGTGCCATGAACGGTGTGTCCTAGTGTTGTCACGGTACCAAAATTTCAGTAGTCTGTACCAATACCAGTGAAATTTCACTGTACTCGATACCATTTTCGGTACCAAAGCAAAACACAAAAACAGTTTATTGAACAACACTATTTTATTAACAAAGATAACAAATTAACAGCTGAACTAAGAACAAAAATATACCATTGAGCAACACTTCAAGTTAAATATATTATTTTGAATTATAACAAAACTGTACAATGTATGCTTAAAGTATTTTTGAACACTTATGAGATTTGCTTTGACTTTTACTTTAAGATTTTACCAAGTACAAAAAAAAACTAAATAAACAAGCATAAAATAGAATGAATAAAAAACTTCCAAACAAATGTGCAAAGTGCTCTCATATTAATAAAGCTGCATATTGACAATTTTCTTGATGATAAGAAATGCACAGTGACCTATGATGATTAAATAAGTCACGAGCAATCGCGTTGTATTCTAGCTGCATTAAGCATCCGCGCTCGAGGGATGAGTGTTCCCGAGGCAAAGTCTCTCTCAGCCGGGTGCAGTTTCAATCTCTCCCCCTTAGATCGGGACAGCACAACTCAGAGAAGAGGCACCGACCACACAGAGAAATGCCAGTTTCTGAGTTTATAGTTATTAACATGATCTGTATTATTTGAACATTAAAAAAAGCTGTAACACATTAAAATAGCTGCATTTAAGATGTAATGCATGTTTCCTTTAAAGAGCTCCGGCTCTGCTTATTCCACAACGAGAGTGCTTCTGAATTTATTGTAATTTTTTTTTTTTAATAATTCCCTAATACTTTGGGATCTACATAAGATGAAGCTGTGAAAGTTTAGAATGCATCTGGACTGTGATCTGTGTAATTCTTCTCGTCCATCAGGCGTGAACTTCAGTGCTGCTCTCGCGCTTCATCATTACTG
The DNA here is from genome assembly GCF_025860055.1 of Xyrauchen texanus. Taxonomy (NCBI): domain Eukaryota; kingdom Metazoa; phylum Chordata; class Actinopteri; order Cypriniformes; family Catostomidae; genus Xyrauchen; species Xyrauchen texanus. Next base: position 27,885,752 of record NC_068287.1, read on the forward strand.
TTTAATGTGATCTCCTGTTACGTTAAATGAGATCAAATGACTATTAGACAAGGAAATTTTTTCTGGACAATTTTTTATTTGACGCTGTCGATAATGTCGACTAAACGTTTCAGCCCTAATGCAAATGATAATATGCTTTTAAACTCACCTGCTTTATTTGCTTGAATAAATCCGGGTGTCCGTCTTTCAGGTGCTTTATTAAGTTTGATGTGTTTCCTTCTTTCGTCAGAAAGTTGTGAAAGCAGTGTTTACAAATAGGTTTTTGCTGATCTATGATGTTTCCCTTTTCATCAGCCTCAAATCCAAAGAATTTCCAAACCTGGTTTTTTCCACTTTTCTTATCGACAAGATTAAATTGAGACTCCGCAGCAGCAGCTACTTTGCTTGTCATCATCTTTTGCTTGTTGTGAGCGTTCGAAAGTTCCCGACTCTGGGAACCGGGTAGACTCAGTACTCCGGTACCTTCAGAAATTCTGGTATCATATATATATATATATATATATTTTTTTTTTTTTTTTGAGTACCGACTTGGTACTGGTATTTTTGACAACACTAGTGTGTCCAAACACCAAATATTTTGGGCTAAAACCAGTACTCTCCTGACAGACCTCTCGGGGAGCCAGCATCAACCACGGTAACCCTTCCTCCCAGTCACCATCCATCTCCATACAGTAAGCACAAAGTGTCTTAAGTGTCTGGTGAAAATGTTCCAAAGCACCCTGGCTTTGAGCATGATAGGCACTTACTTTATTGTGCTTAATGTGCAATTGCTGCAACACTTGAGAAAAGTAAATTCAGAGACTTGGTCACTCTGTAGAATTTTTGGAATGCCAAAGATATAAACTGTATTAGAACTGTATTAGATTATTAGAGCTGCTTAAGCCTAACAGGGAAAAAACGGTAACAAAAAGGCAGCTACTGCTACCATACAAAATTCCACACTGTTCAAACCAAAAGATCACTTACCTGCAACAGTGCAAAAAACAAATGAATTCAGCCTAGTCTAATGAAGTCCAAACCGCTGAAATCCTCTCTCTGAAACGGAACAAATGATGAATTTTCAAAAAAAAACTCCCACAAAATCTAAAATTAGGAGCAGCAAATAAATGAGAATTCATTCCCAATGTGTTTCCCTCTCAAGCCGGCATGTACAACAGTGCTACAAACAGTCAAAAGTTCTGGGTTTGCATTCGATTGGTTGTAATCTCAATGTGAGCACCAAACAGCCAATGAATGCAAAGCGCCAAAATTGTAACCACTGTGCAGTAGCTGGTGCCGTTATTCTATTGTATGGATTAAGCATTCAGCTGTCAATGTGATATTTAATTCAGTTAAAGCAGTTATTTACCTAATTTGACAAAACAGTTTAGTTTTTTCAATGTTTTTGATGCATTTAGACTAGAGAAATATAGTATCTGTCTTTACATTTATGCATTAATTTTGCCACAAGTATATTTCAATCAAACTACAGAACTAAATACATGTGAAATTATGTACATTAAGTAAAACAGGTATAGCATAAAATATGAAGAATATTTTATCCATGCAATAAAAATAGCAGTGAGGATCGGCAATTCGTTTGTCTACACTTGTATTGCGTGTAAAGGGTCTTTTTCTTAAATATTTTACCAAGAGCCTAGTATGAACTACGAGTGTAGACAAACAAATTGCCGAACCTCACTGCTATTTTTAATGTCTGGATAATATAATGGGCACAGTAATATAAATATTAAATGTACATTAAGACAAAATACAAAGTATATTATATAATATGATGTTTGAACACATTACATAAATATTCAAAAAAAATAATTTGTTTACAGCTGTTTACTGTTTTTGTGCATGAGACGAGTAAAAGAGGACAGCACCTTTGTTGAGTTAATGGCGACACCAAAATGCTGGATTGCTGAGCAGCAGCAACTCTGAAAAAATAGCAAAAAGCTCTAATCCCATTGGTCAGTCAGTTTGCATCGCAGTTCTAAAAACAATTATAATAATAATAATCAGAACGCTCTCTGAAAAAACTAAAACCAAAAAAACTAAGACCCGTTGTGAATAGCGCCATAGGAATCCATTGTTCCTATTTAAACGCTTATTCGGAACAAACAGTCTTGCCCAAAATTTGGTCTAGGTGTGAATAGGCCTTTAGAAGTTTCAGGCTGAAAAATTGACATTAAGTTGCAGTTACTGCGTTCAAGTATAAACTGGGTCAAAATGACCCTCTACAGCACAGATGGCATGATGTTAAGCCATGCTTATTTTCATTCTTGTGCATATTTAAGCCAGAAATATTTTTCAACCATTCGAAGTTGATGAATGATTTAATATATCCTGGTTCTGGTTACAGGATCAAGACATGTACAGCAAGTATGACAATGAGGAGTTTGAGGGCTACGAGAAGACCAACCCCTCCTTCAAAGACACTCTTATATACAGAGAGGTAACAAGACATCAACAATGCATTTGGCTTTACTTGCACTTTATGCGCTGTGACTTGTCCTGATCTGACCGTATTTGTGTGGACTATAGGTCCCAGCACATCTGCAGAACAGCTGGGAGAGTTATTACATGGAGATCTTGATGGTCACTGGTCTCCTTACCTATATAATGAATTACATAATTGGAAAAAACAAGAACAGCAGGCTCGCACAGGCCTGGTTCAATTCCCACAGAGAACTTCTCGAGAGCAACTTTGCCCTTGTGGGTGGGTTTAACTTTTTCTTTCACTTATGTGCTCTTTTTTTTGTTTTTGTTTCCTTATTTGATTTATGCAGTTATCCATGCCCTGAGTTTTTCACAGATTATCCATTCTGTCTTTATTCATAGGTGATGATGGTACCAGTAAGGAGGCCACCAGTACGGGGAAGCTGAATCAGGAGAATGAGCACATCTATAACCTCTGGTGCTCGGGTCGTGTCTGCTGTGAGGGGATGCTAATTCAGCTTAAGGTAATGTATTTGTTGAGATATGTGAGAGATGAAGACAGTGATGTTTGGTAGATATCTGTATATTCATCCATGGTTCTTCTTTTGCTCTGCAGTTTCTGAAAAGACAGGATCTGCTGAATGTGTTGGCACGAATGATGAGACCAGCCTGTGATCAAGTGGTAAGCACACAAGCTCTGATATACAAATATACACTGGTCTCCACAAATTTAATAGAAATCCATTGATCCATTATATATCCTCTAATTGCCTTTCTCACTTCTCACTGTCCACAGCAAATTAAAGTGACACTAAATGAGGAGGACATGGACACGTTTGTGTTTGCTGTGGGGAGTCGGAAGGCCATGGCACGAATGCAGAAAGAGATGCAGGACTTGGTAAGTAATTTGTTTCTCCTCTGACACAGCACTAATATATATATGTGTGTGTGTGTGTGTGCGCGCGCACGCTAACTTCTTATTTACTTGGTCTCTTTACAGAGTGAGTTCTGCGGGGATAAGCCCAAGTCAGGGGCTAAATTTGGTCTCACTGACTCTCTGACCATCTTATCAGAGTTGGGAGAGGTCACAGATGGATTGATGGACAACAAGGTGAACATCAGAATGGATACATGGGACAGACAGTGATCTCCCACACCTGTGTTGGCTGTGATGATTTTTTTTTCCTGCTCAGTGTCTTGGATCTGTGTTAAACTTACTCCTAACTTGTTTTCTGATTTCAGATGGTATATTACCTCTCCAATCATGCTGACAAGATTGAGTCCATTCATTTTTCGGACCAATTTTCTGGTCCAAAAATTATGCAAGAGTAAGGATTCTTGAATGAACTATGATTGGCAACATAACTGTTACAATTATTGCTTTTACACAGGGCACAACATTAAGGATTTAAAAGAGATTTGGCAGTAGGGATGTGTACAAGTAAATCTCATTGAAATGTAAATGAAATATCTGTTTTGTTTTTTCATTTTTTGATCTTATCGTTTATGCATAGTTCAAATTTTTTCATAAGATAAACGTGTTAAAAAATTGAAGATTAAACTTCAATTCTACATTTCAAGTAATCGATTATTTGATTTCTTATGTGTTAAGCGTACTCCACTACAAAATTACGCAAAATGCCCATCCCGAACGGACACTTGTTTGAAAGGGCCAGTGCTGTGCTACCACAACATCATATGTTTGTTGATGATGTGCATGACTTAAAATATAACATTTACTTTTTATTTCAAAATCAATATTTTTTATGTTGTGAATTCTGCAGTGGTTTTCAAACTGGGGTCCAGGGGCCTCAAGAGTGTGCTGGGGTTTGTAGACAATTTCAGTGGGGTACTTTTTTTTTAAAGTAAACGTTTACCGAATTGTATTATTGTTTAATTCTGCTTTCTAATCACAAGCTCAGAAATCAGCCATTGCTCTACAATGTCACCTTTAGCTTGCTCACTGGATTTTGTAAGACAATATCCCCTGTATTGCTTATTTGAAACTATATTTATTGTGTTAAGTGTTCTAGACAATTCATTTGAATTGAATCCAGTTGTGGGTTGAAAACAAATACGCAATTAACTTAATACAAAGTAAATATTTTCCAAATAATATTTTAGTAGTACAAATATGCTGTTTATCTTTGTGGTGGGGGCAAGAAATAATCTGAACTACTGGCCAGCAGAAAAAATCCTTATTGTTGAGACCTGTAATAGTTTTTAAAAATTATAACTTATTTTTAGGGAGGGTCAGCCCTTAAAGCTGCCTGAGACCAAGAAAACACTGCTGTTTACATTTAATGGTGAGACAATTTTATAATCCATAGATGGTAATTCTTATTATTCTGTGTATTATGTGCATATTATGCATATTTTGTTGTGGCACTTCCACATTCTTTGTTAATCTTGATATTAATCATTATAGTGCCTGGAATGGGTAACACATCTCCCAAAGATATGGACAGTCTGCTTCCTCTGATGAACATGGTGATCTACAGCATTGACAAAGTCAAGAAGCTCCGCCTCAATAGAGAGGTAAGTGCACACTCAGTGCGCATAAAGATATGTTGAATTAGTAACAGAATTTAATATGTTGCTTCATTGTGGTGTTCAGGGGAAGCAAAAAGCTGACAGGAACCGTGCTCGTGTGGAGGAGAACTTCCTGAAGCAGACTCATGCTCAAAGACAGGAGGCTGCTCAGACACGCCGAGAAGAGAAGAAGAGAGCGGAGAAAGAGAAGATCATGAATGAGGAGGATCCAGAGAGACAGCGCCGCCTAGAGGTGTGTTATCTTTTCCAATATTTTGGCTTTAAGCCTATATTATTCACTAAGATGCCTTCCATACATGTTTTCCTCCTCAATCTGCTTTTAGGAAGCTGCCCAACGTCGTGAGCAGAAGAAGCAGGAGAAGAAGCAGATGAAAATGAAGCAGATCAAGGTGAAAGCCATGTGAGCAGAGGGAGGCATACGTAGTCATTATAATATTCTACTACTTCCGTAGCTCCTGCTTGCACCTACCAATGTACACTCTCTTACAAGGTCTTATATGAATGTGTATGCAATTCTGTTGGCTGCTACTGTACCCATAGAAATGCTCTGTCCAATCAGGATGAAGCAAGCAGCATGTTAAGGAGTAAATCTGATCTTTCAAAGACAACTGGATTGGAAATAGATGTGTTTAAAAGCCATTTGAAAGTTTTACTGTACAAGTCATTTAGTTAAAGCATGGGTGTTCTAAATAATTGCATGGCAGATTTTAATTTAAATTGTATGAATTCTGAGCAAGTTGGCCAGGTAATATGTTGCTTTCTTGTGGGCTTTGCTATAATAAACTTTTAGCCAATCATACTTTAGCCAACCCTTTCCAACTCCGTTGTCTCCTGAAGTTCAGACCTTCCATATGAGAACTTTGTTGAGAGGAACTGCATTTTCATTTGAATCTACTCATTTCATCCCTTGTCAAAGTTTCAGCTATGCTTCTTTTTAATTGTGAAATCAGGGAGTGTTTTTTAAGGAACTGGGTGGGTAAAAAAAAAAGCTACCTTTTTTGTAATAAAGTGCTTCCTTATCTCCACTTACTTGGAAGTTCATGGTTGCAACTATTTATAGATAAAAACTTGGCAAGTCATCATCATCTTTGTGTCTTTCTCACTCTCTCTTTTTATGAGCAATTGTGAATTTTCAATGAGGCAGCACAAACTACTTCTGTAATAGTATTTAATAGAGGTGAAATTTTAATTTATCTTTAAGTTAAAGGTCGATCAGATCATCCATGGGCTTATATCATGTTTTTTGAGAGAACAAATTGTAACACTTTTTTGTAATATTTGTTAAAGACAGTGCAAACTAAATAAAACATTCACTAATAAACAAGTTTAATTTGTGTTCTTCCACCAAGTCTTTGCAGTGGCACTTGTTCTTTATTTCATTTTGTCTTTAAATCTGAAATTCTGATATAAAAAAAAAACATTTAATTAAAAAAAGTAGATGCATTTTTGTGTGTGTATATATTATACACACACACACACACATATACACACACGAGCGCACACGCAGGCAGTGAGTTTGGAATAATATACAGATTTTGCTCTTATGGAATGGAATTGGTACTTTTATTTTCTAAAGTGGCATTCAACTGATCAAAATGTATAGTGTATAATGCTCAATGGGGTTAAGATCCATAACACTCTTTTCCAATTATCTGTTGTTCAATGTCTGTTTCTTTGCCCACGCTAAACATTTCTTTTTGTTTTTCGGTTTCAAAAGTGGCTTTTTCTTTCCAATTCTTCCCATAAGGCCTGCACCCCTTAGTCTTCTCTTTACTGCTGTACATGAAACTGGTGTTGAATTCAATGAAGCTGTCAGCTGAGGACATGTGAGGTGTCTATTTCTCAAACTAGAGACTCTGATAAACTTATCCTCTTGTTTAGTTGTACATCTGGCCTTCCACATCTCATTCTGTCCTTGTTAGAGCCATTTGTCTTTGAAGACTGTAGTGTACACCTTTTATATGAAATCTTTTTTGGCAGTTTCAAGCATTTGCCTTCATTCCTCAACAATGACTGACTGAAGATTTCCTAGAAAAAGCTGTTTTTTTTTTTTTTTGTTTGTTTTTTGCCATTTTTTGTACCTAATATTGCATGCTGTGGCAACTCAAAAACAAATACAAAGACAATGTTAAGCGTGGTTTAACAAACCAAATAGCTATCAGCTGTGTTTGATATAATAGCAAGGGATTTTCTAGTAACATATTAGCAATTTAGCATGATTACGCAAGGATAAGGTGTTGGAGTGATGGCCGCTGGAAAAGGGGCCTGTCTAGATTTGATCAAAAATGACTTTTTTCAAATAGTGATGGTGACATTAGACAACAGATCATTGGAAAAGAGTGTTATGGATCTCAACCCCATTGAGCTTTTGTGGGATCAGATTGACTAAAAGGTGCGTGAGAATTGCCCGTCAAGACAGCTACATCTGTAGCAAGTGCTACAGGAAGCGTATCTGGACAAATTGACCGCTAGAATGCCAAGGATCTGCAAAGCTGTAATTGCTGCACGTGGAGAATTTTTTGATGAGAACTCTTTGAAGTAGTTTATTAAGAAGTTCTGAATTTTTTTTCAAATTGAAATTGTAATTTTTCCATGTTATTAATATCCCGACTATACATTGTGATCAGTTGAATGCCACTTTGGTGAAGAAAAGTACCAAAACCAGAGCAAAATCTGTAAATTTTTTCCTAACGTTTGATTTTTATATATATATATATATATATATATATATATATATATACAATTTAGATCCACTTTAATGTAGAAATTGGTGGTAATACAATTTGTAAAAATAAACTTGGTTTACACAAGATGGTATTTTTAAATTCGGTTTATTGTCATTTTCACTTGGAAATCCAGGGAGAAATGTGAATTTCCAGACTACAGTACAGGCATTCACATGTTTATCACAAGCTGTGCAACATATGCAAGGCAATATTCTAATCACAATTATTTCACTGAATATATTCCTGTCTTAACTACTCTCACCTTCTGTGTTTGTTTTTGAAAAAATGAAATTATTTTCATAATGTGCATGTTGAAACATTAACACATTTATCATTTACAGATACTCTGTATACATTTTAATTACATTTAATTGACCTCTGTCAATTACTGTGAATGGGAGGTTGTTACAGTTTAAGATACAAATAAGAGTTATCTCAGTCACAAAGTGTATTTACAATTCCAAAATCTTTAGGTATTGCTATTATTTACATCAGAAAGTTCAATGGTGCATTGCAACTAACAACTATATCTTTTATAATCCTGTAAAAATTTAAATAAGCAGGAGATAACGGAGTTAAGTGCAACAGATGTCTTTTAAATAGTTAAAATATACCATTAGCAGAGGCCCAACACATTCTTAAATGAAGTTGAACAATGTTTAACTATTGCTCCTAGTTTTCCTGTAATGTAGAAAAAGACCAGGGGCGCTACCAACTCACCAATCTGCATCACTAGAGGTAATACAAGACATGGCAAACTTTCCCAATCGGTCTGCTTTACTAACATGTTGATGTTATGTTGTGTAGTTGTATGAATAGATGGTGGGCAGATAAGCTAATTTAACAAAGCAGTTATTTTTATACTGGACATTATTCTCTTTGGGTTTCTCCAGTTTTGAGGTTTGCCTGCCGTTTCCAGGCCCAGCAGAGTGTATAGCAATCAGTGCTGATATGAACAGAAAAAAACTAACAGACACTGACACAAAACAACCCCATTGTTAATGGATGGTACATACTTATTTTAAAGATGACTATAATTATTTAAAAGGTGAAGGCATACACCCAACTAAATGCACAACATATATGTGCCATTTTTTTGCTTTGTGGAAGTCTTGTAGGCCACATATGGTATTGGATGACTCACAGCCAAAAACAAGTCAATAGAAATGGCAGCAAAGGAGGCTCCTCCAGTCAAGCTGGAACTATGAAAAGCTGTAATATATTCCTGTCTGATTCCGGTTACGAACTATTGTCAGTAGAACTCCAATGTAAAAACGGAATAAAGGCAGCACAGATGAAGAAAAAAATCAAAGATCATCACTTGATGGTACTGTGGGATTACACACTGTGGAACATTCGGTTCTTCGTACAATGTAGGAGTCAGGAGACAACTTAGCAGTGCAGGCAAGTCTTTTATTTTATGCCTTCAGCATCTTGTAGTTGACGTTACTCAATTCACGTAAATTCTTCACAACACTCAATAAGATAACAAACTTTTAATGCACTCAGTACACATCAACACCATGCTCTTGGGTCACTCTCTCTCTACCCAAACTGATACGTTGGTGTGGCTTTTCAAGTCTCCTCCACCATCACTATTCCAAGAGACAACCCAGATGACAAGCCTTACCCCTCTCCTACAGACAGACACACGTCCATGCCCCCATCCCCACATACCCCCACCTCTCGACTCAGGCATTCAACATTCGGCCTGCCAAATCCCCCCCACCCCCTTATTTCTGGAGAGAAAATCAGCCACATCTATCTTCGCCCAGGTCTGTTGACCACATAGAATTTAAATAACTGAAGTGCCAGGTACCAACGGGTGATCCACGCATTGGTATCTTTCATGCGGTGGAGCCATTGTAGTGGGGTGTGATCTGAACAGAGGGTGAAGGCCCGCCCCGCAGGTAATAGTGTGAGGATAGATAGAGTGAGGATGACCTACTTAATCGCCAGACACTCCTCCACGGTTCTGTACTTAGTCTCCCTCAGTGAGAGATTACGTCTAATGTACAGCACTGGTCGCTCCTTCCCCTCCACCTCCTGTGAGATCACTGCCCCCAGCCCTCTATCAGATGCATCCGTCTGCAAAATAAAGGGGAGAGAGTAATTAAGAGCATGTAAAAGCAGCCCCCCACAAAGCACAGATTTTATTTAGGAGTCTATGTTTAGGACAACTCTGTCCACTGGAACGTATTGGGTCCCCCTTTCTAGTAAGATCAGTCAGCGGGCTGCTGACATCAGAGTAACTAGGCACAAACCTGCGGTAGTAGCCAGCCAGCCCCAGAAACTGTCTCACCTCCTTCTTGGACATGGGTCTGGGACAGGCGGCTTTGTTAACCTGGGGACGCACCTGCCTGTGGCCCAAGTGGAATCCCTGATACTTCCAGATACAGATACTTCCAACCGCCCAACTGCACATTTCTTCAGGATGACCATGAGCCCCGCCTGTTGCCTGTTCACTTTGCGATAGTCTACACAGAACCTGACCAACCTGTCACTCTTAGTATCAGAACCACCGGTCTGGCCCAATCTCTGTGCGACTCTTCTATTATGCCCATATCAAGCATCGCCTCTAATTCTTCCTTAACAACCTTTTTTTTTTGTTCAGGAAAGCGATAGAGGCGCCTACGAACCATCATCCCCGGGGTGGTCTCGATGTGGTGCACTTTGAAGTTTGTGCGCTCGGGGAGAGGTGAGAGCATGTTTCATGCAATGAATGAGAACATTCCGATTGCAATTTAGCCACGTCTGTGAGCTGCAACGGTGAGAGGTGGTCTCCACACGGGACCGGGGTGAATGAATTTGGTTTTTGAGAGTCAACTCCAGCCCGAGCTCCGCCCTCTCAGGGACTACCGTCGCTAAGGCCACAGGGACCACCTCTCTCCATGATTTTAGGATGTTGAGATGGTAAACTTGACGTGCTCCGCCCCAATCTGTTCGCTTAACCACATATTCGAGATTTTCTGACTTTCCGTGTGACCTCAAAAGGCCCTTGCCACTTGGTGAGTAATATAGAGCTTGAGGTGGGCAGTAATACAAGCACTTTATCCCCCGGTGAATTCCCGTAGTCGAGTGCCCCTGTCATACAGCTGGCTTTGACGTTCCTGAGCTTGGTGCAAATTCTCCTGTGTTAATCGACCCAAAGTGTGGAGTTTTGCTCTAAGATCAAGAATGCACTGAATTTCATTCTTACTGTTTGAAGGTCCCTCTTCCCAAGCTTCCTGTATGATGCCGAGCACGCCACACGCCCGTACAGCAGCTTGAATGGGGAAAACACTGTGGAGGCTTGCAAATAACAGGGGTTCGAGCAACTTATCCAAATTCCTAGCGTCCTTGTGTACAAACTTACAAATCATATTTTTAAAGGTTTTAGTAAATCGTTCCACCAACCCATCTGTTTGTGGGTGATTAACACTGGTGAATATCCATAAAATACCTAATAATCTTGATTTTGAAAAAATTATTTTGGGGTGGCCGGTGGATTCACCAACTGTACGGCAAAAAAAATAAATGGATCTGGACAAGCATCCCCACCTCCATCACTGGATATCGATCCTAGCAGTGTCCAGCTTCCCAACAGACCAGCCCAGGCTTTCCCACTATGCCTGTGGGAGAGAGAGAGAAGAAAAATAATCTGCTTCGCTGCCTCCCGGAAATGCCGTCATGTAGTCCTCTGCCAGCTAGATGGCCTGAGAGAAGCTGGGAGATTAACTGCTCCAGTACCTCCAGGTCGACGATGTCCATGGTGCCACGGGTCCCCTCAGCCAGAAAACATTTCCGGCAGGCATCCCGTAGCTGTTGGGTAAAGGTAAATGGGTGGTCTTGCCTCTCGAACCTCAGGGATCAGAACCGCTGGTGGCTCTGCTCCAGACTACGACCAATCCGCTGCAGGATGGCTTTCATGAGATCCTGGTAGTTGAGGAGGCTGGGACGGGAAGTTGCTGGGCCACTAGCTGCGCCTCCCTGGAGAGTAACGGCAACAAGCATGCCGCCCACTGGCCGGGTGTCCACTTCCACACCTCGCCGGTTCCCTCGAACAGGTTGAGGTAGGCCTCCGGATCGTCGTTTGGCCCCATCTTAATGAGGTTCACAGGATCAAGTCCTCCGCTTTGGCCTGGAGCAGGAGTTGGAAGTGCTGTTCCTGCCCCAGGCATAACTCCATGAGCAGGGCTTGATGCTGGGTCTGGTGAGTGACGAGTGACTTGATAACTTCAACCAGAGGTGAAGACTCCATAACGGCGTTGTCCTCCAAATACACCAAATTCGGCACCACTGTGGAAAGTTCGGTTCTTCGGGTAATGGAGGAGTCAGGAGACAACGAAGCAGTGCAGGCCTTCAGCATCTTATATTTAATGTCACTCAATTCACGTAAATTCTTCACAACACTCGATAAGATTACTTTTAATGCACTCAGTACACATCGACACAGTGCTCTCGGATTGCTCTCTCTCTCTCCACAAACTGATGCGTTGGTGTGGTTTTTCAAGTCTTCCTCCACAATCACTATAACAAGAGACAGGTGTTAGAGATAATTAAAACCCAGGTGACAAGACTTACCTCTCTCCCTCTCCCGCAGACAGACACATGACCACGCCCCCATCCCCATCCCCACACACACACATATCAACGTAAAAATCCAAGAATGGCTTGTTGAATACCAGGAATGTTGCTGCATTCTGAATCAACTGTAAATGCTTGATTGTGCTAGTTTGAAGGCCAGATAGTAAAGCATGTCAGTAATCGAGTTCTGAGCTGAAATAGCCAGCATAGTTAGAAAGGTATGGTCTGATTTCCTGGTGTTATAAAGCATGAATATTTTACTTTTAGTATTTATATTAAGGGATATTGGAGAATGGGGAAAACAGGCATTTGTGTAATGTAGGTCATATTGCTGTACTCCCCAGTGTCCAATTGGTAAATAGTATTGTTGCGGGTGCCCTCCAAGTAGGATTTCGCTTAGGACCCCAACATGCTTAGAAACGGCCCTGCAGAAAGTTCACTGTAACAGGTTCAATGGAATGAGGAAGCAGGAGATGATGTTTCCAACTCAGGAATGTCACTGTTTATTCAACACAAAACAAAAACACGTTCGCATTAAGCTTCCAGGACAGCAGGTAACACAATTTTTTCTAAACACTCTGAGGACTGGCCTCTTTTTATTTCCCCCGTCTCTCACTGCAAACACAGCAACAATTACCAGCAATTCATCTCAGGTGCAAACCTTTACCTCTTACTCTCTTCACAGATGGATGCTGGACCAATCCCTCGCCTCCACATACACTTATGCAATCAACTTGAATTTCTGTGACAGAAATGTAAACTGGGGGGAGGAGGGTATTGTCATATGGTAGTTATATTATGTTACTTACGGTAGTCATAGAAATAAAAGCCTCCATGTAGTTCATCATCTACAGCAATGGTGCTCACACTTCTATGGAATGATCTTCTTTTTCATTTTATTGCAGCAAGATCTACCATGCACAATAGATATACATACATGGTCAAAATACCAACATTTCTGTTGTAGTTAGTGAAATTTGACAATTCTTGACTATTTTCTTATATAAGTATTGTACTCTGATCATTTTTCAAGACTACTAAACAGTCAGTAATAAAATAACAATACAGCAATGAATAGAAATAAATTAAAAGTAATAGAACAAAAAATACAAAATTAAGAAACAGTGCTTTTACAGTTTTAAATATTTTTAACAGCAATATCAAGTATTCAAGTAAACATTCAGAATGAAATGCTATATAAAACTACTTCTGGTCATCGCTGTATAATGTATAATACAGTGCTGTGAAAAAGTATTTGCCCCCATCCTGGTTTCTTCTGTTTTTGTGTATATCTCAAACTAAATTATACAAAATCTAACATAAAACAAAGGCAACCTGAGTAAACAAAAAATACAGGTTTTAAATGCTAATATAATTTATTGAGGCAAATAATTTATCCAGTATCAACTGGGCATGTGTGAAAATGTATTTGCCCCAAAATTCCCAAATCTATGAAACTGCATTCATAATGGGGTTCAGCTGGACTAGACAAACCCAGACCTGATTACTGCCAGCCCTTTTCAATCAACACCTAAAAATAACTTTTTCGCATGAAGTTGGCTAAAAGATCTCACCCAGTAGCAAACAATGCACTAAGGTCGAAAGAAATTCCAGAAATAATGAGGAAAAAGGTGATTGAAATACATCAGTTTGGGAAGGGTTACAAAGCTATTTCAAAGGCTCTGTGACTCCAAAGAACCACAGTGAGAGCCATTATCACCCAATGGAGAATATTTGGCCCAGTAGCAGAACATGAATTTAGGCAGGCCCAGGCCACTTTCTTGTGTTGCTGCCTGCAAATAATTCTGGCAGCCTTGCCTGCCCACAAGAATGGAAGTATAATTTAGTCAAGTTTCTTGAAAAATTATTTTGTCAGGAAGAGAGGTAGGCATTGAAAAAGGAACAAAAATCTAGGCAAGACATAAATTTTTATAGTTTGTACTCTGCCAGCTAATGACATTGGCAACCTGGACCATTTCTGTAGGTCGGCTTTCACTTTAGTCATTAGATTGCAAATTTTATTTTTGACAACTCTTGAAAGGAATTTGTACCCACATTAGTAGATCATCTGCATACAGGGAGACACGATTATTGGTTGATTTAGTGATATCTGTGTTAAAATGTCAATAGTTGTTATGTCTATGCTGTCCAAATATGTGTTAACGTTTGAGTCTGTAGGAGGGGGTTCAGAGGTATAAAGTTTGGAATAGTATGTTTTAAAAGCTGCATTGATTTCCAGGAACATGTTGTAAGACCAACTGTCTGATCATTCATTTGAGCGATGTGTAGTGATGTTGCTTGGTGTTTGAGCTGGAGGGCCAGCAAACGGGTTGCCTTGTCGCCATATTCATACAGCATCCCTCTAGATCTCAGTATGATTTGTTTTTTGCATTCTCTGTAGAGGTGATATCAAACTCAGTTTGGAGATTCACTTTTTGTTGGTGCAGCTCTGGAGTAGGATTTGTTGCATATCGATTTCATATATTTTATCGATTATGTCTGTTTGTGTCTTTCTACGTTGCTTATTAGAGTAAGAGGAGTACGAAATGATTTGACCTCTGATGGTAGCTTTTAGGGTTTCCCAAAGTAATGATGAATTAATTTCTTCTGAGCCGTTAAAACACAAAAGGGAGGGAGCCAATGTCCGCTCTGTGTAGTTTAAGATGTTGAAAAACTTTTGCCCTCTTAACAGGACCATTTAATCCTCTCACATTCCATGAAATTAATTTGACCTGTAGTTTATCTGTCCCACCATATTTCACTCATGTATACTAACATATATGATAACTGAAAAGATATGATAAACAACTAAAGACAGTATATGAAACCAATTGTACACATAGTAGTAGATACATCTGACATTTGTGTTCAAAGGATGTGACCAACATACACCTCCACACGTCCCTCCCCATAAAAAAAAAGGAAATAGAATAAACCCAGCAGCATTAGAACAGTCTGCCAGTGTTTTTCAAAGCTTATGCTCATCCTTCCTTGGAAGCGAGCTACAGGTCTATTACACAAGACCATTCCTAACAATGCAGTACAAACTATCCCTTTATCTAACTCAAGAAGGGTTTTGCTCCGGTTACTGAACGCATACATTGTAAGTGCACTTACAAGTTAAGCTTCTTTCTACGTTTGCCCAATTCCCCCTACTCAACACAAAGTTTCCCTTTAAGTTTCATAGTTTAAATCGCAATTCAGGCATTCTGTTAATTATCCAAAATCAGTATGTAATAGTTTATCACCCAGGCTATTTACTGTTAGCATATCTCAAACCTTTCAGATGTGGCAGGCATCATTTAACCATGTTCTTCATCAGTGCTGGCTGGAAATTTCCCTTTCATCTGATTGTAGAATGTTTCTGCTGCCTCAGGGGTGTCAAAGATATGTTTGTCCCCTTTGACAGTGATGCACAAGCGAGCAGGGTGTCGTAGGGAGAACATGATTCCAGCCGTATAGAGTTTAGCTTTGATGTCCTTAAATGCTGCTCGTTGCCTGGCCAGGCTTGCACTCATATCGGAGGAGAATAGGATTCTGCTGCCGTCAAACTTTATGTCTTCCTTCTGCAACCTTGCCCATCAGAGCACACACTCCTTATCCCTATAGCGATGGAATCTAACGATGATGGCTCGTGGTGGTTGTCCCAAGGCAGGCTTTGGAGCTAGTGTACGGTGCGCTCTGTCCAGTTCTGGAGATGTGGGGAAAACATTCTTTCCAATAACCGTTTGGAGAAGCTTTGAAATGAGCTCCAATGGTGAACGTCCTTCCAGACCTTCAGGTAAGCCAACGATTCTTACATTTTGTCACCTGGAACGATTCTCGAGGTCTTCTGCTTTGGATGCAAGTGTAGCATTGGCTTTCTCCAGCTGATCAAGTCTTGTTGTTAGCTCGGCTAGCTCATCACTATGGGTGGTGAGTGTATTTTCAATGGTCTTTATCTTTTGGTTGTGAGAGTCCAATGCAGCGCTGATGGTTTCGAGAGACGTCCGTATAGGTGTAAGGGAAGTCTCCAACAATGTCGTGAGGAACGTTTTGAGTTCTGCGGCCAAGCTTCCTTTGTGTTTTTCAAGTTCTTGTACCAGGCTGTAACGGTTAGTGGCTCCGCCATCTTAGGTGTTGATGCTGCTTGAGTTGTAGCAGAATCCTTTCCCTGTCAATGTTGTCTCGACATTGTAAGCCAGTTGAATCGTTGAATCGCTTCAAAATGTATGCAAGCTTACTTTTTAAATAGGGTCAAACAGGGCAAACGCCGGAATGGTGCACGTAAATTGTGAAATGTGCGGAAGCTGTCCGAACGCATGACCGCCTTCTTACATTGCAAAGCCGGAAGTCTTACATTTAGTTTTAGTTTGTAAAAGCTTTCATTTTAGTTTATGATACTAAACTTGCTGGACAGCTGTTGAGATGTGTATTGTGAAGTTCCATACTGACCAGGCTGAGCTTGATTTCAGGATGTCCAAAATGTCAGGTCGCGAGAGGGTGCTTTTGGAGTCTGTAGATTGACGCGCTGGGCTCTTGCACAAGAGTTTTTGATGCCTTGGGAGTGAGAACGTGTTGACTTGCGTATGCACAAACATATCAAAACTTCATGGCCATGTCCACTGACTTTGTGCGTATGACTTATCGTATAACCCTGAAAGCATACAAACAATACCCAGACATCTATTTGACGTGTGTGTTTATATCTGAAAGATGTTTGTAACATTGTTTGCTTCTCTGTAATACATCTATAAAACCTATGTTAATAAGGATGTCTCGGATGCCAATAAGACATTCAGCAGAAGTCTTTGAGACGTTTATGATTTAGAATGCTTGTAATTCTGATCTTTTGTAAGATGTTTAGCTGATGTTAATTAGATTGTGAGGCTTTCCAGGTGAAAGATCTAAAACAGACATCTCAGAGTTTAACAGTTAGCACCAATGAATGAAACACATTAAAATGAATGTGTACAGTTCATGTGTAGGGTTTAAATTAACCTTAATGACCACAGAGAGTTATTTGCAAAGAATGCAAAGAAAAAAAAAAAAGAAAAAGACTGTCACATGGCATGTCACGGCGAGTAGTTTAGAATTTAAAACATATCCCACACCCATCCAGTCTGGATCAGTCAGCATAAAAACCAGATTGAACATAGTAATCAGAATGTAGTCATTGGTCCAAATCTAAGAGTGGACTGTCTAGTATACATTTATATTATCTTAATTTAAAGTAAGTCAGTATTTAATATATTTAAAAAAGCATCAATATTTGATATTTGCTGTTGAAAATGGTAAAGATAAGCATCAGTGGGCTCTATTTTCATGTCCGCGGTAGGCCTGGAAAGCCTGTGCTCCGAAATGTCTGTGTCTATTGCTGCCTTCTTGTGCTATCGAAATTATCCTACTTCCCCCTTCTGAAGTGGTAATTATGAGTGCATCATGTTCAAGTGGTTTGATGTCGGAAAGAACAGGAAACATGGACAACCTCAGGTTTATTCATACATATTTTTTTGAAGAACTTTTATTTTGACAGCATAATACATTACTCAGTTAGCTTGCTGGGGATAATGGAACTTTGGTCAAATACAAGCTATTTTCATCAGAGATTTATACATGCACAAATAGGAAATATTTCACCATGCGAGTGGGCGCGCTCTCTCTCTCTCTCTTCGAAAAAATAAATACAATAAAATACTTAGCACTCAATAGAGCAATATTATCCTAAAAGAAAAGTGTGATGCAGCCACTCCGTGCCCATTCGGAGGCTGTGTGTGCTGTTTAGGGCCAAGTCTGCGAGCAAACCATTTTAGTGATGAACTTAAGTAAAATCACAATGGATCTTCGCATCATTCACACACGGAGCGGACACGCAAGCAAAACCAAAAGAGAGAGGAATATGTTTGTTCTTTGTGTTATTTGTGAAATGCTGAAATCCCTCACAGCTGTATGTGAAAGTTAATCTGGCAGTAATCATTT
The DNA here is from genome assembly GCF_025860055.1 of Xyrauchen texanus. Taxonomy (NCBI): domain Eukaryota; kingdom Metazoa; phylum Chordata; class Actinopteri; order Cypriniformes; family Catostomidae; genus Xyrauchen; species Xyrauchen texanus. The sequence continues at coordinate 27,903,979 of NC_068287.1, forward strand.
ATCAGTGTCATGCAGCCTGTTTTATTCAGTTGTGTATTGAATGGTATGCCAAACAAACCATTGACGAGACCCACATCATGACCCACGAGTGTGTAAACGGGTTGATAATGTTTTCAGAATAAAACAAGTAAACAGGTTCACTTTGCGGCAAACATTCAAATAAGCCTTTTGAATCTATAATTTCAGATTTAATCTATAATTACTAAATTACCACTGCATTAAAGTATAGTAAAATAAACAATTAATAAATTCATCAGCGTCTATTCATTTTTACTAACACATGATAGAAAAGAAATCACAGAATGGTCCCATCAGTCTGTATACATTTCAGAAAATTGTGCATCATTCATTGAGTGCATGAGTGCACGAGTGCACTACTACTTATGGGCTTAAAAGATACAACTATACAAAACTTTTTATCTTCTCTCTTTCATGTTCTACCTAATGACTGATGTGGCCCCTGTACCAAAACAACTGCACAACCCTGCTCAATTGAAAATGTAACACTAATACTGTACATTAGCAAGCATATTTCCTTAAATCCCAAACACAATAGCTGCATCAATGTATGTCCTAATCTGCAGGGCAGCATTTAGCATTACAGAGACACAGTATTAACAGTTATCTAGAAAATTACCATACAAATGGCTTACTTAAGAGTTGTCTGCATATTAAGATGGAATAAGAAAAAGTAGACAAAAAGACAGAAAAAGTTACCCACTTCAGCCTCTATTTTATGAACTTGCTGCAGGTGTTGTACCTAAAGACCTTCTTCGTCACTGGAAAATTATGCTAAAGTCTGATTTCAAATTATTGTAGGTAAATATCCACTTCTTTAAGAGTTTTTTGCTATTTTCTGTTACTGCTCAATTTAGTGCCAAATGAGCTGTCTGCATGATTCCGACTGAAATGCTAACAGATTCAGATCACACTGCAATACCTTTTGATCAATGAATTGAAAAGAACAGGCTCAAAAGGACAGTTCATTCATGAATCGAGCATTCCTTGTTCTAATACAAATAGCAATTGACATCCTTGAAATAGGGTGGCCAGACGTCATGTTTTTCCCGGGACATTTCCACAAGAATCAGTTTGAAAGGGCACAGATGAAATTATGGCTGGAAAAATGTCAAGAAAGCTTGCACGTACATTTAATGAGGATCTTCAAAAAGAGTTTACATTTCTAAAAAAGGAGTCACAGACAGAGCATAGTAAAGTTAGGTGTGAGATTTGTGGAGTTCGCATTTTCATCGGCCACGGAGTCCGCACAGACATCGAGTAGCATGTTCATACAAAAAAGCATGTGGATTCTGGTAAAAGTGTGCCACACCAAGTGTTAGTAATTTCTTTTTGCTTATCATTCTGTTGTGCATGGTCATAGTTTTCGGTCAGCTGACTGCACAGCGAAATTGATCAAGAATTTGTATGATCCAAAATGTTCTTCTGCCGGCACCAAATCTGAAGCTGTCATATGCAATGTATTCAGTTTTGTGCAGCTGGACTATCAGAAATTACTGCAGTATGGCAACACACGTTTCCTCTCTCTTGGTCCAGAAAGAATATTACACATTTTCAATAGTCTGCATGCATACATTCTTTCTCAAGAAAAATGCCCAAAGTTTCAAAGAGACATTTTCAGCAATCTTTGCACTAAACTTGGCTTCACACTCAAGCAAACTACCACTTTTAACCATGCATTGGAGATAATAGAGTAAGACCACATATCAGCCACAGAAGTGGCTTTGCACATTCATGACCTGAGAAAAGTCTTGCAGGCCAGACTGGAGGAATCATTCATACCCTCTGACAATAAAAAGCAGTTGGATGCCCTTGTTGAAGCTGGTGAGTTGATGATTTATTTTGTGTAGAGCGAAACGTTTATTCAGCATTGGTGGATTACCTCCAAAATTGGAGCTGCTGATTGGAGAACACAGAAAAACTTGAGTGGGTCCTACTGAGAGACATCTCAGAGTGGAAAGACATTCAGGGCAGTCTCGAACACTTCTATGCCAGAATTCCTGCTCTCAGTTTGATTGACGAAACCACGCTCTTTGATGAGTGGGTTTGCGTGAAAAATATTGTCACTTGTCGCATCACTGAGTGGAACATGAACAAGACGGCCGTGTCTGAGAGATGGGCAGACGTTTTTCGTCTGTAACGCTGTTGCTGGCACTGGAAATTACAAAAACAATGACGATGGTATAAAGAACCCAAGTGCAAATGTATTCCATGTATCCAAAAAACTCACTACAAACATGAATGAAACATAAACATGAACTTGACTTAGACATAAACTTGTCTAAGTGAAGACAACTTGTCTTGAACAACTTGAACAACTTGTCTAACGTGTCTCTCCACAGACAACAATGTGTCTTTCCGAATGGCACTGGCTCTTCATTCAAATCTCTGATTCAGATCAGATGTAAAAATGCATATAATTTTTTACATAATTAAAAATATAGGCAAAACTTTAGATTAAAGCCTGTAATTACACTGAATCTATCTATCTATCTACAGTAGGCCTAGATATATTTTTAACCACAGGGTACATATTCTATTATTACAGGATACATGATGGAAATTACTGAACAACAAAGCTTGAAATCTTGGGAAATTAGTTAATGAGTTTCTGCTATGATTTTATTTCAAATTTTCAATGTAGGCTACTTACCTTATGAAAGTGTATTGCATACAGTACATCTCAGCTGTGAGTCATGCCAGCAAACCCCGCTACAAAATGTTTCTGTTGTTACTGTTTAAATATACCATTGTTCCATGTTGTTACAGTGATAAGTCCAACTTGTTACCACCTTTTTCCATGTACAACATGTGCAGGCTGTAAATTGAAGTGGTGGTTGTTACCCTTTTCTTCCACAAATTTTGCATATTGTTCCCTTATACCTACAAGTGCACACTGTGTATTTACACTATTAATATAAAAAAGGTATGCTGTAAATTCGGTGTACTTACACTAATTGCGGGCTGTAATCTAAAGCATTACCAAAATGTTAAATGTGTAAACGTCCAGTTCTCCATATTTAGACAAGACAAACCACATTAAAAGTTAGGTAATTTTTCACTTGTATTGCCATATAGAAACATTTATTCCTGAAATGTGAATGAGGCAACAGTTCAGACATTTAAACACGCATTTATCACAGGTCATAAAATATATAGCCTACATAACAAAATGTACTATAAACAGCTGTCAAACTCAATCTATTACAAGGTTACTTTATTTTTAACATGAATGTGAGTGCCTAATGTGTAAATGAACAAGTAACAAGTGCCCTTTTCAAATATTACATTTAATGTACATTTAAATGAAAAAAAGAAAAGAAAACAAAGTACAACTGTCAACCTTTAAATAGTACAAATATTAAACCTTTAGCAGAAACCCATACAATTCTGAAATGTAGTCAAATAATCTGAAACAGCTAGTCACACCTATTCTTTAATTTTGGAGTAAATGAGAACTAAACTGCATAATGTGTAAGATGTGACGTGTCCTCTGTTAAAAAAGAGCCATTATTCACATTTATGAGATTCAGTCCTTCTTTATTAAGTGTTACATTTTATATTCAGTTAGTCTTTGTCTATTAGCACAGGCAGAGGATATTTATGTATTCTGTGGTTATTTATATCATGATCAATGGAAACATGTTTTCACTGACCCAATGTTCAAGCCAAATTTACATAGGAAACTTAATTATTTTGTTTAAAATATCTGTAGGAGGTAACTTATGAGTGAAGTGACATCCTTTAAAAAGTAAAAATAATATTCCATTAGGTTAGAGCCAAACCATTCTGAAAAATATTCCAAAAATGTTTAGCTATTGCTTTTAATTTTCCTGTGGTATAGAAAAAGATCAGTGGTGCTACCAGCTCAGAAATCTTGATTGTTAACAATAGAGGTAAAGCTTGACATGGCAAATTTTCCCAGTCAGTTTGCTCTACTGATATGTAGATGAATAAACAGATGGTAGGCAGATAGTAAGCTATTAATATAATCAAGCAATTAATAATAAACCTGATAGCATTCTGTTTGGTTTTCTCAAGTTTTGATGTTTTACCACTTTTTCCTGACCAAGTAGAGTGTAAAGCAATTAGTGCAAGTGTGCAACAGACAAAACTAATCGGCACTGTGACACAAAAACAAGCCATAATTAATGGGTGGTAGCTACTCATTTTAAAGATTACCATAATTATCCCCAGGGCGAAGGCACACATCCAAATAAATGTACAGCATATATGTGCCATTTTTCGCTTTGTAGAAGTCTTGTAGGCCACATATGCTATTGGATGATCCACAGCCATATACAAGTCTGTAGACATGGCAACAAAGAAAGCGGACCCTCCAATCAAGCTGCAACTGTGTAAGGCTGCGAGGTATTCCTCTCTAATTCCGGTTACTCCACCAAGGTTCCGAATTGTTGTCAGCAGAATTCCAGTGTAGAAGAAAACATACACGCAGATTATATTAAGAAGGAAGATCTCACTTAGTGAAAATGAAGATGAGTTTCCTGGAATTGGAGGTGCCAGATATTGTCTCAGAATTAGTTCCACAATTATATAGAAGGTTATCGGAAGATTAATGGCAACCATTAGGATATCAGGGATGGCAAAAACTGTATTGTAAGATCCCATGCAAAGCTGATTGTGGGATGAAATGTTTGAGAAATTTGTTCCATTTACACTCATAAATGAGGTGGTGTTTGAAACCCATGTCTCCATTTCTTGTCCCTCGGGTAACTGAGTGCAGGTAAGTCTGGTGCTTTAGGTGAAGTCTCACTATAAATATATAGTGGGACCTTTGATTTGTGTCACTGACATCTACAGTCTGTGATGTATTTGCATTTAATAGGTCAACTGATCATTTGCAAAACCAACATATGTAGGCTTCTTTATGCCTCATAACATACACCTGTTGCAGCCAAAGTAAATTAATTTAGTAGCAAATACCACTGAGGCGGACAAACCCAAAACATCATCAATTATTCTGATGATACTTTTGCCCAGCATATCAAGGGTGTAATCAAATATACAGGTCCTTCTCAAAAAATTAGCATATTGTGATAAAGGTCATTATTTTCCATAATGTAATGATAAAAATTAAACTTTCATATATTTTAGATTCATTGCACACCAACTGAAATATTTCAGGTCTTTTATTGTTTTAATACTGATGATTTTGGCATACAGCTCATGAAAACCCAAAATTCCTATCTCAAAAAATTAGCATATTTCATCCGACCAATAAAATAAGTGTTTTTAATACCAAAAAAAAGTCAACCTTCAAATAATTATGTTCAGTTATGCACTCAATACTTGGTCGGGAATCCTTTTGCAGAAATGACTGCTTCAATGCGGCGTGGCATGGAGGCAATCAGCCTGTGGCACTGCTGAGGTGTTATGGAGGCCCAGGATGCTTCGATAGCGGCCTTAAGCTCATCCAGAGTGTTGGGTCTTGCGTCTCTCAACTTTCTCTTCACAATATCCCACAGATTCTCTATGGGGTTCAGGTCAGGAGAGTTGGCAGGCCAATTGAGCACAGTAATACCATGGTCAGTAAACCATTTAACAGTGGTTTTGGCACTGTGAGCAGGTGCCAGGTCGTGCTGAAAAATGAAATCTTCATCTCCATAAAGCTTTTCAGCAGATGGAAGCATGAAGTGCTCCAAAATCTCCTGATAGCTAGCTGCATTGACCCTGCCCTTGATAAAACACAGTGGACCAACACCAGCAGCTGACATGGCACCCCAGACCATCACTGACTGTGGGTACTTGACACTGGACTTCAGGCATTTTGGCATTTCCTTCTCCCCAGTCTTCCTCCAGACTCTGGCACCTTGATTTCCGAATGACATGCAAAATTTGCTTTCATCCGAAAAAAGTACTTTGGACCACTGAGCAACAGTCCAGTGCTGCTTCTCTGTAGCCCAGGTCAGGCGCTTCTGCCGCTGTTTCTGGTTCAAAAGTGGCTTGACCTGGGGAATGCGGGGATGTTTCTACTCCAGACTCAGTCCACTGCTTCCGCAGGTCCCCCAAGGTCTGGAATCGGTCCTTCTCCACAATCTTCCTCAGGGTCCGGTCACCTCTTCTCGTTGTGCAGCGTTTTTTGCCACACTTTTGCCTTCCCACAGACTTCCCACTGAGGTGCCTTGATACAGCACTCTGGGAACAGCCTGTTTGTTCAGAAATTTCTTTCTGTGTCTTACCCTCTTGCTTGAGGGTGTCAATGATGGCCTTCTGGACAGCAGTCAGGTCGGCAGTCTTACCCATGATTGCGGTTTTGAGTAATGAAACAGGCTGGGAGTTTTTAAAAGCCTCAGGAATCTTTTGCAGGTGTTTAGAGTTAATTAGTTGATTCAGATGATTAGGTTAATAGCTTGTTTAGAGACCCTTTTCATGATATGCTAATTTTTTGAGATAGGAATTTTGGGTTTTCATGAGCTGTATGCCATCAGTATTAAAACAATAAAAGACCTGAAATATTTCAGTTGGTGTGCAGTGAATCTAAAATATATGAAAGTTTAATTTTTATCATTACGTTATGGAAAATAATGACCTTTATCACAATATGCAAGTTTTTTGAGAAGGACCTGTACAATATTGGAGGGACCAAATGTAAAAGTTTAAAAATAAGCAGGTGAGAACACAATATTTAAAACATGGTCTCATAGAATCAAATTACTATACCTACATTTTTGCAAAATGATTCTTACGTGGCTCGTTGTATGTAAGTTTCCTGATGAAATGAACACACAACATACAACAACCAAGAGTGCATTTACATGTACACCAATATGCTAATAATTACTAAAAAACAGTTAATTAAAAAAATCTGACAATGCATTTACATGAGTTTTGAAATCATCTTTTATTGATTATTCCCTGCTATGCCAAGGGGTGGCTGAGCAAGTTCTGTGCCATTGTCTGGCGTTGTTGACGGAGGTGTTCCAGCTGGCCGGGTGGGCGACATGGTTGGGGACCGGATTTTTTCCTTCACGTCTAAATTTTTCTTTTCTATCTCCTCTCTCTCTATCTATCTTGGGCTCTCCCACTCTCTCTCCCCTCTCTCTCCTCTCTTCCTGCTCATGTTCCCAGCAGGCGGGGAAGACCAGCCGGCAGCAGACCAGCTGGAAGGGCAAAACCTCCCCTCCAGTAATGGGGGGATTAAGTAAGGCCAGATGGTTCTCCGGCCTTAATCAGTTGTTGGGGGTCTGTGACAAGGAGGAGGGCATGGCCGGTCTGTAAAGATGGATGCCTGGTGCTGAATCATACCAATCAGCCAGGAGAAGGATAAAGAGGAGCCGGAGATGCCAGTTCAAGAGAGAGAAAGAGAGAGAGAAATGTACATGGAGTTGTGTGTGTTAGTGTTCTTAAAGTTTTTCAGTTTTCCCCACTCAAAAGTGAACATACTTTTAAATAATGAAATCGATGTAAAAGACATGACATCTGTTAACTTCAACATTCTGTACATAAACAGGCAGCCATTTACAGATGAAACATAGCATCCTTTCTCTTTATGGTTACTTCACTACACATTAACATTTGAATATACATTATTATACATTGTATTATTGAGCATCATGTATGCACAAGGTCAGGATAATGCATTCTATGATTCTAACCACAGTTAGGCATCATGTGATGCATCTTAGCATATTAAAATTAGGTTATGTGCATTGTGCAGTGTAGAATGATACAGTGACATCTTTTTATAGTGTTATAGTTCATAATATATGTATATCCATTGTAAAAACCCAATAATTTTTTTTTTGTGCCTTTGCAGATGATTGAAAAACATCGGTTCAGCTAAAGAGAGTTTTCAAAAGTTCAGATCCAGTGAGAATCTGTTCAATCTCTCTTTCTTGAACAAGGAGTTTTAGCATGTGATGGTCATGCTTCCACAGAGAATGTCTCATGCTCCCATATTAGTCCATTAAGTGTAGCAAATTGGTTTAATCAAAGGTCAAAGACTGGTTCTGATTGGGGATTTGGGGAAAGATTGTTCTTTCAGCTGAGAGTTAAAATCGTTCTTTTGTTCTGGAAGAGAATGGACACTCAACAGAGCAGTTTTGTGGACTCTTTTCAGGCATTTTAACTCATCTACGCTCATTTTGGCAGACTTTTGGATGTCAGCAGGGACAATTCTTTAATTTATGACATTGTGGAATTTCGGGGGCTTCTCTGTATAATTTCTCTTACTCTTCTTCTGTTTCCATACTCCTCAGATTTTACATCGGTAAAGGTGTTTACATAAAGTGTGAAATCAGGATGATGGGCCAAAATCTGTCAATCAGTTTTTGCTTAAAAAATGTATGACCTAACCCTGATGAAGGAAAGCAAGTCGTTAAGGTGTATACATGATCAGCGTCTTCATGATCAGCTTATTGACCATAATTGTGTTAGATCATGCATGTAAACACACTCAATGACTTTTATTCCCATTCTCACAATCATGAGTAAACGGGCAGATTATAAGTTTATAAACATTTACTTTTCGCCCTATTCCTGACACAATGCTATCTAATGACATCTAAATGCAGCTACATTTACAAGCTTGTTCAAGTGCAAGAAAATTGCACCATTGCTAATTGATAGTAGCTGGGTTTCCATCAAAATGTTTAGCATTTTGTAAGCTCATTTTTACAAATTTGACAAAAGAAAATACATGGATGTGTTACAATACATTCTACTGTGTGTAATTTATGTTGGAGAACAAAATGTCCATGTATCGCCAAGTAATATTTACCACAGACATATTTTACACATTTAAAAACCCTGTTAGAAAAACTATTGGAAAATCCAGAGGGTACCCATAAAAAATTGGACTTCCAGGTTCACCTACAAATAGACGTAATGGCTGAACAGCTCTATTACACCCAAAAAATGGAGCTCACATGCCCATAAGTCCAACAACTCTCACCAATTTGGCCACTGGGGGCAGTTTTTTCTATTTCGGTAAGCACAGACTGATTTTAGCTACAGAAAAGTCAACCAACTGTTTCTGATTTCACTGTGAGATCAGTCTGGTGGTTGCTTCAGCTATTGTGTGGACCGCACCAGACAGCCAGCTGTTCCACCTCCTATCTGTATGCAGACTCGTCACTATTGCAGATTAGGCCAATGACTGTGGTGTCATCTGAAAAACTTCAGGAGTTAGACAAAGGGGTAATTTGCAGTGCAGTAATTTGTGTACAAGCCATTCGTTTATGTCACATTTACTTTTTACATCTCTATTGGTTAGGTTTAGGTTTAATGTTAATGGTAGGGAGGTACATTTTATTAGTTACAAATTACTAGTTGTCTTCATTGCCACTGAAATTCAGGACAAAATGATTTATAAAATTTTAGTGTAAAATTGACAATGATTCAAATTTGACTGACCGCCATTATATATTACACATTTTCCATTTCCAAGTTTTACATGAAAATGGAAGGTTTGATTCTTTAACTGACCACTGTTTATTTCTTTCCTGTACATTTCAAATGCAAATTGTAGGAAAATTAACATGACATACCAAATGAGAGGGACATTTCAGTTTATTGAAGAACTGTGTGGAAATGTGTCAACACAGAAACAAATGATGACATATTACTTGTATCATCTGCTATTCTGACATACTACCTGTTGAAATATACACATTTTTAAACCAGCTTTCCATAAATAGCATCCAACATCCAAAAAGATTATGCAAATTTATGGTTTAATTTGTTTATTGTCTGATGCCTATTGATCAACCAGAACTGTCACAAAATACTGCTTTTAATGGTCCGCTTAATGCACTTTTCCGTCCCAAACAAATACTTTGGTAACAAGAGAATGCAACATTTTAGTATCTAGCTTATATTCAAATCCTGAGTGTTAGATGACCACAAAATGACCTTGTGTTGTGACATACATAATTACTTTCTGGCAGGTAAAGCATTTATGCCTTTGAACTGATGAAGGAAATTGCTATCAAACATTGCTAACAATGTCATTTAAGTATATGAGTATTTTAATTGTCTTTTAAATTGACATGGAACATGTGACAGTATCAACAGGATTGAGGGGGATCAATTGTAATAATTTAATCATCAACCATTGGATAATGGATGGAAAAACCCCATATCAGTAGACCACTATTATGAATATTGGGGGGCACATGTTCCCCTCAATTTCTATGGCGGTTACGGCCCTGTTTGTCTCTCAATGTATAAAAATAAAAACTGTTTGGAAAAACGAGAAGAACTGTCACAACTTACCTTAAATTGCACAGGATGACTGTCCCGAACATGTTGAAGGTGTCCCTGTGTTTTGCTGCTACATATCTACCACATGTTTTACACAAAGGTAGACCATCTTCAACCACAAATCCCTTTGAATGTTTATGGAACCCAAAATACTTCCACACTTCCGACTTAACATTTTTAGAAGGCGGATAAAGGATTGGCTATGTGTTCCTCCTTCAGTCCTGCTTCTTGTCCATGTTGGTTTTGTTTACATCAGAGTGCCCATGTGTCATTAATGCTGCATACACATGGTGTTGTGCATTTTTTATTCGTCGATGGAAAGAAAACTACTGTGCAATCAGAAAAATATAAACAAATATGCTAAAAGGTTATTTCGAATTATTTATGGCATTTTGATGTGCCCACGTTAACAATATCGTGCATTTTTATTACCGTCTCTAGGCACATTGAACAGACTGTCTTGACATCAATAAAATTGTCTTTTTTATTTTCCTTATGGCCCCAGCTCCTTAAAGGAATAGTTCACCCATAAATGCAAATTCTCTCATCATGGACTTAACCTCATGCTATCTCAGATGTGTATGACTTTCTTTCGTCTGCAGAGCACAAAAATAGATTTTTTGAAAAATATCTCAACTCTGTAGGTCCACACAATGCAACTGAATGGTGACCAAAACTTTGATCCTCCGAAAAGCAGATAAAGGCTGCATAAAATCCATAGGACTCCAGTGCTTTGGTCCATGTCTTCTGAAGTGATTCAATTGTTTTTTTGGTGAGAACAGACCAAAACATAACTCCTTTTCACAACAAATCCTTGGCGATAATGATTTCAAGCTCGATTACACTTCCTAGAGCCATATAACACTCTGTGCATGCATCAAACTCTAGGAAGTGTAATTGATCTTGAAATCACGATTGTGCCTAGAGACTGCAATGACAAGATATACAGTGAAAAAGCAGTTATATTTTATTCTGTTCTCACCAAAAATTTATTAGATCACTTTAGAAGACGGATTAAAACACTGGGATCATATGGATTACATTTGTGCTGCCTGTATGTGCTTTTTGGAGCCTCAAAATCTTGGTCACCATTCACTTGCATTGTGGGGACCTTCAGAGATGAGATATTCTTCTAAAAATCTTTGTTTGTATTCTGCAGAAGCAAGTCATACACATCAGGGGTGGCATGATTGTTAGTAAATTATGAGCATTTTTGTTGCTGCTGTTATTTTGCAGTTGTTACTTGGTTTGATACTATCTAATGCAATGACATTCAGAGAAGTGTGACTTGATGGTTGGTGCATGTTCATGAGCATAAATAATAATAAATGACTATAACATCAATTAGATTTTTTTTATTACAGTTTTAACACTGAATCCAAAATTATATCAGCATGTATATTGCATCAATATACTTTCATTTATTTGGTGTGTGAATCTATCTGTTTTGTGTGTGTAGTAATGCATAGTAAATCTGTAATAGTATGTGTGCAATTATGAACTTATAAACCGTCTTTCTCTTCTACTGTAAGGGTAGCAGAGCACAGCGCCTCCCCATGTACATTGGTGGCTCTGCAGGAATACAGGCCATTCTGGTGCTGAGAGACATTATCTAGAGTGAGAGTACAGCTGCCATTCTCCTCATAATCCACCGTCACACAACCCTCCTGCAACTCCAACAGCTCACCCTCCTTTAACCACACCATCTCCGGGTCAGGGTAACCTGCAAGACAAAGACTGCAGTTCAGAAGTGTTGCAAAGTGAGAGAGGGTATGTTTCTATGGACTGTACAAATGATAACAGAGAAGGAAAGAAGGCAATGGGAACACATAAAACACATGTCTTTTTAGAACATGTCATTTTATGAAAGAGAACAAAAAAAAAACACACACAAAAAAAAAAACACTGGAAACCAGTGTAAGAAAGTAAATGGAAGTGGAGCGTAGTTCTAGCGGGAAGACCAGCAGGTGCACATCATCACATCATTAGCTGGGTAACTCCTAGCCAATCGCACGTAAGCCAATGCTTTATAAGTCTGCTCACAATCTATCACATTGCTGTTTCGGTGTGCTAACACTGCAACCTCCACCACCCCACCACCACCAGTTGACCCCTGTCCTGCAGGGGGGTAGGCTCCTCGCCCCTGCCTCCTATCTCCGGCAGGACATGACGGTTCCGGGTACAACTACCTCGGACTGCCGGACGGGGCCTACGCCAAAGAGAGAGACATCACCTCCCGTTTTACATCTATCAAGTAAATGGCATCTCAAACTTCACTCAAGCCTGCGTGTCTTCCCGATAGAACTTATTTTACTAAAGGGAACTATTTTACCCTTTGAATTCAATTTCAGGGGTATATTTTAAATGAAGGCATTTTCTTTTTCAAATACTAAATAAATAATATTACATGACTGGATAGGCCTAGAATAGAATTCATATAAAATGTTAAATAACAGGAGGAAATCATTGCATTTTGTGTCCCCGCATATTAAATATGAGGAATATTTCTGTCACTTCGGTGGCATTTTGTTCCAAGCCCTGATTAATGTCTCATTCTGATGGCGGCACAATTTTACACAGTTTAGCTGGGAAATATCAGTTACAAATTATATGAGGCTGATATTAAGAAGGTAAATGATCTCCATCAGTATGTCCTAACCTGTAATGAGACAGGAGAGTTTGGCTCTGGAGCCCTGTAGGACAGTCAGGTCAGACGGAGTCTTACTGAATTCCGGTTTACACTGCAGTTTCAGCTCCAACGAATTCAGTGCCTGCTCGGTCTCTACAATACACAAGAGCCAGAAGACTGTCTTAAACGAAGTGTACTGAAGACTGCAAATATATATTACAATACACAAAAGACGTTTGTATATTCAAAAGTTTTGAATATTCAATTAGAAATGTGACAAGCGTAAAGCTGACACAGTTGTCAACAGGTGTTCTAATGGTTGTTCTATATAATGGTATATTAAAATATTTCTATAAAATAAGAATTTTAAGCACTTAGACTAAAACAAATTTCTTTCATGTTTGTTTTCTTTCTTACCATCAACAGAGCTCAGGCACGCAGCACCCTCTGGTTTAGACAACATTGCCATCCTCTTCAGAGCTAGCAAAGCTTTGCCTGTTTTCTGAAAGACAGAGCTGGGAGAGTAAGAATAACTTTCTTAAGGGTCTGTTCTGAAACCTAGTGAAATGCCTCTGGAGGCAGCATTTTAAGGCATCATAGCTCTCGACATGAAGGCTATTCCAGAAGGTAGGTACCTTAAATATGCTGCCTCCTAAGATACCTCATTTTGGCCAAATTCTGAGGAAAATCATACAGTATGTATCCTTCTCCGGGAAGCATGGCAGATGAAGCAAGAAAAATTATGTTTACAAATATACTTCTAATCCATTTAATACTTAAAGGTGCTGTAAGCCATTTTTTTTAAAATAATGATGAGCAAAACATTTCCTTTTTAAGATAGCACTGAATTGAATGTCCTGAGATATCTCACTGGTCCCTGTGACAGCACAAGACTGTGTAAACAGCAAACAAAAATGTGGATATTAATGCTGTGAGTTGGGGGAGGGACTAGCTGTTTGTTTGATCACCAGCAGACAGGGATCTATTTAGAAGGCTGTTTGACAACAATGTTTTTTAGCAATTCCATTCAGTGGCACTAGTGGCACAGAAATTAAACACTTTAGCTTTAAAATACCCTACCCAAAAATGAGTGTGTGTTATACATATTTTTGCTCATTCAGCCCAAAGTGCTTGATTACTGAACGCGTGCAGCCCGACTTTTCTTACCGTGAGTCTTTGTATGCCCACGCACCTGGATTTATATGCACTAATTAGTGGGTCCACAAGGTGGCAAAACTCACATTTTAGTCATTGCTGTCACGAAGAAGAGCTAGAAGATAAAACATCAGGAGATGAAGGTAAAAACAACAGTGGATGTGCAAGTCATGTGTGAGGGGGTCTGGAGATACCTCCATTTGTATAACTTGAGTCTGAAGGAATATAAAGACACCTTAATGGGTCTAAACTCCTGAAGAGAAAGTCTGGTGTCTCGTAGCAGTCATAGCACGCATGCACCAATTGCCTGTGTATGCACGCAAAGTTATGGAGTATAATTGACAGGCTCACATGTATCTAGGGCTTTGGAGAATCAAGCCATTCCTCTCGCATCATGTGCATTAAAATCAATTGGAAGTCAAGTCTCCCATGCACTATGTGCAGAGCACACAAAGTTGCTGCCTATGAAGTGTTCCAAATTGCTCAATTATGAGCAGTGCCAGTCCTAAGCAAGTTGCTTAGGGCCCCTGATCCATGCGCAGTAAGTGGTGGCAGAAAGCCTGCAAACTGGCAGCTGTCTATGAAGGCAAGAACCAGCAAGGCAGCTCACTATGTTTTGGGACAGATTCCATTAAATTAAAATGTGGGTTTTGTGGCTTTTACTCCATGTCTGTTAGCTTCGAGGACAACTTCATCTGCCATAAATAACTTATACCAGATATATACACATTTCAAATTCTTACTCTTCCAGGAGAATGTATAAAAAATATTGATGGCTCATCTTGCATTTACTAATTTACAGTTATAGTCTTGTATGCATTGTTATTCAACGCTGCTCTAATACTAGATTACCTTCCATTTTTGCCTTGTCAGGAATTTCTTCATCTTGTCTTTGGAGAGGTTTTTGCTGGTGCTGCTGGTGTTGTCTACTCTCACAAATGCCAGCCAGGCATGAGCCAATGCATCTTTACATGACATCCTACATCTGTTACCAACACACAATAAACAGACAACTAAACTGAGTATGAATGTCTGTGGACTCATGTTCATTATGTTTATAAACTAAATGTATTTGTGAGGTAAGGAAAGAGATGGATATTGTTGAACCTGACATCTTTGCTGAGAAGAGAGCTAATGAAATCCTTTGCTAAGTCAGTGATCTCCTCAAAGCTCTCTTCATCAAACTCCCACTGCGCTGCTGTTACAAGAGCCAGAGTCTCTGAGTCACTTTCACCTTGGAATGGAGATTCACCGCTCAGCCTATATGGGAACAAACGCCAGTGCATGATTCACCACTAGGGGGCAGCCAAGAACTGTCCTCGGCATTACACAGTGAACAACATACAACATGAGGCAAAATGCAGCGTTAGTGTTGTTACTCACAGAATGTAGCAGATGACTCCAATGCTCCACATGTCAGTGGCCAAAGTGACAGCCTCAAAGTTGATGACTTCTGGAGCAACAAATTCTGGAGTGCCATGCATCACCTTCAGAGGCGTTGAGGGGTCTTAGGTACATATCAAGCAAACACACACACACACACACACACACACACACACACACACACACACACACACACACACACACAAACATATATATTTTACTTCATGATTCTGTACTAACAAAAAGCATTGTGGCGGTACCATGGTACACTGATGGTATCAGATTGTAATCCACTGTACTGAATAATTTTCAAATTCATATATCATGGTATTTAATGTAGATGGTTTTCCAATATACACTCACTGAGCACTTTATTACGAACACCTGTACACCTACTTTTTCATGCGATTATCTAACCAGCCAATCATGTGGCAGCAGTGCAATGCATACAATCATGCAGATATGGGTCAGGAGCTTCAGTTAATGCTCACATCAACCATCAGAATGGGGTAAAAAATATGACCTTAGTTATTAAGACCGTGACATGATTGTTGCTGATAAATGGGCTTGTTTGAGTAGTTCTGTATCTGCTGATCTCCTGGGATTTTCACGCACATCGGTCTCTAGAGTTTACTCAGAATGGTTCCAAAAAACATCCATTGAGCAGCAGTTCTGTGGATGGAAATGCCATGTTGATGAGAGAGGCTAACGGAGAACAGCCAGACTAGTTTGAGCTGACAGAGGCTACGATAACTCAGATAACCAATCTGTACAACTGTAGTAAGCAGAATAGCATCTCAAAATGCACGAGATGTTGAACCTTGAGGCGGCGGATTGGCTACAACAGCAGAAGACCATGTCGAGAACTTTATTGGGACCATAGTGTGAGTGCACTATAAGAATACCATGGTACATGTAAAAAAACAAGTATCATGGTACCATATCCAAAAAACCCATTGCAATACTAGGGTAATTGTTTGGTTACATATTGTTATTGATATTGTATAAACACAAAACATCCCTTCAGTTTTACTGGACACTCTATGACTTCACCCAAACCACTTGAAATTAACAGTGTGGAGTATTCTTACCCAGCTTGCTAGCAAATCCAAAGTCAATGATTTTGATTTGAATGCCGGTTCTGTCCACACAGACAATGTTCTCAGGTTTGAGGTCCAGGTGGATGATGTTCTGCTGGTGCATGTAATGAATGCCCTCCAGAATCTGACACATGTAGCCCACACTGGAAGCCTCGGTGTGTTCAAAACTATCATCTACAATCCGCTCAAACAGCTCACCACCAGCAACACTACACATACATAGACATAATACAATAACACTGTGTCAAGTACCAAAACAATGTAATGACCAAAATATTGTCATTGTTGCAGAAGTAAATGCATGAAATCTGCCGGCATCTCTTAATTTCTGTATATTATTCTCAGAACAAAACTAGCAAATTAAGTGATCTGTCGCATATCAATAATACTACCTTTGCTTTTAGACTCCATGAAATAATAACTGGACTTTTGTGGCTATTAACTTTGAGGATGTCTAAATGCTAGAAAACTCTTAGAAGTTGACAAATAAACTTCAGGTTTAATCATTTCAAATTTACAGTCTTTCTCTTCATTGAAAGTGGACCAGAAATACTTATAACTCATCTTGTACGCAGTGGCATAAATACATTTTTGTTCAATACAACATTATCTAGAATGACATAGTCCCCTTCCCCTAATATCATCTAGCAATAGAAAATAGCAAATTATTGTTTTGCCAGGCTGTGACATAAACTGGTAACACTTTACAATAAGGTTACATTCGTTAACATTAGTTAAGCTAACACGAACAAACCATTTACTAAATATTTTTTACAACATTTATTCATCTTTGTTCATGTTAGTTAATAAAAATACAATTGTTCATTGTTAGTTTATGTTAATTCATAGTGCATTTACTAATGTTAGCTAATCCATCTTTTCATTTGAAAAATGTGTATGTTAAAATGAACATTAAAGCTGCACTATGTAAGATATTTTGTTTAAAAATCAACAAATTGCCTTTAATGATTAAGTGCATAAACAATCAAAACAATGTATAGTCAAAATTTCGTCATGTTATATTCATTTATTTTAGTCAGTTTTAGAAAAATGATATAAAAATTTTAGTTAATGGAAATAATATCTTTTACTCGATGATGACGTGCAAAATGGTCAAAAACTTGTAAAACTGTAACAGACCAAACTTTAATAAAATATTAAAATATTTAGAAAAAAATGCATAAACATTTTCTAATGTAAACATGTATCACACATACAGTATAAATAAATAATAGGATGAAATAATATATCTATCTATATATCTATATATATACTGTCCATGTTGTGAAAAACCTGAGCTCCTGAAATAATAATGAACAGACTGAAGTAGTAGTTATTTTTTAGAAGTTAGCCTTCTGTACTCTGAATTCTTCATGCTTCAGAGACTTAAGTTTCCATGAAAGGACACATTGCTATGGATTGATATTCTGGACATTATTCAAAAGGAATTGCAAATTGTATTTGCAATTGCGTTTTCAATTTGTGGACGCATAAAATGTGACATAATCCAAACGCAATTGCAAATCGCGCATTACCGTTTGCATTTTCGTTTGCATTTGCACTCACGCGGAATATCATTCCATACATTGCATGTAGTTTGTTTCTTATGGAAACAGTGTATTCACAACGCAAGATATGTGTAACCGGTTCTGCTCTACCGGCTCAAAGTGGGATTCAAGCTGGTGTCTCCTATGTGGGAGATGGGCGCGCTAACAAGGAGGGCTACAACCTTTAGTGTCAGTAGCTAGAGCGCCTCTTGAGGCCAAGGGAGGTTTTACACATTGCTCAACTACCTACAAGCTGGCTTCCGTTACATATGCAATGCAAATTACGATTGTTCTAACTAGCGCATCATTTAATTCAAGTTCACGTTCATTTGTTTAGTTGTGCAGATGTAAGTTGTTCCATAATTGTTGTGAATATACTGATGAACCTCATGCATAATTAGTATGCGTTTGAATGAGGTATTTACCCCTTTTATTTGCACTGTTAATATCTTGCAGTATAATTTTTATCGTCATATTTTCTTCAACACTATGCTTTATTAAAATAATTTAATTATCTTCATGATTTGCCTTTTTCACATCCTCTTCGTTATCGTTGACGAAATCAAAAAACATTTAATCAACAAACGTTTTCATCATTGATTTCGTTGATAAGATTAATAATGTAAAAATAACTAAATCTTACACTGAACTCGAATCAGTATCACAAGTTTCACCTGATAATACAACACAATACAAACATTAATATTCGATATAACACTTAAATAATCATAATAAATATACTTGTAACTGGTGGTGATTCAGGAGAATCCACTGTTCTCTATGTAAAAGTGCTTTCAGTGTAGGCCTAGTATCAGAAAAGTGTACAATTAATGTATTTAAAATATGTAAATAAGAGTGTTGTTTATATTCATCAAAGCAAGTAATGTTTCATTTTTAAATGTTTAATTGTATAACATAATTATATCAACATGAATATAGCATGTTATAACTCTGGATCAGAATATCTTCCAGTCATGATCACACCGGCAATGTCCAGGTAACCTTGAATCGTGAGATTCATCCGCCAGGGCGGTAGTGTCGAAACATGACATACGTAATATAGTCTTCTGCAAATTGCTTGTCATTTTAAATTTCAACCACAGATGTCGCTAAAGAGCACAAAGTTACGTAGTGCAGCTTTAACTAAAATCAATAAATTATATATAAAAAATGTATTGATCATTGTTAGTTCATGTTACATAATGTTGTTAACTAATGTTAACAAATGGAACCTTATGGTAAAGTGTTACCCATAAACTGAAGGCAATTGGCTATTTAGAATTTATTTTTAACTATGTCCCACCCCAGCTTCCTGTTTCAAAAAGAAATATGTCATAGGAAAGAAATTGGAGTATAATGGAGTTCTTAACACAGGTTCGGGAGGAGCTTGTCAATTTTGTCGTTTATCACAACACAAGCACATATAAGTGGCTGCTTACCTCACTTCCTTCACAATTCTTCAATATTCCTCCACCAACCCAACTCCACCATAATTTTTAATCTTCAAGCTAACTTGAATTTAGCCATTCGGGAGGGGAATTTAGAGCTCAAGTCGAGCCTCATGCTCAAGCCTCTGCTTTACGGACAGTTAGCCAAATTTGTTAACTCTTACAAATCTGTTTACCATTACTAATTCAACTAGATCGACCTAGTATCAACATTTCAATGGTGTCTTTAAAACACGTTCAAATAAAAATATCATTATACACTAAGTGTGTATGTTGTACAATGCAGTTTTAGTGACATGTACTGAACATTATAACTTCTTGTAATGTTACTCATACATTATCTTGTAATGCTACGACTTCATTCAGGAAACTTTGACTTTACATTATTTATCTTTGTTTTGTTTCTTTACATGCCACTAAAATCCAACTGTAATATTGTACATCTGTATTAAGCACATTTACCAACCAATCACTCGCTACCTGCTTCAAAACATTCACAATCAGGATACTTACTACTCCATCACCATGACCATCTCAAGTTTGTTTTCATATGCGGCGAGACACTGCACCAGTTTAGAATGGTGCAAAAAATTCATCAGCTCTATTTCTTTCCTCGCCGCCTCTCTCTCCTTTGCTCGCCGTCCCTTATAGAACTTTCCAGCGCATACACAACCTGTCTCCTTGTGGGTCATCCGAAACACCTGCCCAAACTTCCCTCTGTTGAGATATTCAAAATGGGACCATTACAACATGCTTGTAATGCAGAAGTAATTGGAAGTAATATGAAATTTAGGAATCTGACCTAAATTAAGTGATTATTATTTCTCAATGTCCTGGCTTTTCATCTATTCAGTTTTGAGGATTAAGTGTGCTTAAAACATTTAAAAAACAGGGATTATGTAATTTCCACAGAAGATTTACCAACGATTAACTACTTATTTTCTTATTACTTAGAATATCTTTGTGTAAAAACTATTATTTATCAAGTCATTTTTCTGGGAATCAGAGTGAGTTATAGGGGTTGTTTTCTCTTTTTGAAGCAAGCATGCATGCAGGAACATGTACACCTTCCATCTGAGTACAGATACTTACACTCCCAGTTTTTCCTGGACAATATAATGGTCAGTAACTTTATGCTCAGTGTTGATGGTAACATTCACATATTCCACTGGTGTCTCTTCGTTGGGCTGTCCTTTTAAAAGAGAACATCACAGAATCCATCACACTCGCATTCACTATGGACAAACCCTCATTCTCACAGATTGCATGCTTCATGTAATTAAATTTTCTTCCTGTTTATAAACTGGTTACTGAGCTTTCTGCCCCTAATTTGTGGGAAAAGCTGGGTTTACAACTAAAAGCAAATGGTGTGCGGCATACTACTGTCAAACAAAACTACTGAACCAACACAAAAAATACTCTATATGGTCAAAAGTATGTGGAAACCCAAAAAGCACACTTACTGTACATAGGTGCTTGTTGAACATTTAATTGACTTTCATTTACAGAAAAAAATAGCATGGTCTGCTATCTTTAAAATTCTCCTTTTGGGTTTCATGGAAAAAAAGTCACATGGGTTCAGAAAAATTTGGGTTAACTAACCCTTTAAGATTAGTCTTTAATGAATATAAAGTACCTAGCCAACCCTATTAAAGGGGTCATGAAATGGAGAATCAAATTTTACTTGATATGTAGACATATAAGAGGTAATTTTACTATAAAAACAAACTGTAAATTTCATACCTCAAATCTTCCTCTCCATCTTAAAAAGAGCATTTATAGTTGCCACCCTTCTGAAACATCACATTTTGAAATCTGTCTGTTGTTGATGTCACGAAACATTGCTCATTTGCATTTACACATCCCACAACATGCGTCATCGCACACTGGTGCGCATATCAAGTCAAGAGAGCAGGCCTTGCATGGCTAACTATTCCAAACATAACTATTTCTGATAATTTTTTAATATATTCATTCACTAGACAGATATCTTTAACTACTTGATACATATCTTGTGCCACTCTTAAAAGACGCTTTGTAAAGTTACAACTCTGTAAGGGAGAAGCAGTTCTCTTTCATTCAGTTGCTGCCTCTTGTTCGTCATGGATGCGTTATTTCACAGATCTGCGCTATTTTTAGTTGTTGGTGTATGAAAACACGATGGAGTGAGACTGGAAAATGGATGTGGATGAGTCTTCTGCATATTTTGTATGTTTAAATCATATTAAACCAGTCATAATACGATTCAAGCATTGCAAAGGAACTGTTTTTGAAGGATGGGCAGTTAAAAACACTTGGACCCCCCCAAAAAACAGCAAAACCCATGAGTAAACCATTTCATTTCATATGTCCTGCATCCATTAACGCAATGCAACGGCTTTGGGCTCTCTACACCGGGCGCATCAACACAAGCTTTCTTAACCATTTATTTGGGTTGTTGGCAGTAGTAGCGGCAGTACTTGCAGTGCAAAATGGAACGGGACACCTATTTACCGTCGCCACAATGTAACTCGACACAATATGCCGCACCGCCACGGACACTTCCATGGTAGACAGCAGCATCATTGACTATAATGGGTTCTATTGAATTTGTTGCGACTCTCGTGTCCGGTGTAGACAAGGTATGAGTGTTGACAGTTGTGCATGAGATGAACAGTTTAATATATTCAACTGCAATGTATTGGATGTGCATTATGTGTAAACCCAGACATTTAGTTTTATAATGTTTTGGTGCTTTTCTTCCGAATGAGTTTAAAAAATGGCTCTATTCGAGGGGCTGCATGAGATTAGCAAATCCTAACAGTGGGTATTTACATGGAAGTTTTAAGGAGGCCTTTAGGACAAAACAAGCGTTTCAGACAGAGGTCAAGGTGCAAAATTATCATCTATTACTAAATTATGACTTATGACTTCGTTTTATTGCAAAAAAAAACATTACTAACATTATCATTGGACCTCAGCGAAGATAATTAAACTATAAAAAAATAATAATTTCATGACCCTTTTAATTAGAAGGTGGTGTCTGCATACTTTAGGCAATGTAGTGTACATTTAAACTGCTAAACTGGCTAAATTGTCTCATCAAGCTTCAAAAAACAGCTTTGTAACTCCTTTTCAACAAAGTAGAAACTTTTTCGTTCTCATCATATTTGGCCTCACTCATTTTAAAGCATAGGTCCACCTCACCTGGGATGTCCATCCTGATTGGCTGGGACTCTTGACTCGGTTCACTGGCCCCCACAAGGTTATAAGCTCTGACTCGGAAGCAGTACTCTTCCTGAGGCTGAAGCCCTGAATTCACCCTGAGTGAGGTGCTCTTGCACTGGGTGGTAAGCTCTCTCCAGTGGTTAGTCTTACCAGGGCTTTGTGACTGAACCTCGACAACGTATCCTGTTACAGCACTTCCTCCATCATAACAAGGACCAGACCAGGACAACACCAGAGAGTGAGGAGAGAGAACACACGCCACAGGACAGGAGGCAGGCGGCTGGGGCCGGTCTGGATTAAACACACACAAACACACACACATCACGCAAATGCACAGAGAATAGCAGTTGTATTCTCAATGTGAGGGTTGTTGGAACGTACCAATGACACATAGGGTCACTGTGTGCTGGGTGGAACTTTTGCGATCTCGTACAAATATAGTATAACGTCCAGAGTCCTCAGGTAAAGCTTCAGAGATCACCAGGGAACTGCTCTGATCACAGCTGTCTATATGAAACCTGGAGCCTTCCACTACCTTCAGAAAGACAGACAGTGACATTACTCTTCAATGTTATTCCAAACCCTTATGACTTTCTTCTGTGGAACACAAAAGGAGATGTTTGGTAGAATATTATCCTCAGTTACCTTTCACTTCATTGCAAATTTTTTTCCATACAATATGAAATGTTAAAATTGAAGGGTGACTGAGGCTAACATTCTGTCCTTTGTTTTGATTTCTTTCCACAGAAGAAAGAAAGTCATACAAGTTTGGATGAAAAATATGAGGTTGAGTAAATGATGATAAAACATACATCCATTAAATTAACTGTCCATTTAACTAGCTTAACCAGCAAAGATTTCCTCAGTAAATGAGCTTCGCCAGCTGGTGAACAGCATGGCTGAGTTTTGTCCACCAGCAAGACAAGCACAACCCATCACTGTCCAGCAAAAACCAGCAACCATTTCACTCTAGAAACGTACAGCAACAGAAGTTGTTTGTGTGAGTGCTTTTATACCTCCTCTTTGCTGCGGATCCAGCAAGACACTACTGGAGAGCTGCCTTGGAACGCACAGGTCAAATAGGCCGTCTCTCCAACACGGACCTCCACCCGATCTAATGGAGCTACAAACTGCAGAGGCGGAGCTGTAAAGATGGGGGAAAAAAATCACATATGAGACCTCTTCATTATCCCAGTCTAAATGGAGACCAAAGGGAGAGTCTGATTGTTCTCATAGCCTCCTCAGAAGTCTCAGATTGTTCTCTTCAGAAAAAAAAGAGTCTAGTAATCATACATATGTCTTTGAAATTCTTACATTTTCAAATGAGATCTCAACAGTGTCACAAACTGTGCTCAGATCTGGCAAGATACCAAAGTCTGCAATCAAAAGTAAGAGATTTCAATATGACCTCAGATATTTCTCATCAAATCCTTTAAAAAACAAATAATTTATAATTTTAGATAATAATCTTAATTTTAAATCTCTGTACTCTTACTGTATATTAAAGAATTGCCTCATTTGTGTCTATTTTTATTTCCCCTTATTATTCTCTAATTTTTGGAGAAACATCAGTGACACAGCTGATCCTTAAATGAAACAAACATTAGATCGCCATTAAATCTTCTGAGCGGGCTGTAAAAGACCAGCCTCTGAGCAATACAAGTTGATTTACATATCTTGACAAATATTATAATGTGTTCTAAAAGACATGTTTAATGGGTCATTTATCCTGTGCACAATGCTTTTCAAATATTTTTTGTGTGTTCAGATAGTACATTATACATGACCATTATATTGTCCAGGAAAAATGGGGAGTGTAAGTGTCTGTACTCAGATGGAAGGTGGTGTTTGTTTCTTCAAAAAGAGAAAACAACCGTTATTACTGACTCGGTTTCCCAGAGAAATGCCTAAATAAATAAAAAGTTTGATGACTCAAAAAGAAAATAAGAAGTTAATAGTTGGATATATTTCTTTAGCTGTATTACGGTGTAAATGTACAAAACAAACACAACCCTATCATACAGCTTGAGCTGATGGCAATTAAACAGATACTTGAGAAACTGGACTGAAACTGCCATTATTCAAATCAGCACACTTATATGATTTGACTGAGCCTGATAAAAACATGATGGCCTCATGTTCTTTGGAAATACCACTCATATTACAGACCAAACATAGAGAATGATTACAGATAGCAGTGTGTTTTACATGAAAGATAAAAAGACCACAAACAAACATCCATCATTCAAATGGTGCATTAGTGCCCAGCCCACAGCTACAAACAGAAGTATCAAAGAAAATGCTGGAAAACCCCGCCTCTTGCCTCTACATTGAAAGCATATGTTGTAGTGACAAACAATGGCCCCAAAAAGAAAACAAAGACACTGAAAGGAATGTTGTAGGTACAATACAAGTTACAATACAAGTTACGACAGTACTTGTGGCATAATGTTGATTACTACAAAAATGTATTTCAATGTATAAGAACATCATCCTATTCTTAGCAAAAATCTTGGTTACAGTGAGGTACTTAGAATGGAAGGGAGTGGGGGCCAATCAGTAAATGTTAAAATACTCACTGTTTCAAAAGTATAGCCACAAGATGTTAACAATATATGTGTTAACATGATTTTAGTGTGATCAATTCACTTATTGACCTTTTCTGTGTGAAGTTATATTCAATTTGACAACTTCGTTGCCATGATGACTGAATGCTGTAAACCCCAAAACGACTGTAAAAACGATCATTTAAACAACTGTAAAGCTCAAATAATACACAAGTTTTAACAGAAGAATTTAGGTAAGTGCTTTTATAAAATGATATGCTTCACATTTCTGCCTTTGAACCCTCCAAAAAGTGGCCCCATTCACTTCCATTGTAAGTGTCTCATTGTAATCTCGATTTTTGGTCTTTTTTTTACAAAAGGAGGGGCAGGGGGACGTGGGTAGCTCAGCGAGTACTGATGCTGATTACCACCCCTGGAGTCACAAGTTTGAATCCAGGGTGTGCTGAGTGACTTCAGCCAGATCTCCTAAGCAACCAAATTGGCCCGGTTGCTAGGGAGGGTAGAGTTACATGGGGTTACCTCCTTGTGGTCGCTATAATTGTGGATATATGCCGCGGAGAATAGCGTTGGCCTCCACACGCGTGGGCCTCCACATGCCAAATTGGGAAGAAAAAGGGAGAAAATCAATAACAAAAAGAAAAAAAGAAAAGGAGGGACGGGTCAAAATCTGCAAACAAATGATGCTAAAGAATTTCTTAGAACTAACTTCACCATTTTTATTTAACCAACTGTTCACAAGGTTAGCTTATTGGTTATTTTGGTGGATATATGAAGTCAATTCCCCTCATGTTCACACAAGTGTCCAAACAGAGTTACCACAGGTGAAGTAGACAAGTTCCAAATTTGTTTTTTAAAAATAAATGGTTCTTGGTTTGATATTTTATTACGCAATAACATTCATACATTTTAAAGTGTGACTGGAGTGTCCAAAAACTTTTTAGGGTCAGTGTTTTCACTGAAAATCTTACCCTCCTATGAAAAAAAAAAAGGAACTCAAATTCCTATTTTCATGGCTCTCTTTGTTCAGTATGTGGATGTATTACTTTGACTCTAATTGGTTCCAGTATTTGAAAGGTGTAAAGACTAAGACAAATATCAAAAGCTACGATACAAACAGACCGGTTCCTTGTATTTACAACACTAACAGCCCCGAAGGAGCTAGCCAATCTTGAAGTAAAGATCAGTGGAGTGAAACACAGACTACCCGTCAAAGCCAAATGACTTTGAAGCAGGTCAAAGTGGTTACACTTATTATGCAATTTGAGACAAAAGGCATGC
Source organism: Xyrauchen texanus (assembly GCF_025860055.1). NCBI lineage: Eukaryota > Metazoa > Chordata > Actinopteri > Cypriniformes > Catostomidae > Xyrauchen > Xyrauchen texanus. The sequence continues at coordinate 27,930,535 of NC_068287.1, forward strand.
ACTTAAAAGAAATGGTGTAATTACAATATTAAGGAAAGAAGATGTGGGATACTAGAGTTCTGATGTCCCTTAAGAAGAAGAAATGAGGAAGGAAAGAATATAACTTTCCCTGTCAAAGCTTAACCAGTTGGAAATCATATACCAAAACACAGCTTCCAGTCGGAGCGGCATTTTCTAACAGAGTTTCTGGAGAGAATCTAAATGCAGTATTTTTAGTCAAGGAGCAAAAAGTTTAAAAGGACTGAAAGTGAAAAAGAGACATAATGATGGTATTACCTGTACCTGAGCTGATCCTTCTTTTGACAAGCACTTCTGTAAGAGATAGAGACAGCACAGAAGTGCATAAAGAATGTGAAGAATCAGGTATATGTGTGTGGGTGCATTTGTGTTAAAGAGCATGCAACAGATAACATAAGCTTTGCTTATCATACAGGGGTGGAGTCAAGCATACAGGAATGTGTGTGTGTCTAAGAAAAACAGGCAATAGATAAATGAGAGAAGGTACTGAATATATGATATAACTATTAGCGTGCTAAGCAGTCAGGAAATAAAAAATGCTTGGGTTAATTCTTTCCCTGCCAAAAAGTAGAATTATAAACAATAGAAGCTTCAGAAGAACAATCATCCTAGATTAAATGTCTCAAGTATTAACTTATATTTCCTTCTATTGATTATGAGGGTGGGCCATTGTTTGTGACATACCTTTCTTTTGTTTTGGGGAACTTGTTACAGGACTTCCTGTCTGGGATGTCAGAGGTGACAGTGAACCTCTGAAAACACTGATGTCGTCTGGAATGTTCAGAGTTGAGTTTAAGGCCCCATTTACCATGTTAGGAGTGTGTGTATGAGCATAATTAAGAGGATGAGAGTTGTGAGGTGTGCTTGTGGTATTAGTATGGACCCCAATAATTGTTTCATAGTCTTCAAAGGCCATTTTGACAGAGAGAGATTATATTGGGTTTACATGTTAGAATGAGGGAGCAAAGGGTATGTAAATAGAGACAAACAAGTATAATGTTAAACAGAAAAATTAACATTGATAGTCCTGGCAACAAAAATATGCACACACAAATGTTTCTAAATGTGGACATATCATAGACTTATACTGTTTAATACTAAGCTAAATATAGTTATTATTACTATTTAGTGTTACCTTTATTTACCACCTTTATTTATTAATTGATTTTCCAATGTCCCCAATGGGAGGTTTAGTCCCCAGACTATAGTTAAGTACATTCAACACCCACAGCTGCATGCTAAACAGAGTTTGGCTGTGTTATGTCACATCCACACCTCTACATTTTAGAGTCATGTTCATGAGTTTATGGATAGCCCAACTGGATAGCTTCAGAAGACATGGATTAAACCACTGGAGAATATGGATGATTTATATGCTGACCTTATCTCCTTTTTTGGAGTTTCAAAGGCCTGATCACCACTCTCTTGCATTGTATGGACCTACAGAGTTGAAATAATCTTCTAAAAATCTTTGTTTGTGTTCTGCAGAAGAAGAAACTCTTACACATCTGGGATGGGATGAGGGTGAGTAAATAATGAGAGAATTTTCATTTTTTGGTGAACTAACCATTTACTGCCCCCCATTGCAATCTAAGCCAACCTATCAACAAAACTTGCAGACTAAGCTTGGACCTTTTTTCTTACATGTTGTCACGATGCTGAATGTGTGTGTTTGTCTATAAGAGTTATTGCATTACCTCTCACACACACCGCTGCACTGCTGGATGTTTTTCCAGCAGTGTTTTCAGCTACACAGGTGTAAAAACCAGCATCCTTTGGGAGACACTCGCTAACTACCAGCATTACTTCTCCTCCCACTAACGAGGATTTTCCAAATAGCACTTCCTCACCTGAACCAGGGGTGTGGAAAACATGGGATAAAAGGAGACAAAAGGGAGGGAAAAGGTGACATTATAAAATTGAGAGAGGTATTTAAGGATGGTACATCATTCATGTACAAAGTGAACATACAAAGGATTGCATTGCTGGTCACCAGCTTATATTTTTATGGTAGTATGTAGTACTGCATCCTCGCCAGGCAACTTAACCAGCAAGCCTATCTTGGTCAACCAGCTTCATCAGAAAGTTCACGCATTTTCTTTTATTGGAATACAACATGGTCCTACTGGTCCACCAGCAACCAAAATCTAACCAGTATATATAAACCAGCTTGGACCAGCATGGAAATGTGTATAGGTCTTGCAGCAGGGAAAATCTGACTCAGCAACACAAGTAGACTACTAGAAATAATTTTGATTACAATGTAATTGACTGAAAGTCCATCTGCCCCTGACTCACCATTATGAAGCCAGGAAACACTGATTGGCTGGCTTCCTGTGATAAAGCCCTGCAATATGATGTCATTTCCTTCATCCACCATACAGTCCTGGAGGGGCTCTGTGAAAAGGGGTGGATCCAGGCCCCTTATATGGCTGTGTTTATTGCTCACTAGCTTGACAGAGGAAAGATGCCAGAGGAAATGGTGTTATGCACTGTGCTGAAAGCAGCAGAAAATTAATATGAGAATGAGAAGACTATGACTGAATAAAGAAAGAGAAAAGGAGACAGGTAGAATATGCATTAGTTTTGTTACATATATATAACACAAGGCAATTCACTAGCACCTCTGTGCTCAGTTTCAACTGCCTAGCTTGCCTGCATGCCCTATGCATCACAACAACATCCACCTTATTTAATTCTGGGTTATAAGTTTATAAACTACTGATGAAGGGTTAAGATAATCAAAAAGAAAGGGCGAGAAAGCAATGCAGATGGGATAAGTCTCATGTTTAATTACATTTGGATTACATGTACATACTTGGCATACACTTTCTTACAAAAGTGACATTACACTGAGGAAAAAAAGGGAAAGCAGCCCTATTGAAAATACTAAACAAGCACACTTGAAATCAACTTAATACATTTATGTTTGAGATTAGAACATGATTTGATTGCATAAAGTCCAAGTGATATTCAACACTTTCAACAAAAAGTGAAATGATAACATTGCTATGAAATGTTCAAATGGATTAATCACAGATTTTTACTGCTTACTAAATTAGTTATTTAAAATGAGCTAATGTAACAAAATTATTTAGCATTGGTCTCTAATTAATTTTATGTTGTAAAATACATCTATGTTAAATTAATCCAATTGTGGGCAGGGCCGGTCAAGCCATTAGGTGACATAGGTTCACCATCGCTTCAGGGGCACTGATTTACCAAGCCAATTTCAGCATGTGTCCAATCTGTGTCTAACAAAATGCATCTGATAATGTGTTGTGGCACCCTCCATGGAACATATAGACCATGTACTGAATGCCTCACCACCATACTACTCACTGCTTCTGTTATGTCTATGTTTAACAAAAACAGTGATAGTATTATGGATAGTATGCCATTGTAAAGATGGCCATAGACTCACAAGCGCATGGTTCATGAATCGGAGTGAAGCCTGATGCATGAAAAAGTCACTCTTTTGAGTTGGTTCTACTCAATGAATTTGTAAAACAGTAAAATTATGCTTCAGAAGACAGAGAACAAAAACAATGCTAAATTAAGTGGATAATTACTTACAATTCTTTGAAACAAAAGCTGCAACTGCATTCAGTAATTTGCCAGTAATGAAGAAGTTCATGTGCGAATGCGTGTGCAGCTTGTGAGCGATTGTCTACTGCAGGTAAAGATATTTTCTTCAAAATACTACATAAAACATGAAAGCACTTTAAAGTACCAAAAATTACCAAGCCAATACTATGTTTATTGGACATGTCCCTTGGAGTAGCAAACCATATAAATACCATGATATATTATAAAAACACCAAGGTTTTACCATATTGTAACATCTCTGTACCATGATACTGCCATAGTGGATTGGATTGGGAGAGTACATTATAAAATCAAATGTTATTTTAATGTAATTCTAAGCCAAATGATAAGCCGAGTAGGAGATTTGAATGCAGAGGTGGGTAGTAACACACTACATTTACTCTGTTACTCTTCATTTACTTGAGTGGCTTTCTGGGGAAAAATTACTTTTAGAGTAGTGGGTAATTTTTACTCTCTCTCTAGTAAATTTCTAATGAAAAATGTTTTGTTACAATGGGTGCCATTCCTGTCGTTACATTACTGTGTTTCATTTTAATTAATGTGCAATTTATTGAGAGATTATTGAATGGGACTTTTGTGACAGCGGAAGTTCACACAGCTGCGTGCTCTGTCACAAACTGTCACTCAAGCCGAGTCCATCAATGCTGTAGCATCAAGCTCTTCAAAGTGAAACACTTTCTTCACTCTGCAGTGAAAAAAAAAAAAAAAAAAAGAGTAGGTCTGTCATGCAATGCCTTCATTTAACACCAAGACAAGCAGAAATTTCAATATTAAAATTGAAGCTCCAACTTATGGCAGCACTCTGAGGTAACATCTGGCTCTAATCATATTTAAATCATCCACAGAATTATAATTTCTACTGTGTGCAGTCTCTGGAGTTAAAATAACATCACTTCAGTGAATTATTTAGTAAATAAAAAATGATTCAGCTTTTATTCAAGCAGTTATTAGCAAAATTATTATAAATTCTGTATAAATATAATTGAGTACATTTAAAAAGGTATCTATATGTTTTACCTGTCTATATGTTATTATGCTATTTTAATCAAGTAATGATTTGTCAAAAAGTAATTTAATACATTCAGCATGAAATAAAAAATAAAGAAAGCAGTAAACTCCAGCTCATACTTCACCACAGTGGACTATGGGCAATTAACCATCGTCGAGTGTACATCAAATGTACCCTCGACGAAGAATTAATACTTAATCTTAATATGACGACTTAATTCTGTAATACATGTTCAATGTATATTTTGTAGTGGAATATAGCTAGTTAATAGCCGTTATGTCATTTGTGAAAGTAACTGTTACGAATGCAGACAGCAAAGGCAGACGAGGAGAGTGGATCTAAGTGCAGCTTACTTTATTATTACAAACACAAAAACACAAAGGAAAACCCTCAATGGGGAAAATAAACACAACACCGAAAACACAGGCTGGGAACACACACCGGGCTAACAATATTCAACGAAAGACAAGGACTGAACCAAAAACCAGGATATAAAAACACAAGGACAGGATGATTACAAATAATAAACAGGTGTGAACAAAGACACAAAATGGCAGTGATGATGACAGGTGGATACTGGGAAGTGTAGTTCTTTAAACAATAGACTAGTGAGACAGTGGAGCTAAACAAGGGACAAAAGTGAACCTATGGAAAACAAAAGGGACAAACATGGAAACCAAAGGGGCAACGGTAAAACAAGACAAGGTAACCCTAACAGTAACGGGTTACTCACTACTTGAGTACTCTTTTAATTGGATACTTTCTTACTCTTACTTAAGTAATTATTTATATTATCACTTTTACTTCTACTTGAGTAATTCTTTTTTTAAAGTAATTGTACTTTTACTTGAGTACAGTTTTTGGCTACTCTACCCACCTCTGCTTGTTAGAATTTACGGATTTCGAGGATCTTTTATCATGTTTGGAGATTACCCTTGTGGAGAAGTGTGGCGTTAATGGTCAAGTCGTGGTTGCATACGTTACTACTGAAAAATAAGTGTGTATTGTTTTTCTCATGAAGCAAATATTGAGGTATCATCAGTATAACAACTGAATGGGGATCTGTAAACTCTAAGCAGCACAATAATTGTTACGCATAATACATATATATATATATATATATATATATATATATATATATATATATATAATATGCAAATATGTTAGTTGTTAGTTAGCAACAAGCTGCAAGGTTCAATAGAGTTTTCTGAACAGATCAAACGTCTCGGTGTGGCGACACACCTGTCCCAACGGAACACCATCAGAAGGCAGGTCAATTTCCATGGTAACAGGGTTTGGTAGCACCGACATCACTTTGAAGAAATGGAACATCTGCGTCAGTGGTTCACAAATTTAAATGAGAGGGAAAAGGCCAACGCGGAGCGGCAGTGAGAGAGAGAGAGAGGAGAGAGAGATAAAAAAAAAACACTTAATCGCCGGTTCTCCGATACGCAGTAGCTTGTTCCTCCGCCACTCCTCCACCCTCTAACGGACAACAGCCGCGCCCCTCCAGGCTGATCGGAGGCAGACCTCCAGCCCCTGGCAGACGGAACGCCCCGCTGCATTCTTGGGAACAGAAGGGGTCTCCCCCGCCCCTGGCAGCGGTTCTCCCGATCCAGGCGGTTGGCAGCGAGCCCCTTCTCCCTCGCGCGTCTGTCGTCTGTTTCAAGGTGGCCGGGCTCCTCGTCCCCTGGCAGATGGCCACGGCTGCTCTGTTGGGATGGACGGTAGTGGCGAGAACTCTACTACAGCGTATCCCTCCTCCTTCCCGGATTTCGGCACCAGTGTAAAGAAGTCAATGGAAAGGTGGAGGCGAGAACCGGCTTTTCAATATAAATAATATTTTATTTCTTAACTTATATAAAAGACAAACACACACACACACACACAACGTGCATGTCCGTAAACTATCTCTCTCTCCTGCACAGTCCTCCGCAGTTGGCCTTTATCCCTCTCGGAGGCTTGATTAGCCTGATAGGGGACCGGGTGTGTATAATCATGACCCGGCCCCGCCCTCCGCCCTGCCACAATTTGCTTCTGCGTCATTTTCATTTTTAACAAAGAAACTAATTTAATTTGTGTGGAACCAATGTCCACAATTGAATTAAGTAAAACCAATGGATTAGTTTGTTCAGTGCAGAGAGTGCACAAATCGTGATACTGGCAGGTACAAGTACAGGAAGCAGATAATAAAAAACACTTAAGGCTTGAAATGAATTTAGTTTTCTGTATTAAAATCGACCTAGTCAACATGCTACTATATACAGTAGGTTACATTTACTGTAGATGAGTGCCCAATCGCTACTGTGCTTATGCATATACAGAGGCCCCAAAAAGTATTTTGACACTTTTGGGCACTTATACAAAATATGAAACCAAGACCATAAATTGTTTTTTTTTTAAAAACAAATAAAAAAAATAAAAAAATGCTACAGATTGTATCAGAATTAAATTCATGATATTATTGCAATTAAATTATGTGAAGTCAGTTCCCCTCAAGTTCACAGGCAGAGTAACCACAGGTGTAGTTCATCACATTAACTATGGGCAAAAGTTTAAACCCCAGAAAATGTATAAATACTTTTTGTCTTACTTTTGAGCAATATATCTATTTTTTATCATTTGAAACCAAACAAACTTCTTTGTGTGAAGTGTCTTCCATAAAAAGTGTTCTATATTTCTTTAAAATAATTGCCACATGGTTTAATATTTTGCTCTAATACAAAAACATTCAGGCATTTTTTCTAGTGTGGTGCAAATTCCAAATACTTTTCTGGGCTACTGCTTGTCCCTAACAAAAACAAGTTAATCATAGGCCTAGATAACAGGAAACTATTTGCTGTGCATAAAAAAAAAACAAGCTGAATTTGGTGTCTTGTCATTGTGTTGTGTAATCACACAGGAAGAAACAAGGCTAATCTATAAAATATGCAACTGTCATGATGTGTTTCAGTAAATAGCAGCTAAACTCTTACTCATCTCTCAACATCCTCTTCATCTTTTCTCAAATACCAGTGCTTAACCTGTTTCTTTTTAAAAGTGCTGCCACTCACCTTTATACAAGGCCTTGTGTGGAGCCTTAATATAATTAACCTCTGAATACATTTTATTTTTTTATTAATTTTTTATTTGTCATGATTGCTAGGGTTTCCAGGGCATGTTTATGTACAGTTGATTATGATACCTCATCTATATTTCTGCCTGAGATTTTCATGAATTATTTTAGTTTAATTTAGCCAAAAGTGTATCTACAATAAAGGGAACAAGTCATTCCAATCCCATTGCTTTCCTAACATTTATTTCTCACTGACCTGGCCTAATGTAGCCCTTGCAAATGTAATAATTGTTTGCTCATGCAAACCACTATTCACTGGTTGTTATAGCAACACACTACATGAATAAGGGAGAAGGTTACTCGAATAAACTGAAATTATTTTAGTAGTTTATCAAGTGGTTGATTTGATATGGAAGGACCTGATGTGTTGAAGTAATTACTGAAACAGAGTTCAGAGGAGAGCACTACTAACAAACACACACTTTCCCACACAAACCCGGGACATGAACATCAAAACACAAGTTTAATTTAGCGAGGAAGGAATTTCCTGCCAATTGTGACCTCTCTTCTTGTCAGTAATTTGCAGCGGGTCCATTAGCCTCAGACCACATAAAAAATTATGTTTATTTTATTTAAACCTGGAAATACTCCGAAAGTTGTAGAATTCTGAAACATTTAAAATTAAGAAGGTAAGATTCTGCACTAAAATCACTCATCAAAGCATTATTTGTGAAACAAGATGCTCTTTGAAACATTCTCAAATCATGCTTGGATAAACATGGGTCATCAGGTTTAGCACAAACTGCACAACTTCGAGTAGGCTACATGCATGGGCGAAAGTGTCATGAAAATGTTGGGCGGGACAATAAACAACAATTCTCAAGAGCAATTTTTGAAGAGGACACCAAGGGGTTTTTTGTTGTTTCCCCGTTTGCATTTGTATTATTTTATTTCTTAAACAATTATTTTAAGAATAAATCATTATATTATTTACGATACACATATTTTAATGATATTTTAGGGGGGGACAACCCTCAGATGGGTGCAGAAGTAGTGATTTCATACTTTTAAACCACGCTTATCATTAAATCACATACACTGTTATACAGCTGTAGAGTAATTGATGGAGAAGACAAGAGAACTCAAAATAATTGTCCTTCTTTATTTTTTTATTTATTATAAACCATGCGGATGGCCACCTCGGTGTGGAGCGCTCCTATTCTTTTGTTGATTTTTGTTTGTTTGTCATGTGTTTAATAATCTTTTCCAGTCAGTTTTTCCATGGATGAACTGCTGAACATTGGCAGCATATACCAGACTATCTTTTCCAGTTTTTTAAATATTCGGACGCTTTGCTGGACATTTTAGTCAGAAGCAGAGCTTTGCTGTTCAAGAGATGCAGGCGAGGGAGACGCGCTGGTCAAGCTCCGTCGGCAAGGCTTTCGAACAGCGCTGCCGAGCATTCATCTAGCGAATCTCTGCTCTCTTCCTAACAAAATGGACGAACTACATCTCCTCACCCATACAAACAAGGACTTTTCATCCTCTGCTGCCTTGTGCTTCACAGAAACCTGGCTGAGTGAAGCCATTCCAGACAGTGTGTGTTACATCTGCCTGGCTTTCTGCTGTTCAGAGCGGATCGCATCATGGATTTAACGGTGAAAACAAGAGGCGGTGGAACATGTTTTACATCAATAAAAGTTGGTGTACAGATGTAACAACGTTAAAGAAGATGTGCTGTCCTAATTTGTAAGCACTCTTTATTAACTGTAAGCCTTTCTACGCGATGCAGGAGTTTTCTTAGTTTATTCTGGTGAGCGTTTATATTGCGCCAAGCGCATGCGCGAGTGCTGCGCTGCAACAGCTGGCTGATCAGATCACAGACACGGAACAACAATATCTGGACTCAGTTATTATTATTCTTGGGGATTTTAACAAAGCAAACCTCACACGTGAACTGCCCAAATACAAACAGCACATGGTAAAATACTGGATCGTTGCTACACAACAATAAAAGATGCATATCACTCTGTCCCTAGAGCAGCTTTGGGAATCTCTGATCACTGTCTGGTTCATCTTCTTCCAACCTACAGAAACTAAGCCTGTAGTAAAGACTGTAAAGAGGTGGACCAATTAAGCAGAGCTGGAACACTGATTGAAGTGTTTTTGAGGCTGTAGCCACTGACCTGGACAAGCTCAAAGATACTGTGACATCATATATCAGTTTGTGTGAGGATATATGCATTCCTACAAGGACTTATTTAATGTTCAACAGCAACAAACCATGGTTTACAGCAGAACTCAGGCAGCTTTGTCAGGCCAAAGAGGATGCTTACAGAGTTGGGGATAAAGTCTAGTACAACCAGGCCAGGAACACACCAAATAAGAAAATCAGAGTGGCTAAAAAAGATACTCTGAGAAACTGAAAAACAAGTTTTCAGCTAACGACCCTGAATCAGTGTGGAGTGGCATGAAACAATTTACGAATTACAGGACAGATTACAGATTCTGATTATCAAAAATCATTGCAGTGTCTTGCCCATTCAACAAGTCCATTCAGACAAAACAAAGTAAACAAAACCAGGGGAATTCTCACATTTGGATGGACAGAATGTCCTCCATCTAAATGAGTGGCAATTATTGTGTGCAATTTGCAATACAAGATCCTTCTCTGTCATCTGAGCTTATAGTCAAATACAGAGAAAATAAAAACAAAGTGCCAGTCAAGATCAGGTGATTGCTTAATGAAACACTGGTTAATAACCATGACAATTTCTGAGACGGCTTGTCTTTAAAACAGTATACTTCCTCCAAAGATCATGCAACTAACCACAACCTAAAGAGGTTTTTACAAGAAAACATCCAACAACCCCCCATGGAGACTTGTAGGCTCTCATACATATGCAAATTCTGATACAAAAAAACACTTGTAAGCAAAATCACTTGAGTAGATGCACGAAGCTTGCAGACTTGCCTACTTTAGATGTCTCTTCACTCTTCTTCACAGCTGTGGTGATTGTGGTTTTGTGTACAGGTCGGGTCCCTTGTCCATTGGCCCCCTTGGACTGGGAGCCTGACAGCTGCACCCTGAAAGTTGACACGTAACGTGTCTTCCCTTCACTAATACTCATTTCTCCTGTCACTGTTGAGTAGAGTTTCAAAATATCCAACTCATTTCTCAGACTTCTTATCAGACAGCTCTTTTTTTCCTTGGTCACAAGTCTCTTGTTACGCACACATGTCCTCTGCCCTCTCTCATTCTATTCTGCTCTGCATCTCTTTAGATTGTGTGAATCTGACTCCACCCCATGCTGTTTTGTTTTTTTACCCTAGTCACTTAAGCCTTGGCTTCCTTGTTCATTCAGTGTGCTGAATGCGGTCCTGTCTCTAGGTTTCTCTCAGCTCTTCCTCAAGCCAACCCGCAACAATCACACCATTTCACCTTCTGTCTTTGCCACAGTTTTCTTTTTTTTTTTCACACAGCAGTGCTGTGACTGTGATAGAGGGAGATAGAAACAGAGAGTAATATTGAAAGAGAGAGAGAGAATTTTATAAGTATTCATGCTTTGGTAATGTGAACATTTGTATTTCATGTCAATAAAGTATATTGGAATATGTTTGTGAGATAGGAAAAGAAAGATACAAACAGAACAGTGATTATAAATTGAGCCAAAGGTCAGGCATTTCCCCTTCCCTCTCCCTCTGTGATTGCTGTCATGTTTTCAGTTGTACTTTGGTTGTGTGTTTGTTTGCCAATGCATCCTCTCAAGAGAAATGTCTGTGATTCATTGTATCTTTAAAATCAATGGAGATTCAAAGGAGAATCTGCAAGTTTACGTGGAACATGTACATGAGTGTACTTTTGGTTATTTGGCATCATAATTACAGGTGAGTTCATTAATAGAATAGATCTGGAACTAGTTCAAATGATCAGTTGTATGTTGAATAAAAAAATAAAAATAGTAACCAGCAATAATCTTTTTGACTAACCAATAAATATTACATTAGTTTAGTGTAATTTGTCAGGTTGATTTAGATGGTGTAACAATGCTCACAGGAGGACACACTTCAAAACATGCTTTTCAGCAGACACAAATTAACACAGCGTCTTTCAGCTTGTGTCTCGTTACTCTCTCCATACTGGTGTATGGCTCACTCTTAAAGCCCATCTCCACTCTCACTGCAATGACAAACAGCTGTATCATCATTCTTGTCTCTGCCCCTAATCCAAGATGGCAGAAACTATGTTTGTCCTGTATTGTTTGTTTCTTGTTTGGAAATGGCATCTCTTTTAAATATAATTTTTGAACCTTGAAAATTACAACATATGGACTTCTAAAGAATACTGAGTGGATTAAGGTGTTCCGCTGTGGAGATTACTCGCTTGATTCCTGGTACTTTTGGGCCTCTGGATCTCTGCACTACTGACTCACAGTTTGCCTCATTCTTTGGAGCAGCGGGGGGACTCAGCTGTTTTTATCGCTGGATTTGTTGTCTGCTGCGGCCTTGGTTGCCTCCGCCGCCACCGGGCTGTCGCTGCCTGCAGCCTCAGCTGTCTCCAACACTAAACGGTCGTGTGTTTCAGCCTCAGCTGTCTCCATCACCACCGGGCTATCGCCTACCTCAACTTAACGGTCTCCTGTTAACTACTCATCGTAATATCTATTTCACCTTTTGTTACACAAAGCTGTCTGTAGTGTTTTAAAAATTTAGTTTTATCTAGCCTTGTTTATCTTTCTGATCCCCCTTAACAGTGGGGTTGTCCATTTTCAGTCAGAAAATGAGTCCATCCGAATGCAGTTCCCTATTGTAGTCTCAAGTCTTGAAAACTTTTCCACGTTCCAACTTAAATCCCAGGGGCCAAGTCACTCATTTCTGTTTGTTTACAAGGCTAAAAATCTACTTCACCTTCACTGCCTCTCCATTTTGAAGGATTGGTTTATTGTCTCTGCAGACTCAGAGCTTTTTTTAAATCATTAAATTCTAGATCTGGTACTTTCTGCTGCAAATCAGCTAAGTCCAGACTTCTTGTTATTATTTTATTACTAATCTCTGGAAATGTTCAGCCTAATCCGGGCCATGATAGCGTTAAGCTATGCGATACACCTGGAGATTTTAAATCAAGGTCTGGCCTGGGTATTATTCACCTCAATGTTCGGAGTCTAATGTTCAAACTGGATATGGTTAATTTATGGGTCAGGTCAACTGATGCTGACATTGTTGTGTTATCTGAAACCTGGCTGACTAAATCTGTCCTTGATAAAGATATTGTTCTAATGTGTATCATTCAGATTGCCCAAAAAGAGGGGGAGGTGTTGCTATTTATATCAAATGCAAATTCAACTCCAGTTTAGTGCTCTCAAAATCGGTGTGTAAACAATTTGAGTTTTTGGCCTTAAACCTTAAAGTCTCTAAAGACCACTATATTAGGTTGGTTGGTTGTTATAGAACTCCATCTGCATCAAATGACTCTTTGTCTACACTATCAAATTTGGTAAGTCAAGTTATTTGTAATGACACTATTGTTGTTGGTGACCTGAACTGGGACTGGCTAAGGCCGATATCAGATGCTTTTAAAGAGCAGTGTGACAATTTAAATTTGACTCAATTAATTAACACTCCTACTCGGCCAAATCCTAAATGTCCGGAGAAATCATCACTCATTGATTTAATCCTGACCAATGCCCCTTTTAAGTACTCTGCAATAGGTGTTTTTACTAATGATGTGAGTGATCACTGTGTGATTGCTCCTGTTAGAGATACTAAGGTGCCCAAGTCTGCACCTCGTATTGTTGAAAGGCGAAATATGAAAATGTTTGTTGAGCAGGGTTTTTTATATGATTTATTTTATTTTGACTGGAGTAGAATTGCCTTGATTGATGATGTGGAATTAGCCCTGACTTTCTTTCAAAACAGTTTTCTTGATATTCTTGACAGACATGCACCTATTCGTAAATTTAGAATTAAGGGGTGGGACAATCCCTGGTTTACTTCTGAGATTTCTAATTTGCGCCATGAGAGAAATGTAGCCTGGGAAAAAGCAAGGAGATCAGATACTGATGCTGACTGGTTTGTTTTCAGACGGTTGCGAAACAGATTCACTTCACTCTTCAGAAAAGCTAAAGCTGAATTTTACTTGTATGAAACCACAGAGAATCTAAATGTCCCAAACAAATTCTGGAAAACTATTAAGTCATTATCTGCATTGACTAAACCAACAGGTTTTCCGTTGTCTCTAGTTAAGAATGGTGTGTCTATATCTGACAAAGTAGAAATGTTAAATTGTTTTAATGAGCATTTCATATCATCTGGGTTCTTGTTTGATTCTGTTGCCCCTATAATGTCGGAGCCTGTAAATGACACCTTTATTACTGCCGACAAAACTTTCAGTTTTAGCTCCTTCTCTGTTGCTGATGTTCATAAAGCCCTGAAGCAATTGAATCCTCGAAAACCTGTGGGTCCCGATCACTTAGAACCTTTCTTTTTGAAATTAGCTGCAGATATCCTAGCTGAACATCTGACTCATCTTTTTAATCTTTCACTGGTCACAAACAAAATTCCCAAGGTTTGGAAGTCTGCTTATGTTTTACCACTTTTGAAAGGAGGTGACCCTACCTTGCCTAATAATTACAGACCCATTTCCAAACTTTCAGCATTGGCCAAAGTGTTGGAATCTTTGGTTAGTGAACAAATGAAAGAGTATTTAAATACTCAGTCAATTTTATCTAAGCTTCAATCTGGTTTCAGGAAAAAACACAGCACTACCACTGCTGCTATAAAAGTAATTAATTATATAGTCAAAGGACTTGATGACAAGAAACACTGTGTGTCTCTGTTCATTGATCTGTCCAAAGCATTTGACCCTGTTGACAATAGCATACTAGCTCAGAGACTGATCAGTATAGGTTTGTTTCCACAATCTGTGGGCTGGTTTATCAACTACCTCGCTGATAGGACTCAAGCTACGCAAGTTGATGGCCTAACGTCAAAATATTTATCAATCTGTAAAGGGGTCCCACAGGGCTCCATTCTGGGGCCACTTTTATTCACTATTTATATAAACCGTCTGGGGGAAAATGTCCAACATGCATTTTTCCATTTTTATGCAGATGATACGGTTATTTATTGTTGTGCAGCTACCATTAGGAAGGCGTATGAATGCTTGCAAACTGCTTTCGATATAGTGCAAGCACAGCTTTATCAATTAAAGCTTGTGCTTAATGCAGAGAAGACCAAAGTAATGTTTTTTTCAAACTCAAGGAAAAATGAGTTAGACCTGAATATTGTTACTGATCAGGGTAAAACAATTGAGGAAGTTTCATCTTATAAATATTTAGGATTTTAAATTTATGATCACCTTTCTTTTAAGCTTCATATACAGAATCTAGTAAAAAAGTTGAAATTAAAGCTAGGTTTTTTCTTTAGGAACAAATCTTGTTTTACTTTTTCTGCCTGAAAAAAGATAGTCGATGCCACGTTTCTCTCTGTTATTGATTATGGTGATCTGTTGTATATGAATGCCCCATCTAAGTGTCTTCAGACGTTGGATGCTGTGTTTCATGGAGGTTTAAGATTTATTTCAAATTGCAGACCCCTTCCTCATCACTGTACACTTTCTCCACAGTGAATTTACCTTCTCTATCAGTTCGCCGGCTTACTCACCTTTATATAGAAGGGCATTATAGGCAGGCTTCCATGTTACATATCTGAATTTCTTTCTTTTACACAGAGTACTTATGTTTTACGGTCCCAGAAAACTATTTCATTGAATGTACCTCAAGCCCAGACAGAGTTGTTCAAAAAGGCTTTCATGTTTGTTGCACCTTCTACTTGGAATGACCTACAGAAAACACTTAAACTACAGTGTCTAATTTCCTTAAATGATTTTAAAGGTTATGTTAAAACTAGAGAACATGAGTTCATCCACACGTGTAAATGTTTTAATTAATGGCACTTTACTTATTTAATTGAAATGCTCTTGAGTTGTCTTTGCCTCTTTTGTGTTTGTTTTGTGATTGTGTGATCTAATTTGTTCTGCTATCTTGGCCAGGTCTCTCTTGAAAAAGAGATTTTGCCAGGTGATGATCCTTACCATTCTCATCTACTGATCTCGCTCTCCATTTACAAACCAGTGCTCAACCACGCCACCACCACCACATACCTCCGTTGTCCGACTCAGGCCGGGGTCGATCTGGACTCCCCAGTACCCCCCATTTCTGGAGAGAAAGTCCGCAAAAGCCACCTTCGCCCCTGGTCTGAGGACCACCTCGAACTTAAAAGGCTGAAGAGCCAGATACCAACAGGTGATCTGCGCATTGGTATCCTTCGTGCGATGGAGCCACTGGAGCGGGGTGTGGTCCGTACAGAGGGTGAAAGCCAGTCCCAGGATGTAGTACCAAAGGGTGAGGAAAATCAGCAGCATGTAACAATGGCCCACCACAAAAAGCAGCTTTCACCAGCATAAAAGCCTGTTGGCATGGCTCTGACCACTGGACCGGGTCTCGAGCTCCCTTTTTAGTGAGATCAGTAATTTGAATAATTAGGCACAAACCTCTTTAATAGCCAGCCAGCCCCAGGAACAGCCTCACCTTCTTTTTGGTCTTAGGTTTCAGGCAGGCCACAACCACTGCGGTTTTATCAATTTGGGGGCGCGCCACCCCGTGATCCATGTGGAACCACATATACCGTACCTCCACCCATCCAATTCTTGGAGATTGCCATGAGTCCTGCCCATTGCAGCGACCTCAGAACCACCCCCAGATGCTGCATATGGCGCTGTCAATCATTTCTGAATATAATGATGTCATACATATAGGCAGTGAATTACGCAGAGTGCGGTCTGAGGACTATGTCCATAAGGCGCTGAAACGTAGCCTGGGCCCCAAACAAACCGAATGAATGGGTCACGAATTAGTGTAAGACAAACGGTGTGAAGAAGGCTGTTTTCTCACGGGACATTGGTGTTAGGGGGATCTGCCAATAACACTTCATTAAATCCAGTGTTTAATAAAAGCGAGCTGCGCCCAACCGATCGAGCATTTTGCCAATATCAAATTTAGACGCTGCATTGACCTTTCTATAATCCACATAGAACCGCTTGGTTGGAGTTGTCACTCTTTGGAACCAGCACCACCGGACTGGCCCAGTCTCTGTGGGATTCTTCTATTACCCCCATATCTAGCATGGACTTTAATTCTTCCCGAACCACTTTATTTTTGAGGTGGTAAATCTGACGTGCTCCTCCCCATCTATGCGTTTAACCTCATAATCGGCTTCCCTGTCTCACCGTGTGACCTCAAAGGGCCCTTGCCACTTTGCGAGCAATTTAGAGCTTGATGTGGTAGTAATACAAGGACTTTCTCGTTGTATAAACTCCAGTAGAAGGGCTTGCCTGTTATTCAGCAGGGTCTGACATTCAGCAGGGTCTGACAAACTTGCAGTTTAATTTTTTGTACAATGTAGTTTTAACACCGATGGCATGTTGGACTAAAGAATTCTGGGATGATAAAAAATACGGTGTACATTTTTATGTAAAGAGCAGGAATTGCATTTTTGTAAAAAAAAAAAAAAACATTTTGAAAAGAGTGCAATAAAAAAATAACAAATGTGCAAATATGACAGGAAAGCTGCACACAACTGTGTCTCATCTTTATGTGTGTGTGTGTGTGTGTGTGTGTGTGTTGTGTGTGTGATGAGGAGCTGTTTCCTTTGGAGCTGTTTCCTGGCTCAGGTAGAATCAATAATGCAGAAAAACATAATTACTGTATGTGTCATCCAGTTAAAAGACAAAAAAAATTATACTAATAAACTTAGTTTATATTTCTGAAAAATGATGGTTAGGTAACTATTTAAGGAGGTACAGAACAATTAGCTCATCAATGGATTCATTAACAACACATACTGTATGTCTGTTAAAGTTGTTATAGTTGGAATGTAGACAGGAAGATCCTGGAATAACAAGTCATGAATGACTGGAAACAAAAAACAAAGCAGTTGGAGCCAACAAATAAACATTTCACTCCTAAACCATAGTTGGAGGATTTCCTTGAAAGTATGTTTCTAGAATGTGGTAAGATTGTAGTAGTAAAATCTGAAGAAAAGAAAAGAAACACTTGAAAATGTTAAGCTTTCTTCTACAAAAGTAAATAATTTAATACAGTAAGTGCAAATAATTAAATAATAACAACGTCATAATCATCAATATTATCATCATAAAAACAATGTAACACTGGAACACACATAATATATTCATGTAGCCAAATTTACTGATTAACTGAATGTTTTGTGACGTGTACACTAAATGCATATAATGCTAATAAAGATAAAGGACTTCAACTGTACAGTTGTCTTTACCCAAAACTAACAATCAGAAAATATATTACACTAAATTTAAGTTTGCACACTCTAGTGGAAAAAATTAGGAATGACATAGAAAAATCTTCACAATGTGTGCTTACATTGAAATTAACTTCCATAGTTCAAGGTCATTGTCAGAAAGAAACAAGATAACCTAAAGTATAATGAATATTTGCTAACTGGTCCAAAATGTTTAAGGAAATTGTATTGTATAAAAATGTATGAAAAAGCTTTGTCATGGGATTGCCAGTCAAAGTCATTGACACTTACAATGGAAGTGAATGGGGCCAACCTTAAAATACTTTTAAAATTATTTTCAAAAGTTTAGCGCAATACTTAAACAATATGTGTGTTAACATGATTTTAGTGTGATTAAATCGCTTACTAACCGTTTCTTTTTAAATGTATAGCCAATTTTACAACTTTGTTGCCATGACGATGTAATGCTAAAACCAGAAATCCAAAAAGACTGTCAATGATTTTAAACAACTTGCAGCTCAAATAATACACAACTTTTAACAGAACAGTATTATTGTATACAGTATAAGTGCTTTTATAAACCCATTCACTTCCATTGTAACACCCCCACTGTAACTTCGATTTTTGCCTTTTTTTTAAAGAAAAGTAGGTACAAATCAAAATTATTTTTTGTGGTAATCAATATTATGCCACAAATGCTGTCGCTTAACTAATATTGAACCCATAATATTCCTTTAATGACACAATTCACACAAAAGCATTGTCAATTTACTCACCTTCTTATTAGTTCCAATCCCATATGATTTTCTTTCTTCCTTGGAACTCTGACACTTCTCTCATAGTACTTATTAACAAGCAATGAAAAATCAAGATTTTCACTGAAAAATTACTTTTAAGGTTGTTTCTCATCTCTTTGCCTATAGAGAAGACTTGAAAGGACTACTTTTATGCTACTTTTGTGCCCTTTTTCAAGATTTAAAGTAATATTATTTACTGCCATTGTATTGAAAAGACAGACTGAAATATTCATTAAGCTTAAGAAAGAAATTAGTACAATTTGGAAACACATTAGGGTGAGCAAATCATGACAGAATTGTACTATCCCTTTTAAGACTATCTAAGATATTATATTTTGTGTCTATTTAAATGTATGTGACGATCTGATACCGCTCGCCAGTCTGTCACATACATATAAATACACACAAAATATCATATCAGGGCATGTAGCCAAATGACTAAAGACTTTGTCCTTGTGCATGTGTGTGGATGTGTGCAATCATTATTCTCTGCAGCTCTGAGTTTCTATCCCTCTTTTTACAGTGTTTGTCCTTTGTCCAAGAATCAGACCTGTGCTGTTCAGTCTAATGTAGGGACCCAATTGTGGGGATTACCTGGATTAAAACTGAGTACTCTGATGTTGAGTTCACATGCCAGTATAACCATCTAACATACACCTGCTTCTTTGTCATTGGTGTGGGCACCATTGTCTCTCTTATCTTTTATTGACTTAGTAGCTGCATGGGCTGAAAATGTAAATTAAGTGGTTTGCTCCTTTGCAGGGCTCTTGTTTGCACATTTCAAAAGGGGAAACAAATCTCTCTGAAATTTTATATGGGATGGGATGTAACATATATAATGATTCATGATTTTGCTTGTGAAGTCCACATGGAGACATGACAAACAGTTATTTTATTAAAGGTCATCAGCGTAAACCTAGTCAGTGACTAATTGTTGTGTATTTCATTTGTGATTGTATCCTAATTTAGGAAGCACCTCACAAGCTTCCTAAATGGATTTCAGTGTGGAAACAGTGTCTGGTGTTATTCTCTGCATCTTCAAGCATGTGGTAAAAGTGTTGTGTATTGACAATTGTTTTTCTCATTAAAGCTGAAGTATCTCACTTTTTCTGTGTAAAAATAATTTCTCCTATCCCATCTTAAGATGTAGAGACAACTATAAGTAAGCCATTCATAGGTACATTTTCTTGAGCCCTGTAAACACTGTGTTTCTGTTGCATTTGTTTTCAGTTACCAGCTACGAAAACCATCCTGTTATCGGACACTGTCACTCTTGGATTAAATTCATCATGGCTAACTGTGAATTGTGAATTTCTACCACTGCATCGGTTACTGAAAACTAAAGGGTGCAACAGTCTGGTAGTAAAAATCCCATTAATTTATCCCATAGACTAATTGAGTTTCAACGATAATTTATAAACCAGAGTCATTTAACTGCATTGACAAGTGGGCTAGATGGAAAAAATCTTCGGGGCACACGGGCAAGCCATGATGTTTTGTTATTGAAAAGCTTCTATCTACAGATATTGTGTTTTATACAGTAGGCAGGCCTATACTATTTGTTCACTATATAAATAAAGCATCTGTGTTTTATATAAATCTAAGCTTTATTTATTTATTCACATGAAAAATATTTCCACCTAGCAGGAAATTCTGGGAAAAAAATACAGGTAATTTAAAAAAGAATCTAAAAGGTGCTTTAAAAATGGCCCATTACAGAGAGAGTAAATCAGAATGATGGTACTGATACTATTGAACAATAGTGATGTTTATTATAGATGCAGTTTATTATAGATGAGTTCTGGAGTTCTTCAGGAGTGGCCTTAATTTTTCATCAGGTTGGTGGCATTCCTCATGACTATGTTGGTATTTGTCATCCAGTAGTGTTTATACTGCCTCTGGCAGTCAGTAGGAATGAAACTGAATGCTCGTTACACATGTAACTGTGGTTCTGTGAATTCCGGATGACCGCCAGAGTTCTTGGTCCCTCGGTGGTTTATAACCCACAGGGCTCAGCATACGTCACTATGTGACTTTGTTGGTATATTCTCTCGACCTATCTGGCTGAACGCTGCGATTAGTGTTTACACTGCTTCTGGCGGTCATCCGGAATTCACAGAACCACAGTTAAATGTGTAACTAACATTTTAGTTGTCTTTTAAGCTTTATAGAATGTAATAATGTCTTTTAAAGTTAATAAAAGTTTTTTTTTTAAATAAAGGAATATCTATGGTTTTCAGTGAAGAAATATGTGGGATCTTTTCTGAAATATTGGCAAAACAAGTTTAAACTTGGATCAATGAGCCTGTATGATAATGTCGGTCTTGTAACAGGCTGATGAATACTCATGTTTAACATGCTTCTAAAGCCAAAGAAATGTGAAAAATAAAAATAAAAACTACCACTAGATATGCAGTATGTGTCTTTACTGCTTAAATTATTAACCCATGTCAGATTTTAAACTGCTATTTTAACACCACTTTTAAAGAGATCATATTTAGCCCCAGATGACACGAATAACTATAAAACCATTTTTTTTCTAAAATTCTGGAAAAAAGTAGTTCTACAACAATTACAATAGTTTGTCATTCTTGATTCTTAGCTGAGACTTTTAAATCAGGATTGAGCATCCCATAGCACCAAGACAGCATTAGTTCAAGTGGTAAATTATATTTTATTAGCTCTAGACAATGGTGATAATGCTATTCTCATTCTGCTCAACCTCAGTGCAGCATTTGACATGACTGATCACAATATTCTCATTTCACGACTTGAACACTGTGTAGGATTAAAAGGCACTGTACTGGAATTGTTTCAATCTTATTATACAGACAGATATTTTTCAGTAAGCATTGGGAACTGTGAATGAATCTTCCTTGGGGGTCTCCCAATGCTCAATTCTCGCTCCAATTCTCTTTTCTTTATATATGCTTCCTATTGGGACCATCTTCACAAAACATAACGTGTCGTTTCACTGCTATGCTGATTACACACAAATCTATCTGCCTTCAAGGCGTTCCAACACAAATGCGCTTGACTCACTTCTATCTTGTCTAAAAGACATCAAAACGTGGATTAACATTTTCTAAAATTAAATGAGGATAAAACAGAGGTTATTGTATTTGGTCAAGTTAGCAATGTCATCAGTCTGTGCCTAAAATCAATTACCGGGATACACCAAAACAAATGTTAAAACTTTAGGATTTTTATTGGACAAGGATCTAAAATCTGTTATAAGATACAGTTTTTATTAGTTGCGTCTTTTAGCAAAAACTAAGCTGTTTTTATCTGCCTTGGACTTCACACATGCATTAATTTTATCCAGGCCTGATTACTGTAACTCTCTCTATCATTGAATCTATGCCGGAGCATTAGCATGCTTGCAAAGGGCAGCCGCCAGACTTTTGAGACACGTCAAGAAACATGAACATTACACCAGTGTTAATTTCCTTACAGTATACCTTTTGATCATGTTGATTACATACACTCCATCTAGATCCCTGAGATCAGTAAAGCAGGATTTGCTCTGTATTCCCAGGTCTAGACTTAAACAAAATGGTGATAGAGCTTTTGCCATAGCAGGGCCTAAACTTTGGAACAATATGCCTCTGTTTATTAGATCAGCTAAATCACGCTCTGTTTTTAAAACCATGTTAAGAACGCACATTTCCCGTCTGTCGCTCACTTCAACGTTTAGTCGAAGAAGCGACACTAGGGGTCTCTCTTGATCGCTGAACTTGAGAAAAGGCCAAGACAGAATTTGCATGTCCCGACCCCAGACATACTGGCATAAATGGAGGTAAATGCGTCTGTCCATTCAGAATCACAGACCCCCCCCCACACGGTTCCTTTATTCCTGGAGGTGCATGACGAGTTGACGAAGCTGTAGAGGGAACCTTTTACTGTCCGAAACCGGCTTCCTCGCTCCTCCGCTCTCACTACCCTCGACGGTGGAACGGCTCCAAGCTGTCTACGCCCTGCATGCCATGGCCCCCCTGCAATACACCAGGCCAAGGCACTTGAAGATCTGCACTTGGGTAGTCCTGTAGTCAGGCAGCTCCCCTTCAATCTGGGCCCAGCTCTAAGCCCCAGCGTCGAGCGCCTCGCAGGAAGCCCATGCCCCCCGTCTCCCGAATGTCCTCGAGGACCCGGAAGGCTCCCAAGTGTTCCTTAGACACAGGGAACTAGACGTTTGCTCCAGAGCTGGTAAGCAGACCACTCTGTCCCCCAGTAGAGGGCCGGGAGGAGAACCTTCAGTTAAAGGTATTTTCCTTGCCGCACCCCCTTTGGGCTGCAGTTCTCACATTCTCAAAAATACAGCAATTTCCTCTCTCCCTGGGTCACCTGGCCCGCAAATGCTGTTTTCACAGCATCCTGGTGCCACACCTCAACAGTCCCGGCGCACCGGACGCAGTCCCCCCACCTCCAGACCCATGACTGCTGCCTCCCGGACGGCCGGTTCTGACAAGTCCAGAGGATACCTACATGGGACCTCCTCTTCAGTCACTAACCTGCCCCCTGCCGGGTGTGTGGAGCAAGGTAAGTGCTTTGAGTCTTCTCTCAGCACCAGAGCCTTGGGACGCGCTTTTGCCTCCCGACGCCACATTGCTTGTTCCCCTCGCTGCGAGTTCAACTCAGACTCAATGATAGCGCCTCACCATTGAGCGCGCACAGTCTGTGCTGAAATGCCCCACCTTATTCAAGCCAGGCATGGCGGTTCCTCTAAAACATTTCCAGAGGCTCCTGGGGCATATGGCGTCCTCCACTGGGGTTGATGCATATGAGACCACTTCAGCACTGGCTCCAGACTCGAGTCCTGAGATGGGCATGGCGCCGCGGCACACACCATGTGTTCATCACCCCCGCCTGCCACCAGACTTTCAAACCCTGGACAGACCTCTGTTTTCTATGGACAGGAGTCCCCTTACAGAGGGTGTCCCGACGCATTCTGGTCACCTCACAACTCCCGTCACATGTCACAACTCACCCACCATCTCCTCCTTTGGAGCCACCAGCGACTCAGATCACTGCGCCACTCACATCCCGGGCAACCTCAATACGGCAGCGGACGCACTGTCGCGACAAGGTACACTCAGCGAAGAATGGAGGCTTCACCACCAGTTGGTCCAGCTAGTTTGGGAACGGTTTGGCAAAGCACCGGTAGACCTGTTCGCTTCCCAAGAGACCTCCCACTGCCCGCTCTGGTACTCCCTAACGGGGCCCCCCTTGGGACAGATACGCTGGCACACATCTGGCCCTGGGGGCTGCGCAATTACGCATTTCCCCCAGTGAGCCTACTTGCACAGATGCTGTGCAAGGTCAGGGAGGACGAGGAATAAGTCATTCTGGTGGCCCCCTACTGGCTTACTCGGACTTGGTTCTCAGATCTCGTGCTCCTCGTGGCAGCCCCTCCATGGTGAATTCCCCTGAGGAAGGACCTTCTTTCTAATTATTTTTTTGGAATACTTTATTTTCAGTTTTTCAGTTTACAAAAACAACAAACAAAAACAGTAAAATAATAAAAAAAAAAAAAAACAACCCCCCTCCCCAAAAAGGTGCTCCAATATTCTACAGTAGATATGTAATGTAACAATGTCTTCGAGGTCAATCACATTCTAATATCACATTATCCACATAATCTAGATAGGGTTGCCAGATTTTAATAAAAGTATTTTATCCCTTTCTAATGCTATATGTTATTTTTTCTAATGGCACACATCTATTCATTTCTAAATACCACCTAGTTATAGATAGAGGGGAATCAGACTTCCATGAGACAGCAATGCATTTTCTAGCCACTGCCAGAGCTATCTCCAGAAAATGTTTCTGAAACCTGTTTAATATTTTATAAATTTTCATGAAGTTCCCCAGAAAACAAAACTCTGGGTCAACCGATAATGAAATTTGTGTAATCTTAGTCAAGACACTATAAAAGTCAATCCAGAAATCTTGTACTTTTACACACGACCAAGTACAATGTAGGAAGGTACCCACCTCTATCGTACAGCGGAAGCATGCATCAGATAGCTCAGGTTTGAACTTATGAATCTTCTCCGGAGTTAAATACAACTGATGGAGGAAATTATAGTGGATAAGTCTATACCGTATATTAATAGTGGCAGATAAACTGTCTTTACACAACTCTGACCAAAGTTGGTCTTCAGTTGTGGTATTTAAGTCTGATTCCCACTTCCCCTTAGACCTATACAAACCAAGTTTAGGACATTCCGATGTCAGCAAAGAATACACTTTAGAAATAAGCTTACATTGTCCACTTTCTTGCATCAATTTCTCCATTGAGTCATGCTGTTGTTCAAAGTGCTCCTCAAAAAAGATCGCAATTGAAGGTAACAAAAAAAAGTATTGCTGGGCAGGTTATATTTCCTCCTTAATTGTTCAAAGGACATGAAAAGTCCATCCTCATAACAAT
The DNA here is from genome assembly GCF_025860055.1 of Xyrauchen texanus. Lineage (NCBI taxonomy): Eukaryota > Metazoa > Chordata > Actinopteri > Cypriniformes > Catostomidae > Xyrauchen > Xyrauchen texanus. The sequence continues at coordinate 27,955,788 of NC_068287.1, forward strand.
CCTCCAAAGTATGAATTCCACTGTGATGCCATGCCTCCAGGATCTTGTTATTTACCGTCATCGGGATAAGCTTGTTTTGTTTTAAAGGTGACTTTGGCGACAGTCTTATCTCCTTGCCGATGGTCTTATGTACATCATACCAAAGTTTAATAAGGTGTAACAGAATTGGGTTATCAGTTTTCCTTGATAAAATTCAGTAGTTGTATTTGTACACAAATTCGCTAAAGGAGTTATCTTTCAAGGAGTGAAATGCAATATAAATCCAGGATGGAATTGTGTCTTTCTCAGACATAGACCAAAGAAATCTCATTTGGGCAGCAAAATAATATTTTCTAAAATTGGGTAATTGTAGTCCCCCTGACTGATAGTTCCAAGTTAATTTCTCCAAAGATATCCTTGGTACCTTGTTGCTCCAAATGAACTGTCTTACATTTTTATTAAGAGTTTTGAAAAAGTTTTGGGGTAATGGAATAGGTAATGATTGGAAAAGATACTGCAATCTTGGTAGAATGTTCATTTTAATGCAATTAATTCTCCCGATCAAGGTGATGGGGAGACTAATCCATCTGCGTAGATCTTCCTCAATTTTTTTAAGTAGTGGACAATAATTCAATCTATAAAGATTTTTTTAAGTTATTATCCACAACTATACCACGATATTTTATTCCAGTTGGGGCCCATTTGAATGCGGATGCACCTTGATACGCATGATAATTAAATGTTGTTAAGGGGATTATTTCACTTTTATCATGATTTACTTTGTATCCTGAAACAATATTATAGGTGTCTAATAAATCCTGTAATCAAGTGAGAGAGTGAGAAGGGTCTGTTAAATATAAAAGAACATCATCAGCTAATAAATTAATTTTATGGGTTGTCTGTCCGACCTTGAAGCCCTTTATATCAGGGTCCCTTCGAATTGCTTCCGCCAAAGGTTCAATGGCTAAGGCAAACAGACTCGAGACAGCGGGCATCCCTGTCTACTGGATCTATGTAATGAAAATGGGGATGACATTTGTCCATTAGTAGTAATCTTTGCTTTGGGGTTATAATATAGGGTTCTCACCCAGTTAATAAATGTATGTCCAAAACCAAATTGAGCTAATACCTTAAATAAGTAGGGCCATTCCAGCCTATCAAAGGCTTTTTCGGCGTCTAACGCCACAGCCACTGTGTGGTCCGGCCTTGATTTTGCTAAATGAATTATATTGAAGAACCTAATTAAGTTATTGGCAGATAGTCGTTTTTGGATAAAGCCGCTCTGATCTGGATTAATTATTTTTGGTAATACTAGGCTAAGCCTGTTTGCTAACACTTTAGAGATCAATTTATAATCTAAGTTCAGTAATGAAATAGGCCTGTAAGAGGCACATTTTAGTGGATCTTTATCTTTTTTAATATAACTGTGATTATAGCAGTTGTGGATGATTCTGGAAGTCTATGTGTCTTAGATGAAAGGTTTATTACATCCATAATTAGCGGGGTGAGTAAATCTTTAAATTCCTTATAGAATTCAGGTGGGAAGCCATCCTCTCCTGGGGATTTATTAGATTGAAGTGAATTGAGGGCTTTTATTATTTCTGCCTGTGTGAAGGGGAGGTCCAAATTTTTTTCATCTTCTTCGCTAATTTTTTGTAATTCGATTCTAGATAGAAAATTGTCTTATGGGTAAAATCTTTAGGTAGCTCTGATTTGTACAAATTTGAATAAAAGTGTTTAAATGTATCATTAATTTCTGTTGGACTATATGAGATAGAGCCTGTTTCAGTTTGAATAGCATTAATACTTCTAGTGTTTTCCTCTGTCTTCAGTTGCCAGGATAATATTTTATGTGCTTTCTCTCCCAATTCATAATACCTCTGTCTAGTTCTTAAAATGGCTCTTTCAATTTTGTAAGTGTCTAATGTATTGTATTGGAGTTTTTTCTGAACTAAGGATTGATATATGTCAGAAGAACCATTTCTTTGATAATCTTTTTCTAGGAATAAGATTTCTTTTTCTAATTTGTCAATATCTTCTGTATATTGCTTTTTCAGGCCTTTTGTATAGGAGATTATTTGCCCTCTCAGATAGGCTTTCAGCGTGTCCCATAAGATAAAGCTATCGGGGGAGGAAGCACAGTTTGTTTCACAAAACAACTTAATCTGGTCTCTTATGAATGTGCAAAAGTCAGTTCTCTGTAGGAGAGTGGGATTAAGGCGCCACCTATATGGTGTTTTAGGTTTATCTGGAAACAAGATGGACAAAGTCAGTGGCGAATGATCCGATAACGTTCTGGGTAAATAATCAGAGTTTAATACTCTATGGAATAATTGGACGGATAATAGAAATAAATCAATTCTAGTATGGGATTTATGAGGGCATGAATAAAAGGAATAATCCCGGGTCTGATAGTGCATCCGCCTCCAAATGTCCATTAAATTTAGATCTTTCATATATGTTTGAGTGGTCTTGGCTGCTTTTGAATTTGAAATGGTCTTTGTCGATTTGTCCATTATAGGATCTAAGCAAAAGTTAAAGTCCCCTCCTATAAGTATATTTTGTTGCCCCCCCCCGCAGCCTTTAAAAACATATTTTGCATGAACAATTCATCATCATGATTCGGTGCATATAAATTTAGGAGTGACCATTGTTCTGAGAATATTCTACAATTAACAAAAACATATTGTCCTGAGGGGTCAATATCAGTATCAAGTATTTCCAAAGGTGTATTTTTATTTATTAAGATGGCTACTCCTCTGGCTCTTGAATTGAATGAGGATGACACTACTTGCCCCACCCATTCTCTCTTTAATTTTTTGTGTTCCTGCGCAGTGAGGTGAGTTTCTTGTAGGAAAACTAAATCTGATTTTAACTTTTTAAGATATGTCAAAACCCTTTTCCTTTTAATCGGCCCATTCAATCCTTTAACATTAAAACTGACAAATTTCAATACTCTATCCACTAAGTTCCTTCTTATTTATTAGTTTCATTCGACCTCTCATAATATAACCATAAGCAGAGTATATGTAAGCTTGTAAGTAACAAATAAATGGAGCACCCAAACAAAAAAGAAAATTACCCCAAAAACCACATAAAGAACCCCCTAGTGCCATCTCCAAAAAGTGTGGCACACTTCCCTTCCTCTAGAAAGTTCTTGTATCTGTGAACAACTATTCTAACTTAAATCTAAGGTCTTCTGCCCCCCCAGGGGCTCTCCGCTATATAATATAAAGTATTATATGAAACACTCTAACATAGAACTGACTGCAATAAGATAACCACTCAAATAGGTGAACAATATCGTAAAATTGTGGCGTCTTACAGTTTGCACAATGTCTGAAATTAAGAAGGTGCGTCAGGTCATTTGTTTACACTTCTCTTCCACTTTCAAGTGTACTCTCTCACAAACACTGCTGCTTCTCTTGGCGTTTTAAATGTTTTCTTTTTCCCATCTGAGAGCGTTACTCTCAAGATAGCGGGATAAAGTAAAGCAAACTGGATACCTTTGGTCTTCAGCTCTTTCTTTACCCGATCATATTCCTTTCGGCACTTCACCAAATTGGCACTCAGATCAGGAAAAAACATCATCGGTGAGTTCTCATACACTATGGGACCGTTGCCTTCCCTGGACAATTTTGCTGCCGTACGGAGTATCTTCTCCCGGTCCTGATATTTCAGCAGACGTATCAACACAGCCCTCGGCCTTTCCTCCGCGGATGGTCTTGGCGCGGGCGTCCGATGTGCTCGCTCTATTATTAGGGGCTCGGGAAAGTGCTCTTGACCCAATACAGTCGGAAGCCAATTAGCGAAAAAGGTGAACGGGTCACTCCCCTCACACCCTTCACGCACGTTAAGAACGCGTAATACACCTAATAATGGTTTCGATTGAACAATATTATATACTGCATTCAGAATAAATGCAAAGATTTCATTTTTATTCACTTATCCTTTTACAAACAGTAGTCTATGCACTGCAGTGGTGGAGACGGGTTCCCTTCTTCCTGTTATATCTTATATGATCATATATGATTTTGATCATATAAGATCATCGTTAGATCATATTTGACTTCATATCTGTCACAGTGACAGCACTTTGGAAATAAAAAAAAGCTGTTTGCGATCAGAGTTTGCGTGATTTCTTTGTAAGAAAAGTTAATATCATCAACAGTTGCTGCAGGTCAATTGTGCCTAATAGAGCAGACGCGATAACAATGACGGTGACCCATGAATTATCATCATTATGTAAAATTCCAGTAATCTGTGGGAAATGGGGTGTTTAAACCACACAAACAACGAAGCACCCATTGTCAGCAGTTCTTTTCTGGGCTACGGAAAGAACCCAGAAGGGGCGGGCGGAGCGTTTGTTTGTAAACAGTAACATCATCTATATCACAGTTAATTCTACTGTAAGTACAGTAAGATAGGAAGTTCAGATAATTTACATGTTTACTGCAGTTTTTCATGAATCTTTGAGGGGTTGCTAGGATTTCTTTTTCCTGTGCTCACTTCCTTTTACATTAGCTTGCTTTATGCTTTAAAGTACTTTCTCCCAATTGTTTTGTAACATATAAAACCTTGTTTATTTCATGCTTTTCCAAGAGCTAAAATATAAGCTCTCATTTAATAAATCTTTTTGAATATATGCATTTAACATTTCAGAGATCTGAGAATAGAGAGTCATACTGTAAGCCTCTGCGAGTGTATGTAACCCTCACCTCCAATTTGGGGCCTCTCTCTCTGGGTAGGTCCCAGATGGAACTGATTACACTGGAAGGGAGAAATTACAGAGTAAATGTACAGCCTATCAGTTTTACACACATACACACACAGACATGCAGACGACAAAGGCACAAAGAGCAAAACTCCCCCTCACTCTCTCTTTCTCACACATCTCACACAGACATGTATATGCTATCACTGCCGTCACTTTGCCTCAAGCTACTTATTTCAATTGTCCTCTGTCGGGACAATACGGCTATATGCTTGCCTCCTCTCCTCTAAGTGAGTGTGTGGGTGGGAGAAGGATTGTAAACTCCTTAGGATGAACCATTTTAAAGGCCTCTATTAAAAACCTGACGCAAAGCCAGAGGCGGCGGCAGCCGATTTTGCCGGGGCTTCAGCCCCGAATGTTTTGAGTGTAGCCCCGAATGTATTTTGTAAAGCTGACTGACAAATATGAAACTGGACAAAAGCCTATTTAAACCCCCGAAATCATAAGTTGCCTTATTTCATTGTGCTTTGGCTTTGTACATACTGCATACAGCCTGTAAAAATAGACATAGGCATAATCTAGCCTATAGAATAAGTTCCTTTGCTGTCGGTAGCCCATGGGCTACTCAGTTTCTTCCTCTCTGTTGAATATGCAGCAGGTAGGGGAGGAGCTTGCACAGTCGTTGACATCAACTAACGTTACTTTGTGGCGAGTTAACAGCAGTTAGCAGGAAAGACAGCAAAAATGAAGCAAATGAGGCTTTGGGGAATTTTCCAAAAGAAGTCAGTGGGTAAGAATTCACATTTGTTTTTGTCCTTAAAGTCTGAAGATCATCATCTAGCTGGCTTTCACCCACAGTAGGCTAAACCTCAAGAGGTCCACTACCGACTGCCATTACATGTTGTAGCCTCTAGTCTCCTTGTTTAGATTGACGCAACTTGTTAGCTCCTTATTAGCGCATTCACCTCTCACACCAGAGACCGCGGTTCTAGTCCCGTTCGGAGTGTACTTTTCTTGTTTATCAGGTGTTGTTTTCGCTAAGGATAACCAATAAGCATTAGCATAAAATGTATGTGTGACTTGTTTTGTGATATTAGTTTGTAGTAAATATACACCTTGATTTGATTAAATGGTTTTGTAGAGTGTAGCAAAGATGAGCAACAGACTGAGGAGCCAGCAGCAGCAGCTGTGCCAGAATCAGGCATGGAAACTGCTAACAATTAATCAGTCACTTTACTTAAGAGAAAGTTAAAAGTGAAACATTGTTTATCCCAATGATCCTAATGAAAGGATTTTGACAGATTAATTATTCTTAAAGAGATGATGAGAATTATATACAGTTCGATGCCATAGTGTGTCAATGAACTTAGACTAAAGTCATTCATGTATTGCTTTAACTTAGGATCTTATACATCATTTTGACTATTTATGTCAAAAAATATAAATTATTTATATTCAATATTTTTTTACCTCACTTTACTCACTATAATATAACTCTTTTGTGATGACTTTATGGTAATGTACATGACAATTCAAGAATCATGATAGATCTTAGGGCAATCCCACTGATCTGATCTTCCCAATACATTTTCTTCAATGGTATTGGTCTACAATTTGAAATATGTAGCACTTGATGAATTAGTTGTTTGAAGCAGATTTGCAATACGTTATGTGCTGTATCTGTTCTTTTGCATCAGAGATGATTCAGGGAGGAGAGAGGATGAGTTAGTCAAGGATAGTACTAGAGTGGAAGATTTAGGAACTGTAGAAACAGGCCCAGCCAGAGCAAAACTCAAAGAATACCCTCTCACCAGCTTTGGACTACAGAGAAGTGGTTGCTAGTGTGAAAATAAAATGGTCTGGGCCAAACCCCGGATGTCCTTCAATGCTGGAAACGCCTCTGCGCAAAGCAACTCGCTTGTCAGGAGCCAGAGCTGTAACTCATTACCTGAAGTTTGCAGGCCTGCAGACCAAGGACTCACATTACAGCTCCACATTAAGCCCAAGCCTCCACCCCAGGTTAGCTTGTGTCAGTCTATAGGGCACCTCAGGATGCACATCCAGAATGTCCTGTTGTTACGTCACAGATAGGCTCTCAACAGAGATGTGCAGCACCACAGATCTTCCAAACTCTCTCCACATAAAAGCAGTTCAGGAACTTAACTCCAACCCACTATCTAGCTTTCACAAGTAACATTCATAGTTTGCACAGGGGAGTACTAATACTGCCAGTGTTGGGTTAGTTACTCAAAAATAGTAATCCACTACAAGTTACTAATTACCTTTCCAAAAATCTGATTACTTTATGGGAAAAGTAATGACAGTACAGATTACTTTTAAGTTATATTCCAAAACAATTCTTACAGAAAAGTGAGAAAATATAAACTTTGTTTTGAATTTATATTGTTGTTGTCTCTTCAGCTGCCACAGAAACACAAACAGACATACAAATGAATATCGTTTGTTTTACAATTTGTTTTATGCAAGAATACAGAAATATGCACATGATGGTGTTCACCGAAACTTGGCTGGATGACTCAATTGATGATAGTAGTCTATGGATTGAGGGTTTTGGAGTACCTATCCGGTTGGACCGAGATAAACACACAACAGGGAAAGAAAGCGGTGGAGGTGTGTGTGTTTATATCAAGGCAAGTTGGTGCGATGTAAGATTTGTAATTCAGACATTGAACTTATTGCAGTTTCTGTACGTCCTTTTTATCTTCCTTGTGAGTTCCCTCAATTGTTTTTTATTGTAGTATATATACACTCACCTAAAGCATTATTAGGAACACCTGTTCAATTTCTCATTAATGCAATTATCTAATCAACCAATCACATGGCAGTTGCTTCAATGCATTTAGGGGCGTGGTCCTGGTCAAGACAATCTCCCGAACTCCAAACTGAATGTCAGAATGGGAAAGAAAGGTGATTTAAGCAATTTTGAGCGTGGCATTGTTGTTGGTGCCAGACGGGCCGGTCTGAGTATTTCACAATCTGCTCAGTTACTGGGATTTTCACGCAAAACCATTTCTAGGGTTTACAAAGAATGGTGTGAAAAGGAAAAACATCCAGTATGTGGCAGTCCTGTGGGCTGAAAATGCCTTGTTGATGCTAGAGGTCAGAGGAGAATGGGCCGACTGATTCAAGCTGATAGAAGAGCAACTTTGCCTGAAATAACCACTCGTTACAACCGAGGTATGCAGCAAAGCATTTGTGAAGCCACAACACGCACAACCTTGAGGCGGATGGGCTACAACAGCAGAAGACCCCACCGGGTACCACTCATCTCCACTACAAATAGGAAAAAGAGGCTACAATTTGCAAGAGCTCACCAAAATTGGACAGTTGAAGACTGGAAAAACGTTGCCTGGTCTGATGAGTCTCGATTTCTGTTGAGACATTCAGATGGTAGAGTCAGAATTTGGCGTAAACAGAATGAGAACATGGATCCATCATGCCTTGTTACCACTGTGCAGGCTGGTGGTGGTGGTGGTGTAATGGTGTGGGGGATGTTTTCTTGGCACACTTTAGGCCCCTTAGTGCCAATTGGGCATCGTTTAAATGCCACGGCCTACCTGAGCATTGTTTCTGACCATGTCCATCCCTTTATGGCCACCATGTACCCATCCTCTGATGGCTACTTCCAGCAGGATAATGCACCATGTAACAAAGCTCGAATCATTTCAAATTGGTTTCTTGAACATGACAATGAGTTCACTGTACTAAAATGGCCCCCACAGTCACCAGATCTCAACCCAATAGAGCATCTTTGGGATGTGGTGGAACGGGAGCTTCGTGCCCTGGATGTGCATCCCACAAATCTTCATCAACTGCAAGATGCTATCCTATCAATATGGGCCAACATTTCTAAAGAATGCTTTCAGCACCTTGTTGAATCAATGCCACGTAGAATTAAGGCAGTTCTGAAGGCGAAAGGGGGTCAAACACAGTATTAGTATGGTGTTCCTAATAATCCTTTAGGTGAGTGTACATCCATGTGCTAAAATTGACGTGGCATTGGAAATGGTTAAAAATACCCTGGATAAACTGGAAAATTTATCCCCAGATGCACCTACATTTATTTTGGGTGATTTTAACCATTGTATTATTTATAAATATTTAAAGGGCTATTACCAATATGTTACATGCGCTACATGCGGTGATAACATTTTGGATAGATGTTATGGCCCGATTCCTGGAGCTTACAAGTCTCTGTCTTTACCCCCTCTTGGTTCAGCTGATCATAATATAGTTTTGCTGTCTTCGGTGTATAGTCCTATTATAAAGCAAGTGAAGAGAGAAGTATGGTATGTTAAAGACTGGACCCCCTCTAATATTGAGGTTTTAAAGGGTTGTTTTGATTGCACAGACTGGAGTATGTTTTTGAATACATGTTCTGGTCTGAATGAACAGGTGATAACTATTTCTAACTATATTACTTTCTGTGTTGATTCTGTTATTCCTACTAAAAAGATTACTTTAATAATAAACCTTGGGTCACGAAGGAGTTAAAGAGTATATTGAATATGAAGAAGAGAATATTTCTCTTGGGGACTACAGATAAATAGGGAAGTTAAAAGGCAATAAAAATAGCTAAAAGCAATTATAAAAATAAGATTGAGGGTGTGTTTATGCAAGGTAACCTTAGAGCCGCCTGGAAGGGAATTAAGAGTATGGCTGCCGTAAATACATTGGTATTGAATCAGCATACTCTAATGGAACACTATGACACTAATTTTACACTGAGTTTAATTCTTTTTTTGCCCGTTTCGATACATTTGCTACAGTTGATGATATGGTAAATTTTAAAGACACTCTGAGTATTTCTAATAATTTTAAACTGAATCCTTTTAATATATTGAGACAGTTGAAGGCCACACCGCTTAATAAGGCCCCAGGCCCAGATGGGATATATGGTAGAACACTGAATCACTGGCCTGATCAGCTTAGTGGAGTTCTCCATTTACTTTGCCAGTCTTCCTTAGATCTAGGGTTGGTACCTGATCTGTGGAAAAGCTCAACTATTGTTCCAATACCTAAAATAGCTAAGCCAGATTATTTTAACGACTATCGTCCAATTGCCTTGACCTCTTTGGTCATGAAGGCTTTTGAAAAAGAGATCAAAAAGCATATGATGACAGTTACTAGTTCGGCTTTAGATCCGATGCAGTTTGCATATTGCGCTGGAAGAGGAGTAGATGATGCAAAACTGTTTTTGTTAAATACTCATTATCAACATCTGGAAAAAATTAAAGCAATTGCACAGCTTTTGTTTGTGGACTTCTCATCAGCATTTAACACTCTGCAACCTGTTATTTTAGGGAAAAATGTATTAGTCAGTTTAATTTGAATCATGGTTTAGTGTCATGGATTATGGACTTTTTAACAGATTAGGGTTAGGGTTAGGGTTAGGGGTTAGGGTTAGGTTAGCAACAAAGGGTTAGGGTTAATGGGGTTCTATCAGATACGTTAAACACTTCTATAGGTTCACCACAATGTTGTGTACTTTCTCCAATCTTTTTATATTATACACTAATGATTGTCAGAGTTTACAAGGTAACAGTTACCTACAGCAAGTGTTGAAGATGGCACATAAAATAATGGGAGATAGCCCACACCCTTTGAACCTTTACTTCGAGTGGTTGCCCCTTGGGCGGCATTTAAGGACAATCAGGTGTTTCACAAACTTACAAATTTACTTTTGTGCCTGAAGCAATTAGTTTCTGTAACAAACATAATTGACTATTTTATTATTTATTTATTTGTATTTATTTATTATTAATGTAATTTTTTCTTTATATATTTTATGTATTTAGATTTTTTGTTTGTATGTGTATTCAGTGTTGTCTGTATATGTGAAGCAACAGGACAGTCTGAATGAATTGCCCCATGGGGATTAATAAAGCTCTAAACGTAACGTAAACGTAAATGTATTTTACATTTGCGGCGGCTGTGACTCAGTTGGTAGAGAGGGTCGGCCACTAATCGCCACGTGCCGAGGTGTCCTTGGGCAAGACACTGAATCCCAAGTTGCTCCCAATGGCAGGCTAGCACCTTGCATGGCAGCACTGCCGCCATTGGTGTATGAATGTGTGTGTGAATGGGTGAATGAGTCACAGTGTAAAGCGCTTTGAATATCGTTAAGGTTAAAAAGGCGCTATATAAGTGCAGACCATTTACCATTTATTTTACATAAATAATATTACTTATAAATGTGTAACCCATATAATGTACTTGATTTAAAGTTGGTAACTGTAATCTGATTACAATAATTTAAATTGTAATACATTACACTACTTTTTTTTATTAAAGTCTAATTAGATTACAGTAACTAATTACTTTATAATCAGATTACACCCAACACTGATGACCAAAGGATGACAAATAAAACAAACATTTCTGGTTACATCATTTAGGATCAGGGACTTAAAAACAAAATGTTTTTTATTCCGGTTCAGAAGTTCCGCAGCCTCCTTTCCAAATGGTTACCAGCTACAACAAAATTAATAACAGTTAATAATGTTCTTTTTTAAAATGACAGTACTGCACCAAGGGTGGTTGAAATATCAGTTGTCATGTCATCACATCTTGCAAAAGAAAACTGGTTTGGAAAAACAAGATCAAAATAAGTCACTTGACTCGCCAAAATAAGCAAAAATAACCAATAACTTTTTTGGTTATGTGGGGTGGAAATATCAGCATAGAAATCATAACAAGCATGCAGTTATTTAACAGATAAGTATAATTTGAATTACTGATCTGCTTCTCAATAAAAACTCGGTTGCATCAAATCTGCATTAATGCATCATATCTAACAATAATTCAGTGAAGACTATATTTTTCATTGTATCTGGGTTAACTGTGCATGCATATAATAAATATACATAGTTGTTAAAAAGGTTTCCATTCACGGAATGCAAATCCACAACAAACAATTATGCAATAAATAAATAAATAAATAAATGCTTCAGGTGATAAACCCTTTTACCTTTGGTTTCATGAAAAAATAATTCATATTAAACGAGAAACTACGTGGAATATTTGCACTTAAACAAAATTGTCACACTGTAGGACATTTTTAAATAAACTAGTGAATGCAAAAAGGTGATTTAAACTTAAAAACTTTAGATAAATATTTAAGTTCCCTCATACATTCTATACAAATTGAAAAAAAAAAAAAATAAATTTATGCATGAACTACTATTTAAATCTATCTAACTTTTATTTATTTATTTTTTACATGACTATGCACCCAGTATAATTGAAACACACACACACACACACACACACACACACACACACACACACACACACACACACACACACACATACACATACACATAAAAGTAATTTTCATTTGTTCAGGAGTGAAAATATTATTTTATTGCTGGTTTTGGAATTTTACACCACTTCATGTTGCCCAAACAAATGAAACATGTGCTTTGATCCTGAAGGAAACTGCTGCATCACACATTTCTTCGCCTAATTGCCCATTGTGGATGTCACATTCTGTGAATAAAGACCTTTTTAATAACTATATATAATTACTACATATACTGTACCAGATGCAATGAAAAAATTATTAGAGGTAAAAAGTACATTTCTCATTTGTTTCCAAGACTTCACTGAATTATTGTTAAATATGATGCATTTAGGCAAAGAAATGTGTGATGCTGGCAGGTTTTGACTGAGAAGCAGATCTGTAAAAAAAAATTATGCTTAACTGTTAAATAACAGTATGCTTGTTATGATTTCTATGCTGATAAATCCACCACACAGGAAAAAAAAATATTGCTTATTTTCGTTTAAGTGGCTTAATTTTGGCTTGTAATCTGCTGATCATCACCAGATCCATCTCAGTCTGTTTTCAGTCTCCATCTTCAGCTCACAGACTTGCACGCTGACACAGAAGGCCATCATTATCCTTGCTGGGTGTAGATCTGTAAATAGCCATTACACACAGGCACATAGAGACATATCACAGCTCTCGTCACTTTTCTCAACCGCAGAAGATGTTGTTGCCATACACACACACACACACACACACACACATACACAGGTTTTCTTTAAGACAAAGATACGTGCACATGTTTTTTTATTTGTTTTTGGGGGTTTTTTTTCAACCAAGGACATTCTCGGATGTCCCCCAAAGGGAGTTTTAGACAGATTAAGCTCACATCTAGAGACAATTTTGTCTTCAAATATAGCTAGGAAACACACACCTTAACAACTCCACACAAGAAGTAATTCTCACAGATGAAAGTAAAAGCAGGGAAAAAATCTACTCTCTGTTTGTATATACGGTGAAGCGAAAAAAGCTGTAGTGATGTGTAGTGCTGTCAGCCAGTCAGTGGTTGAGAAGTACTGTAATTCCACATGCCTTTAATCTATGAAAGTATGAACATGTAATGAAAATAATTTGTATAACATAACATAACATAACATAACATAACATAACATAACATAACATAAAAGCAGGATTCTATTCACAATATTTTGGGAAATCTAGACTGATTTTGTGTGCTCATCTCTATGTGCATGTGCGTGTGTGTGTGAGAGTGTGTTCGTTCAAATCAGTAATCTGATGTTTAGCATTCCTCTGCCCACAATTTAGCTTGTCCCTTCATGTACTAAAGGAGGATATTTAATTCAACAAACAAAAAAAAAAGTGAAAACATACTCAATTCAGAAGATCTAAACCCAACATTTCTTTTTTTCTATTAAGCTGATAAATGTTATTTTGTCTAGATTTTCCCTTTGCTATATCTGCTCTCTCTCTCTAGCGTACATTTACAGTGCAACATAGCATAAACCTTCTAAAGCAGCAACAACATAAAGCGACACACTGAAAGTGCTGATAAAATGCTATGATCTGCTTGTTTCTTTAGCAAAAGCTTTGACTGAAGCCTGAGAAAGTCTAGGAAGAGAGGAGATTAGTATTGACACTAAATCTAAAGCTCTTACAATGGTAAACCTTGATTTGTGTTTTTTTATTCCGCATTTTTTTATCTTGAAGCCATCTATATGCTAGTGCACTCCTAAAAGTTGACTAAATATACAAATATACACTTTTAAAATGTATTGTCTTTTCTCTTCCAGAAAAAGATGACTCTCTGCAAGGGCATATACAATATTACACATTTTTGTCCAATAAAATCCTCTCCAGAATAAGAGTGTCCCCTTCCCCTTCATTATGAATAACATATATTTTCACATTTGGCAGACACTTTTATCCAAAGTGATTTACAGTACACGCTGATGGGCTGGCCGGGTGAATCGCTTGCATAAAGCGCCCTTTCCCTCGCTTGAGGTAAAACTGTGCGTCTTTTTTCCCAGGAGATTCCACTCAACTCGAATCCCTGGTCGATTCCTCCCTAGCCCTCATGGGTCCACAGTTCGGCGGAGGAACTTGCCAACCCAATCCACTACGGGTACTCAAATCTACCCTGTACTGGAATAGGTGCTCCACAGGGTGAGGACTCCTACGCGGACTCCCCCTGTGTGTATTTTCCGCGATACGGTCCCCTTACGAGTGGACCCGCATTTTCCTTGGGTAAGTTTCGGCTGCCCATAGGTCGCCGTGTGTAGCAACTCCCCCCTCGCTGAGGCTGGATCTACCACCGCGCCACTTCCAGGTGTCGCCTAAAAACACATATGATGTATTCACCATCTTACCTCCCCAGCTGGGTAGGGGTGGTCTCCGCAGGGTCTTTCCCCCTGAAAGAATAGGAAATTGGGTAAGTCCCCGGCTGTCTATTGCTCTATGCGAGAAACATAGAGAGAAAAGAGGCCCAGCCAGGCTTGGCCCTTTCCCAGGTTGGCAAGCGTCGCCTTGTTCCCCTGTCAGGGTAACCAAAAGGATTCCGACGACTTTTGTGGGGCATTGGGGAAGGGTAGGTGTAGTCTGATACAGCTGGTCGTCTGGCACGTAAAAATCACCTGCCTGCTCCTGTGTCAGACCACGTACACGGCTCAGCGCATGACGTAATTTAAATTGGACCCCTAGTGTCGCTTCTCCGACACAACGTGGAGAGAGCGACAGAAGGGGAACGTCTAGATTATGAATGTAACCTCTGTTTCCCGATGGAGGGAACGAGACGTTGTGTAATTCCCGGCCTTGTCGCTGAGCCGAGCCACTGTAGTGGCCGGACCATTTCCGGCTCCTCAGAAAAATCCTGAATGAACTCTGGCTGCCAACTTCTCATTGGCTTTTTTTCAAAGATCAGAGGTATATTTGGTGCTCAAGAGAGACCCCTAGTGTCCCTCCATCGGGGAACGGAGGTTACATTCGTAACCTAGACGTTTTGAGCCCCACACCTTTTAGCTCTCCATAAACACGCATCAGGTGCTTTGGCCAAAAAGTCTTCCGCATAGGATAGTCCTGTGTTTCCTCACTCAAGTATCCTCTGGAAGCTTCCTCTAATCCTAGCCTCATCGCGGTGCATTTAGAAAATTGATACGTCCTTAATGTTGGCAGTTTTTGATTGGTTTCTGGTTCACAGGTTCGAGGACGGAGGAGAAATCTTGGACTGTTTTACAAATTTAATTGCAAAATGGATTGCTGTGAACTGTAGGCCAATGATAGGCTTAAGTTCAAAATTATGGAAATAAACAATGTATTGCAAGATTTTTTTTGTACTGCATTTATATTTTCTGTATATTTTAAATATATATATTTTGTATAAATATTAAAATATAACTATAATTATGTAATAATTTTATATTGAATTATTGTCATTTAATGGACTTTCTCAGCAAATATTTAGGCTATGTGTGCGATTTGCAAAATCCGAAGAAAAATCTGACTGACAGACGCACACCCACTTCCGTTTATACCCGTATATCCGAGGGCGGGACATGCAAATTCTGTCTGCCAATTTCTCATTTGGCCTTTTCTCAAGTTCAGAGGTACGCGAGGCTCCCAAAGACCCCTTGTGTCACTTCATTCAACACGTCGAGTGAGTGACAGAAGGGGAACATGTCTATTTGTGTTTCATGGAAGAAAGAAAGGCATGTAGGTTTGAAGCAACATGAGGATGAGTAAAGAATAATACCCATTTTTTTTTTTTTACTATTTCTTTATCTGGACACAGCAGTCAAGATTTAACACAAATGTTCATTTACTCAACTCTAATTTATTGTACCAATTTTGGGATGTTTAAGCATACAAAATTGTAAAATACTGTATCTCTGATAAAAGAGGGCTCAAATAATTTGATGTTACGAGTTTTTACAAACAAAAGATATTTGTTACAGTGCAGCCTGACAGTACATGAGAAGGCTTAAGGTATCGTCACAATATGTAGCAGCTTCAAATGAACAATTGTCAATTATATATATATAATCTAGAAGTCAGAAGTTTTCCAGTCACTATACCTTATTTTTTAATCACTCCACAGATTTCATATTAGCAAACTATAGTTTTGGCAAGTTGTTTAGGACACCTACTTCATACATGACATGGGTAATTTTTCAAACAATTGTTTACATACAGATTGTTTCACTTTTAATTGACTATCACAAATGATAGTAAATGAATGTTTACATACATTAATTTAACTGTGCCTTTATGCAGCCACTGGAATTGTGATGAAAGAAATAAAAGCTGAAATCATTCTCGAATACTAATCCTAACTGACTTAAGACAGGGAATGTTTTCTACAATTAAACAAGGAATTGTGAAAAACAGAGTTTAAATATATTTGGCAAAGGTATATGTAAACTTCTGACTTCAACTGTCCCCCTCATGCCACCAAAACAGCGGCAACTCGTATCTCAGAATAGCATTCTGAAATGCTATTCTTCTCACCACAATTGTACAGAGTGGTTATCCGAGTTAGACCTTAGCCCTATTTGGACAGCAATTATTTTACATGGGGACGTGTGGTAATTCCAGCATTTACAGGGGGTATTCAGTGATTTTATTGCCGTCCGAAATGTGTTTTTCCTCCCACCTACCGCAAGAAAATTCCCGGTCACATTACCTACTGTTTTTTGACAAACACCAAGGTCGTGTGGTAATTTAATTACCATCTGAATCCACATATCTGAGTTTATAATAAAAAAGCTGTTTTGGAAATCCTTTTTGACCACTGCTAAGTGACATATGTTTGTGCCAAGCGTGGTAACTGTGTGTGTGTGTGTGTGTATATATATGTGTATATATATATATATATATATATATATATATATATACACACACACACACTCATTATTACCCTTCTCACTTGCCTGAAAGGACATCACAGAAGTTCACTGTTCAGCAAAGCATAAAAATAAACCACACAACGGAGACAAACATCCACATGAGCTGTTGCTGTGGGATGTTTAAATGGATAGTTCACCTAAAACTTCTCGCATATTGCATTGAATGGACCTAAAGAGCTGAAATAGCCTTCTAAAAATCTTTGTGTGTTCTGCAAAAGAAAGTAAGTCATACACATCTGGGATGGCATGAGGGTGAGTAATTGATGAGAGAAGTTTCATTTTTGGGTGCTCTATCCCTTTAATTGTACATAAACGTGTTGTTATATTCCCCTACTGAATTGTCTGTCTCCATCTTTGGGTTGTCTCTGAGCCCTCTCCATATTTTGCTACATGACGAGAAGGCTTCAAATAGTTTCATGCTGCTTTGAAAATGCTTTTGATCAAAATAAATATTTTTCCTGTGTGTCTCGACGTTACCGTGTCTTAAAAAACACTGGAGTGCTACTAAGAAGTAGCCTGTAGAAAATATAAAAATAAACAGGTTCACAGGATATATGAAATTCTGTCAAGGCAAAAGCTGCTGGTAAATGATAAAACATGTAACACAGCAGTCGGCACCAGTAATACATGAATGGGTTATTGTGATACAATTTTTTACCCAGTTGCTGGTTTGGTACAAGCCAATAAATGATATTGGACCAAGATATGGGTGCATACATTGTCAGATGAGGTTGCATTGTATTTTCTCTTATTGTAAAGAACCTTATTGTATAGTCCACAAGAGTTTTCTTAGTTGCATTTTATCTCTATCTCTTGCGTTCTCCCTTCTGTGTGCGTTTCTTCTCTTTGTCCTTGCGCTCCTGTTTGGCGAGTTTGTCTTTCTCGCGTTGCATCTTGTCTTGTTCCTTCTTCTTCTGTGAGTCCTCTTTGGCCTGGTCACGCTGATGCTTGCGGCGGTTCAGAACTTCCTCGATGTTAGTGTTTTTGAAAAGGGCTGGAGCTGGCAGTGAAGGGAACAATTCAAGTTTTGAACACTAAACATCTATTTGAAGCATAATTAATACAAATGAGAAAAGTAGGTACTGTATTAAGATCTTTTCCTAGAGTGATTTCTTTTTTGTAAAATTATTGTATAATAGAGCAATGGTGTGGAAAGGATACATTTGTCACTGGGTATTCCCACAGCAGTTTGCTCTTCCTCGTCATCTTCAGTATAAATGTTAAAGAAACTGCTTCACACAGGAACTGAGACTCAAAGACTTGAGAGAGATACCGCAGTGCTTCATTTTAAATGGAGTGACACATACAGTTGAAGTCAGAAGTTTACATTCACCTTAGCCAAATAAATTTAAACTCAGTTTTTCACAATTCCTGACATGTAATCGTAGAAATCATTCCCTGTCTTAGGTCAGTTAGGATCACTATATTTTAAGAATGTGAAATGTCAGAATGATAGTACAGTTAATAATTTATTTATTTCCTTACTTTCCCTGGGGGTCAGATGTTTACATACACTTTGTTAGTATTTGGAAGCATTGTCTTTAAATTGTTTAACTTAGGTAAAATGTTTTGAGTAGCCTTCCACAAGCTTCTCAAATCAAGTTGCTGGAATTTTGGCCCATTCCTCCAGACAGAACTGGTGTAACAGATTCAGGTTTGTAGGCCTTCTTGCTCGCACATGCTATTTCAGTTCTGCCCACACATTTTTCAGATTGAGGTCAGGGCTATGTAATGGCCACTCCAATACCTTGACTTTGTTGTCCTTAAGCCATTTTGCCACAACTTGAGGTATGCTTGGGTTCATTGTCCAGTTGGAAGACCCATTTGCAACAGAGCTTTAACTTCATGGCTGATGTCTTGAGATGTTGTTTCAATATATTTGCATAATTTTCCTTCCTCATAATACCATCTATTTTGTTAAGTCCACCAGTCCCTCCTGCAGCAAAGCACCCCCACAACACGGTTGGGATGGTGCTCTTTGGTTTGCAAGCCTCACCCCTTTTCCTCCAAACATAACTATGGTCATTATGGCCAAAAAGTTACATTTTTGTTTCATCAGACCAGTGGAAATTTCTCTAAAGCAAGATCTTTGTCACCATGTGCACTTGTAAACTGTAGTCTGGCTTTTTTTACGGCAGTTTTGGAGCAGTCTTTCAGGTTATGTTGATATAGGACTCGATTTTCTGTGGATATATATACTTGTCTACCTGTTTCCCCCAGCACCTTCACAAGGTCCTTTTCTGTTGGTCTGGGAATGATTTACACTTTTCGCCCCAAACAATGTTTATCTCTAGGAGACAGAATATGTCTCCTTTCTGAGTGGTGTGATGGCTGCATGGTTCCATGGTGTTTATTCTTGTGTACTATTGTTTGCACAGATTAACTTTCAGGCATTTGGAAATTGCTCCCAAGGATGAAGCAGACTTGTGGAGGTCCACAATTGTTTTTCTGAGGTCTTGGCTGATTTCTTTTTCAATTTTCCATGAGCATAAGCAAAGAGACACTGTGTTTAAAGGTAGGCCTTAAAACACATCAACAGGTACACCTCCAATTGACTCAAATTAGCCTATTAGAAGCTAATTGGCTAATTTTGGGGAATTTTCCAAGCTGCTTAAAGGCACAGTTAAATTAGTGTATGTAAACTTCTGAACCACTGGAATTGTGATATAGTCAATTAAAAGTGAAACAATCTGTCTGTAAGCAATCTTTGGAAAAATTACTCTAGTCATGCACAAAGTAGATGTCTTAAACAACTTGCCAAAACTATAGTTTGCCTATATGAAATTTGTGGAGTGGTTAAAAAAATTTGGTTTAATGACTTTAACCTTAGTGTATGTAAACTTCTGGCTTCAACTGTAAATATCTCACAATTTGTTAACTACAGAATAAAAAAAATATAAGTATTATAAGGATATTCCTCCTCATCCGTGACATTAGCATACTGGGCAAGCAGAGTCTCTTTCCTTTTCCTGGCCTCCTCTGACACCTCCTTCTGTTTGACCACAATCTGGGCCTGCTTCTCTATCATACTGGCAATGGCCTGAACCTCATCTGCAATAAGAGGGGCACAATAATAAATAAAAAATAAGATTATGCAAACTGACAAAGTACTAAATTTTTCATATCACATTACATGAAAAACATGTTCCCAAATTTTCATAAAATTTCCACACCCCAATTACCCATATCCAAAACCAATTTGTTGTTAGTTAGATGTTTTGCAAAAGTATATTGAGACCATTACATAAAGTATTTAAACACCACAAGTAGTGCACTTGAATATTCAATTTTACACTACAAAAGTAATATAATGTGCTATGTCACAGAGTATACTTTGGCAAATGAGTCCGAAAATGAAATGAATAAATACTGCATGAAAACACAAACACTAAAAGGTATTTGACAGGTATATGGGGTTACTATGTCTAACCTTTTCCAATTGCAGCTCTCCTACTTACCATCTGCCTGATTCCCCTTCAATTTAGATCTGCTGTAGCAATCAGTCCACTGTTTTAAGATCTGCTGACAAACCTCCATTAGCGTGTCTTCTTCCTATAAGAATAAAGTGACCTACAGTTTACCAATACATTTTGAAAACAGTCATGCAAAGGACTGCATGTGGATAGTTACAAAGACTCGCTACCTTAACCAAAGTTAGGGGCTGTTCACACCGAACACGTTATTGCATGCATCAGCACTGATTATCAATTACTTTTCTATGAAAACATGTGCCTTGGGTTAATACAAGTTAAGCTCAAACAACAGCATTTGTGGCATAATATTGATTACAACAACAATTTATTTTGACTTGTCCCTCCTTTTTTTTTTTTTTTTAAAAGAAGAAACAAATCTGGGTTCCAGTGAGGCATTTCCAATGGAAGCGAATGGGGCCAATTCGTAAACGTCAAAATACTGTTAAAAAATATAGCCACAAGATGTAGACAACATGAGTGTTACTATGATTTTACTGTATTAAAAATTGCTTACTAAGCTTTTCTGTGTAAAATATCCAATTTCACATTTCTGTCTGTAAACCCTTTCAAAAATTGGCCCCTTCCATTGTAAGTGCCTCACTTTAACCTAGATTTTTACTCTTCTTTTTTCTTTTTGTAAAGAAAGAGACGAATCGAAATATTTATTTGTGGTAATCAACGTTATGCCACGTTGAAGACACTCAGTTATTCAAATAAATAATAATACAAATACTAAATACCGAAAAGGGTCATCAGATACGTTTATAGCACAGATTTTCTTTTCACATTTTAGCCTCAAATGTAGCGTTAATACATTGGTAGTAGAATTCAGATAATCACATGCAAACTTTTTTCCGGCTGTGTGACTAGCTTGTCACAGAAATGCCTTTAGTTTACAACGACGCTACTCAAGTGACAGCTGAGTGCAGCTTGAGTGTCAATCATCGACTTGCAGCATGCACTGACCAGAAAAGCGGAGAGAATGCCTTCTAAAGCATCCCTTTTCTCTTCATCGTTCTCCTCTTCCTGAAGCACTCCGAGAATGTAAGCTCCGTAAACTTCTCGGTCTACTTCCAACGAGTCTAGCCGATCGTTCAGCCAGTTTTCAAACTCCCCGGCGATTTGGTTGGGAGCAGCCATCTTGCCTGACTGAGGTCCTGATAGTGAGGCGGAATGTTCGCGCAGAATGCCGGACAAAAATGCGTCACACTCCCATTGAAATAAAACAAAACCAAAACTTTTAAACTGTATTATTTCACGATTAACATTTAATATTTGCTTAATTTGACTTAAATTGACCTATAATGGAATTAGTCTGGTATTCATAATACTGTAAAAAACATGTATGAATGCAGCTAACCGTAATACATTTAAACGTGTTGAAATAACCATAGCTAATACTATCTTTTAAACGCTTTATTTATAGACTGGACACGTCTTGTCCACGATGTTTAGGTGAGTTGATTTGTAAAGCTGAGACTCACCACTAGAGACCACTAGAAACTAGGGTTTTGCTTCACCATAGATTGATGTCGCAGGTGGCATGTCCAAAGCAGGTAAGAACTGTTAGAACATTTTTGGAGATACTTATTATTGTTGCCTGATATTTGTATTATTTCTTTGCTTGTGTTCAATAATAAAGAAGAATTGCTGGATACCAAACCTTAATGAATTGACAAATAGGTGATTTATGTGTAAACTTGTGTTGTTGTTTAGTTGTGTTAACTGGTATCTAGAAACAAATCATTTTAGTGTACAAATGTAAATTTAGTTTTGCATTCATAATAGATGTCTTTTTACTTGATAATCATTATACGACTCAAAACCCAAGCATCATATTAATAAACTGAGGTTGATACAATATACCTTACAATAATAAATTGTATTGTGTATTTGTGTTCATTGGGCCCTATTCATGAAACTGGCACAACATTTCTGCGTAAATCATGAATCCTATCTTAAATATTTTTTTCCATTGAATAAATCCCAGTGATCTTGGTATGTACAGTATGTATGCATAAGAGTGCCACTTTTTAATACATTTCTAGGAGACTGTGGAGTGGCCTTCTCTGTTTAGCCTACAAGTCCTTTTGTGTCAATGCTGCTTACTTTCCTAAACAACTGCTAGTGGTGTAAGCAAAGGGAAAATTCAAGCACTAACATTAAGTCCCTCTGCATCAATGCAAACAGAAACAAATAGGATGAAAACGTAAAGAAACACCGTAAAGCCTCTGTTTTTGATAAGCTTTAGAGGTACCTGTTGTTTCCTGTTTATGCTTGTGCTTTTGCTATGCATTCCCTCTCAGTTGTAAAAACTGATGTTTCTTGAAGGGAGAATATAAGTTTGAGCTTCACAGATTTAAAATTATGAGACACATACAGAGAAAATGTGAAAGTGGAAAGATAAAATGTAAAAATGAAAATAAAAAAGAGACTGCTTGTTTAAGGCCATTCCCAGGCATAAGGGTCCAGGGTCGCAAGCCATGACGTTGCGTGCTGCTGTGGGCCACTATTTTAAGCACTATTTTTATCAAGGGGAAGCAGATTGATACAAAGCGACAAGAGCCAGGGGCTGTGGTAGAGCATGCGGGTGGGCATCTACATGCTCAGGTCCAAAGGCAAACACTCTTGCTGTCCCCCTTCTGTCTCTCTTTCAAAGATTTGTATCTCCCACCACCCATCACTGAAGCCCCTCAGGGACCAATACTGTGTCCTCTCTATCAGTATCCTCGCTACCCACATCTGCATGTGACACAAACATCCAGCACACTGCTTGCCCAGGCAAGTGTGTGTTCTTGTGTTCCTGACTTGTAGTTGTATGTTTGTGTATGAACTTAACCTTAGTTTTTTCCTTACCCATTTTTTAACCCATTGTTTTTTCTTGTTTTAAAGGGATAGTTCACCCAAAAATGAAAATTCTCTCAATTACTCACCCTAATGCCATCCCAGATAAGTATGACTTTCTTTCTTCTGCAGAATTCAAATGAAGATTTTTAGAAACATATTTCAGCTCTGTAGGTCCAAATAGTGTTCAGTTTCAGATGCCATTGTAGAAATGTAGTATTCACAGTCAGCCATGATTACTTTAATCAATGAATGAAAGTGTCAAATAACAGGACGTTTACTGAGATTAAGTGAGCAGTTTTTGGCTGGTCATGTGATTCTGACATGGCAGCCCCCATGTGTGGGCCCTCTCCATGTAGAATAAAACAACTTTTATACGATAACTGATATGACTGGAGTCTTCATTTTAATGTTTAAGTGGTAATGATTTCCTACATATATTGCAAAATTACAATTAATGTCTTTAGGAGTTAAACTTTTTTTGACTGAGTCCACCTTTACATATTGACCCTCCCCTATCAGATTTGAAGATATGGGTTTAACCACTGGAGTCTTATGGATTACTTTTATGCTGCTTTTATGAGTCACACATCTGGGATGGCATTAGGGTGAGTTAAACTGTCCTTTGAAGCAGAAACCTCACAACATTTTATTAGAATTATGCTTTAAACAAGATAAAAATATTTTCCAATGGGGTATTTATAAATAAACTAATTTTAAGATGTATTCTCCTAATGTCTCATGCAATTTTTATTACCAAAGGAAATGCATCTTGTTTTAAGGATGCTTAGGTATTTCTTATTAATATTGGAAAACAAAACCAAAATACTTATTAAGAGCTTGATTTTTTTAAATGCATGAGTGAATGTGTCTGTATTAACTGTGTTATTATAATATAATGAATATAAAGGACATTATAGTAGAATAGAGATGCGGAAGGTCACATCTGTAGCAATTTTTCTGTCAAACAGGGGTTGACGGTAGTTCAGAGGTTATCACTTCACTTCCTCTGTCTTTTTCAGTGTGACAGCACTGGCCTACACTATCTGTCTACTCCTCAGATGCATGTGTCTTATCTTTAGTTTCACTCTATTCTCCAGAGCTGTCTTCCCTTAGTCTCTCCAGCAAAACAAGCGGCTCTCATTGTTTGGCCATCTTGTCTTGTCTTCGCGGCAAACTCTCTTCTGGCTGTTTTCAGTTTGTGTTTTTGCTCGTCAGTCGGTCTAGGCAAAATGGCAAACTGAGACACACTGACAGCAAGAGGATCCTGTGTAATGGAGCCACACTCTCATGGAAGAAGAGCATGCAAATAATAAAGAAAGGAGAGAGAGGATGGATTATGAAACTCAGGAAATGCATTGCAGAGTAAAACTCTAATTCACAAATGATCTGTGAAAGAAGGAAAGTATTAAAAAAATACATGAAAACAGGGGCTATATCTCGATTAGCATATTATGCATTGTGAATAGTATCCAAGATTAGAATTAATATGTCACTATCTTAGTAGATTTAAAATAGTATATCAAAAGTGTACAAAATGATGTACTATATTCATTGGTTTCGAAATCTGTATGCATCTGTGAATACATTAAGACTAATATTGCCCACAATCTCTGTGCTGTGTAAGAGGAGCCTCACCTCTGAATATGTGTACTTCCCTATTATATAGTATGCCAAAAGCAGTTTGTCAGTCGAGCAGTATGTTTGAATCCTCAGTATTAATAAAACAGTAAGGCAGAAATACCCCGGATGACCTACATCTGGTGAGATTCTGAAGTGTGCATCCACCAGACACTTTAATGTTCTATAGTGCCATGAGAGCTAAGGAGACGTCATAGTCATGAATAATAAAATAAATAATAATTCAGAAAATCGCAAATCGGGCCAGTCCTTTTAACTGTAGAGGCTATACTGTACACACTAGCGGCCAAAAGTTTGGAATAATGTACAGATTTAGCTGTTTTCGGAAGGAATGTATAGTCAAGACATTAATAATGTGAAAAATGACTATTACAATTTAAAACAAATGTTCAGAACTTCTCTGGGGTCTGTGGGTGTTTTGGGCCCTGGAGATGTTTTGACATTTGTGGGTTTTTTCAGTTGCTTAAAAACATATTAATGGCTAAAGTCTGAAAACACTGTATTCAGCACAAACTGGGCTACAATAATATGTGAGCAACATGTGTGTACATGTTTGTATTTTTGAGAAAATAATATTTATGCATGTTTAAAAAAAAAAAAAAAAAACTAAATGTCATTGAAATAAGGCCATACAACACATACTAAACATTTGTCCACAATACTTAGTTTTTGCTACAAAATGATGTGAAAACCATCCTGATCACGCATTCATACAAAACAATATAGTCATTTAACTTTTGTAAGACACTTTTAGTGTTAGAAAGGTCATATGCAAGGAGGCGTGAGCTATAATGAATATTGATGTGATTCACACCTGAGGAGACAAAGATCCCGCCCCTGGGCCGATCAATGAGGAATGTGACAGAAAGAGAATGAATGTGAGGAGACTTAAAGATCAAAATCAAGTTTTAAGTTAAAAGAAGTAATCTGACTATACATTTTCTTTACATAAAGACTTTACTTAATTTTAGACCTAGACTACCATTTAAAAGAAGTCTCTTCTCCTCAGCAAGACTGCATTTATTTGATCCAAAATACAGTAAAAACAGTGATATTGTGAATTTTTTACAATTTAAAAGAACAGGTTTTTATTTGAATATATTGTAAAATGCAACTTGTGATCAAAGCTGAATTTTCAGCATCATTACTACAGACTTCAGTGTCACATGATCCTTCAGAAATCATTATAATATGCTGATTTTCTAATATGGGCATATTTACATCACATTTTACTCATTTACACCCTAACACATATTTATGAGCACAAGCTTCGTTGATGATGAGGCAGCATAAACACTAGTTAAAATATATTCTAAACATTCATATATTTTTATATCATATTACATATCATATTTATATCATACAGCATACAATTTAAATGTAACTAAAACTTGCCTATTCAGACATATTTCAGATTTCAATACTCTGAATCCTGGCTGGCTAGTCTGGAAACAGTCCCACTAGTAAAATATGTACATGTTTATATAAAATAGCATGTCAAATAATGAAAATTACATGACTTACTCGTCCAAAATTGTATCCTCGTCTGGATCATGTCTCTATTCAAAATGCAAACGTTCATTGGAGTCCCGCTCTTCTTCTGAGGAAAATGTGGACTTTTCCTAACCTGTGTATCGTGCATCTTCCAAATGCACAGAAAAGTAAATTAACTTTATGTTTTTAAGGCACAGTCGGGGGCGTTCACCATTTGCATTGATCGTCTCAGCACATTACCGTATGAAAAGCGCCCACTGCCAGTGGGTTTGATCACATTAGGGATAATTAGCTGAGCCAGGAGAAACTGTACATCGCTTTATTTCATACAGATTACATAGCAGGAGAATATATGTTTTAAATTTTTATTATTTTATTTAAAAGTAGACATTTTAATCTTTTTTTAGAGATATGTTTCATGTTTGTGTGATAAGTATTCGCGGAGTTTCAGTTCATTTTTGTGACGTGTTTTACAATATGGTCGTGAACACAGAGACTGCTGAAAGCTCACCCTTTTTATTTTATTTATTTTACAAAAGCATAAGGTTTTGTTGTTATTGTGTGTACAGAAATAAAAGAAGACCCTTTATAGTCTCTAATGATGTCTTACACTTATCTGTGTGCCCCAAAATGACAGAGTATTTTATGTTGTTTCAGCTGTAATGAAGAAAAAATCCAGCGCCGCCGTGTCCGTCGAGCCCAGAGGGTTAAACTACTTCAAAATTGTTCTCATCAAAAAATCCTCCACATGCAGCAATGACAGATTTGCATATCCTTGGCATTCTAGCAGTCAGTTTGTCCAGATAAACTGACAAACTGTAGCACTTGCCATAGATGTGGCTGTCTTGTCTGGCACTTCTCGCACACCTTACAGTCTAGCTGATCCCACAAAAGCTCAATGGGTTAAGATCCATTACACTCTTTTCCAATTATCTGCTATCTAATGTCTGTTTCTTTACCCATTCAAACCTTTTGTTTTGTGTTTTTCAGTTTCAAAATTGGCTTTTTCTTGGCATTTCTTCCCATAAAGCCTGCACCTCTGAGTCTTCTCTTTAATGTTGTACATAAAACTGGTGTTGAGTGAGTAGAATTCAATGTAGCTGTCAGCTGAGGACATTTGAGGTGTCTATTTCTCAAACTAGAGATTCTGATGAACTTATCCTCTTGTTTAGTTGTACATCTGGGCGTTCCACATCTCTTACTGTCCTTGTTAGAGCCAGTTCTCCTTTGTCTTTGAAGACTGTAGTGTACACCTTTGAAATATTTTTGTATGAAATGAAAATCTTTCCTTCTGAAACAGCAAAATCTGTACATTATTCCAAACTTTTGGCTGCCAGTGTATACCAAGATATTTGTTTCTTGTGGTTAAACTGTACTTGTTTAACAAAACCAGAGTAAATTATTTTTGCAGTTGTTGTTTCTATGTCATATATTTGGGTTATGGTACAAAGCCTACATTCTCGTATAAAGCATGTCAGGGAATATATTCATACTGCTCAACTGCATATCTTAAGAGTGTACTTGACTGGCTGAGAAGTACATTCTTCATCAAATACAGTACATACTCTGGCATTACGCAAACACTGGACGAAGCTGAGAGGTTTGAGGTAGTTCTCTTTAGATTTTTTAATAGTAATGTGAGGCAAAAGCTGCTACAGGTACAAACCTGAACTGTTAAGTAACAATGATTTTTTAGGTAATTAATTTAGCTAGGCGCTAATGCGTACATGCAAATAGTACTGAACAAGGGAAAAGTCCACACTTATACGTTTTTGTTTGGAAACTCATCTTTTTCTCTAAGTTTTGAACATCCATCCACACTGAAATTTTTTTTTGAGGGTATTTTGGAAAATGCTTTCCCAACTTGAAAATGCTGTATTCGTGTTGTATTGTAGTGGGTACAGGGAAAATTGAGATATCTGAAAACAGTGATATATTTGTTGTCATGTGACCCAGTCATGTGATCCATTCAAACCAAAACAATCATGATGGCGGCCCATGTTGTAGCAGCGTTGATGTGCCAGCTATCCACTTTGATAGAGTTGCTAAATAAAATGTTTTCTTTATTTACTCAGAATTACAGTTTTGAACATCCATCCTCACTGAAACTACATTTTTGAGGGTGTTTTCGAAAATACTCTCCCAACTTGATACATTTGAAAATGCCGTATTCGTGTTGTAGTGGGTACAGGGAAAATGGAGATATCTGAAAACAATTACATATTTGTTGTCATGTGACCCAGTGAAAACAATCATGATGGCGGCCCATGTTGTAGCAGCGTTGTTGTGCCTGCTATCCACTTTGATAGCGTTGCTAAATAAAAATTTTACTTTGTTTACTCAGAATTACTGTCCGGTATGAGGACAATTGCGTTTCGGACCATACATGGGACAGTGTTTTTTTTTAAAAATTTTTTAGGGGATTTAGGAATTTTCACACAATTTTGTGTGGATGACCAACTTTTGGAAAACGGTTGAAAATGGCAGTGTGGACGGAGTGCGTTTCGAAAATGAAAACACCTATTTCAAACTTATTCGGATGAATGTGGACATGGCCTTAATATGTGGTAGTATGCTAACATGTTGTTAGACAGTAACTTTAGCATACTGTCTAACAACACACTTAAAACACTTTTTCGTCTGAGCTGAGGTGCAGTGGGTATTTCTCATGACATTTAAGAGCCATTGGCACAAGGTGACTCCGGTTCGAGTCCAGCTGGGGTCATGTCACGATCCAATCCCCCCTCTCTCCCTCAACCTCCTCTCTTCCTTAACTGTCATATAAAATTAAGGCTAAAAAGCAACACCCCCCTCCAAAAAAAGGACAATGCCTCCATCTACACAGAGAGGGTAGCACAATAAACTAGAATGTCCTCATTATAGTCAACAAAGCTGTCACTTTGCATGCTTAAAGCATAGACAGTTTTGTTGAGTGTTTTAGTTTTGCAGCGTCACATGCAGTGTAGAGATGGTTCAAAATAAGCAAAAAGGTTTGGACAGAGGGAGAAAGAGATAGAGAGGAGGTTGTTGGAAGTAATGAGGATCTAATTAGCTTAGATTTCTGAAACAGTGATGACAAAAGTGCCCGTGAGAGAAACACACATATACTCGCATACAGAGATGATTGCTGGGATCAAGTGGCTGTAAGGTTTAGCTGAAGTGTGTGGCAGGCAAACCTCAACTGGCCCTCAGAGGGGAAATGAAGTTCAGCACAACTTTGAGTCTCTGCGATTGTGGCACTTTGTTATTAATCTGGATGTGTTTGTGCTTCCCTGTAGACATGTGCTTTCTTGCACCTCCCCAAACCCTCCCATTCCATCCACCACCTCTGAAATTTTTAAATAGAATTAAGGCCATCAAAATGCCATTTAAATAAGGGATAAGAGAGAAAAGAAGAGAGGGTAATGAATTTGATGAATATTCAAAAGGCAGCACACACTTCTGTTCAAGAGAGAACCGTCTCTAAGCTCTGATCTCTCTGTGTCTCTGTCTCCTCTCTTCCTTTACATCACCATACAAACATCTAGGCTGCTTGACAGGTTGTCTTTTTTCTAATAAATGTTCCATGTATGAATGTGTGAATTTGTGTGTTAGTAAGGGGGAGTGGTTTGGAACAAGTGAAAGATATAGAGATTCCCCATCGCTATGGGTCAATGGTTGTTAGGAATGTGTGAGCCGTCTCTTTCCAGGTCAGTTAACTTTTTTAACCTCTCTTTAGCTAAAACTTTTCCCAGTCTCCCTTCTGTCTGTCTGTCTGTCACTGTGCCAACTCTCTTGGTTTGATGCTGAGACAGAGGAAAATGGTATTGGCTTGGGGAGGGGGAAGGTGATGATGCTGGTCATGTCCAGAAGATGAAGAAGGCAGAGTGCAAATATATATCCCAGCCTCTTCAGGAGGGGATCTGAGCTGGTAGGGAGGCAACAGCGTATTGCCAAGCCCAGAGGCGTGACCTTAGCCTGGGACCCCCCTCCCCCCATACTGAATCTTCTACCCATGTATTCAGGGTCACGAATCTCATCTCTCGACTAATATCACAAGCAGTTCACAGATGGGGTATTAAAGTGGAGAGCTGGCTTGGTATCAGCCAAAGGAGGAATGGATGGAACACAGGGTGGTGGTGGGAGGGAAGGTTAGGCCTCTGGTGGTGATAGATGAGGAAAGCAGTTGGGAAAGGGAACAGTGGAGAGGAAAATGTTGGCAGAGGCAGGAGCAAAACAAAGTGAAGAATGACCCCTTACAGGGGAGACAGGGGCTTTTTAATTTACAGCCTATTTTAGGCTTTTTAACAAAATGTAAACAGTAAAACAGTTATGAAACAATTAACAAAACAGCAAAAAAATTATAAGGCATCATAAAAATATCAAAAAACTGTCCAGAACACTGTTCAACATTTTGGTTTAAAGGTGTACTCTATACATTTTTTTGGTTTGCTTCTAAAGAAATTAATAGATATTACATAAAAATATGTATAAAATCATGACCACACACATGAGATGTAGACTCCAGTCATATCGGTAACTTTCTGTTTTATTCTACATAAAGAGGGTCCCCTTACGGGGCTTGCCATGTTAGGACACATGACCAGACAAATACTACTCAAAACATAACAATACATTCAATGCAAGTGAATGTTGACCAGACATTTCAGGCTTCAAAATTCACATAAAGGCAGCATAAAAGTTATCCATATGAGTCAAGTGATTTAATATAATTAATATCAAGCAGTGCAATCACTTTGGGTGAGAAACGGATCATTATTTAAATACTTTTTTACTATAAATCTCCACTTTCATTTTATAAATTTGGAAGTCGAGATTAATAGTAAAAAAATACTTTTGAATACTTAACATATTTATCTGTTTCTTACTCACACCAATCATATCACTTCTAAAGACATTAAACCACTGGAGTCATATGAAATCAAAATTTCAGAAAATTGGTAAATGTGTTAATTGTGATTAAGTAAAATTTATGTGTAAAATGTTTTAAATTAATCACATATGTTAACATGATAATTTTGACAGCTCTGATAATTACTTGTTATAGAATAACAGCTCAACAGAGAAATCATTTAAAATCAAGCAATTAAGGGTTCAATTCCCTTAATTAAAGTTAGACTAAAGTTTCTAAAAAGATTTTCCGTTTTCCATTGTTCACAAATCTGTGTGATTGTTTAAACTCACACAATTGGTTGAGCAAGAAGTTGAGATGTTGGACTAAACAAACAGAGCATTGTTGTGAAGCACCACAGAGTCGCAGTGCTTTCAGTTTTCATGTAAATCAACATATGAATGAATGACTTAAAGTTGTATCTGCACATTGAGCTTGGACAGAAAAACAATTACACAAAAGCAACTTAGCATCACACCATTTGCAATGCAAGTCCACTGATTTTAACAGGTGTGTTCAACTTGCCATGTTGCTCTCTTGCATAGACAATGTTACAGCATATCAACTGTAACTGAATATTATGTCATAATATAATCTCTTGACAAGTTCTGCATTCTGTGACGCTTTGCTTTTTTTTTTTTCAGTTCACAATCTGGCATGATGTTCTGTTACAGTTACGTGTAGTGTACTGTTAAACATTAAGTGTGACACAACTGTGTATGTAAGTGTGAGACCTACATATTCATATGGATGGGTATGGCATGTGCTTCCTACAGTCAGGCTCGAGGTGAATAAGAAAAAGAAATGTGGCAGGCACACAGTGATGTGTTCATAAGAGCTTAGTAACTAAGGTTTTGATTCCAAAGTCCTATTACACAAATGTCTGTTTTGTGTATTGATTGATCGCATACACTTGGGGAAAATCTGTCTAAAATGAGAGGTTTGATATTTTTGTTTTAGCATTTCCCGGCATCATGTTTCTAGAAAATGTAAATGAAGTATCTTTACGTGGACTGTGCAAGCAAAAAAGCAAAACAATTTGTTCTCTGCCAGTGCTTTTCTTGTGGAGTTTAGAGTTTTCAAAGTGGCACAACATCTAAATGAGGCTTCACATTTGCTCTATCAAACTGAATAAACCCTCTTCGTCAACAATTTGAATGCCCATTGCAATGAAAGTGCAAACTACTGGGAGTAGATATTGTAATTAGTCAACCTCCCACTTAGACTTTGGGAAACATTTAATGTTACTTGAATTGGTGCTGTTTTAGTGCATTCTATCTTTATGCTGTGGAAGGCTTTGTTTTGAAAATTTAAATAAAACATTATTGTTACATATTGTTTTCCTTTTAAAATAAGGAACTAAATGCATTTTAACAGGAAGTATATATCATTTCAGCAATTTCAAAATCTGAGATTAATCATGATTAACTATATATAACAAAAAAATGCGATTAAACGTGATTCAATATTTTAATCGACTGACGGCATTAGTACAGGGTATCCGCGGGTCCATAAAGTTTTACTTTTTAATTTTTATGGCCATAGTCAAAATACAACATGTCTTAAATTTACCATACGGAGGAATTACAATTTGGGGCGTGAATATAGTAGGTGCTTAAAACAGCAAACTTGTGTTTAATGAGCTGTTAATAACTATGGTAGCTGACCTGCATGCTAACAGATCTGTTTGAGATAGGATGCACTGAGGTGGATTATTGGATGAAGTAATCAAATACCAAACAATGCCGAAGTGTAAGTTCACCAAAAAGAGGCTGAAAATAATGAGTTCCCTGACTGATTAAAAACCAAGGAGCTCTAAAATGGTTAAAACCAGTTAACATTATGTAATCAGGTTCTGAAATTTGTCGCAGGTATTGTGCACAATTTTTATTAGTGCCACATGTTCAACGTTCATGTCAACGTTCAAACACTTTTATTCACATTAACATGTATTTGTGAATTGGTAAACTTATCGAAACCGATAAATCAAATCATAAACTTGTATCAAACTGTAATTACAGAATCTGCATTAAATCAGCTCTTCTGCTTCTGAGTTTTGTGTGAGAGTGCACAGTGAGGACGCACATTTTTACAGAACTTAAGATGTTACAGATGTAAAAACATTCATAAACCTGTAAATCTGACATTCAAATGCCATTATACCATGTCTCTAAGATAGTGATGTAATAAACTATTCCTTTGGTCTATAAGCAACAAAGCTGTCAACAATGTAACTTGCAAGTGTGCGAGACCCTCTCACACACAGACACCCGTGCAATGCCAGCTGTTTGCATTCTGTGCCTCAAATATTTTCACAGCCTGTTGTCTTTGTCTGCATCCCAACACTCCAGCTGCACATTGCACATCATGTCTTCCTTTTCTTGCTTATATTCTATCTAACTGTCTTCAGTTTCACTCTTTTTTTTCCCCATTCCTTCTCTGTATCTCTATGTTTCTCCTGCCTCATTAAGTATGGGAGTTTTGATTATTAACAGAAAGCAATATATTTGAACAGTGTGATAAAAAAGGGTTTCTCAATGTTTTTTTTTTTATCATAATGGATCACAAAATATTTCGTCAGCCACCTAAGAAGACAAAAACATTCAGGTAGTCTTATATTTGGAAAATATTACATACCTAGTTATTATATAACTGGATAGTAGTACATATGCCTTCAACCATTGTGATCTTTGACTGACAGTCAAGTCAGCCCTGGACATATATTTGTAGTTTCATTTTATTTAAATTGTATTTTTTTCATCCCCTTTTCTCCCAATTTGGAATGTCCAATTCCCACTACTTAGTAGATCCTCTTAGTGGCACGGTTACTCACCTCAATCCAGGTGGTGGAGGACAAGTTCCAGTCGCCTCCGCTTCTGAGACAATACACACATCTTATCACATGGCTCGCTGTGCATGACAGTGGGGAGACTCACAGCTACTCTCCGTGATCCATGCAAAATTTACCACATGCCCCATTGAGAGCGAGAACCCCTAATCACGACCACGAGGAGGTTACCCCATGTGACTCTACCCTCTCTAGCAACTGGGCCAATTTGGTTGCTTAGGAGTCACTCAGTACGCCCTGGATTTGAACGTGTGACTCCAGGGGTGGTAGTCAGCGTCAGTACTCGCTGAGCTACCCAGGCCCCCCCATAGATTTGTAGTTTAAAATCTATCAGTTCTATTCATTGCTGTAACAATGCTTTCAAGTAGAGGAAAATGTGTTAAATGTCAGTCTTAAAGGGATCCAGACTTCTTGATTGAGTCCAAAAAGAGGCCAAATCTAATTGACTAAATTGCAGCTGTAGAAATTGAATGGAAGTTTTTCCACTAGTTGTCCATTGCAGGTCAACGTGGTGCTCAGTATCTGGATGGCTTGTGTGTCAGATGTCTGAAAGTGTAGTGCCAATCCATAATATTTGCACATCTGACATGACAGTTTCAGATTGTATCTAATAATTCAGTTTGATGCTCACACTCAATCACCTCAAACATGGTAGAATGCAGGTAGCCGTGGGCTTTGAGAATGTGCAAGCATCAAAGATTTTTAATACACATCATTAAATGCTATGACCAAAACATGTTATATGGATGTAATGTCGTGTAAATTGTTACCCTAGAACCCACCAGTCAATGGAAACAAATGTCACAGTGGACAACTTCATGATCAACATTTTTAAATTTTAGGACAGTAATATTGCTCATAGCATGCAAATTTAAGATTTACATATACTGAGCCAAGCATTTTCATGTCCATTAAATCATAGAATGAATTCCAGAAAACTTGTTTTAACATAAAACAAAAAGAAAAAGAAAAGATTGCCAGTTAGTTGTTTCAACATCATAGGCCTCACAGGTTCAGAAACCTGTCATCTTCCCTCAGTTCAGAAACACTGGAATGGACAGCAGCAATTAACTAATCTGACCACCAAAGAAAACAATCTTAACCTGAATGCACAAGGCAAATGAAAATGTAAAAATGGCAGTCTGCAGGTTACGGTTGGTGAGTCGCCGGTTTTTCCTGTGTGTTTGTTTTCATTTTTCCCTTGTGTGTTTCCATATGTCGCTGATTAGTTGTATCACCGTTGCCATGACTACTCTAGCGCTTCAGATGGGTGGCT
Source organism: Xyrauchen texanus (assembly GCF_025860055.1). Lineage (NCBI taxonomy): Eukaryota > Metazoa > Chordata > Actinopteri > Cypriniformes > Catostomidae > Xyrauchen > Xyrauchen texanus. The sequence continues at coordinate 27,991,158 of NC_068287.1, forward strand.
GATTAGCTACAGCTGTTGTTCATTTTCCCTACTCTATTTTAACCCTGCTGTTTGTCAGTTTCGTTGCCAGATTATTGTGTTGTGTCTCTGTACCTCACGTCCTCTAGCCTTGGTCTGCCTGTCTTTGCTTTGTTGTGTGTTTCCCTCCAGTGCCAGTCTGCCAGTTGGTCTGTCTTCGCCAGTTCAAGTGGATTACTCTTCGCTTTGCTCTGCTCACCCACGCTACGCCAGTGGTTCCATCCTTCCCTCTCTTCTCTCACCTCCGGTTAAATGCATAGTATCCTCACATCCCATTCACCGGCCAAGCTCTGCTTTATTGTCTCTCTTCAACCCCACTGCAGTCGATGGCCATTGAGCTCATAAAATCTACCTGTCTTGATTATTGACTGTCTTGATTATTGCCTGTGTAAATATACTGACTGTTGGGTCCTTTATTGTTTCCATTGACAGAATAATCTGGCCACTCATGAATCCAGCAGAGGACACTGTTCTTCGTGCTGCTCTCTCACAACAAGGAGCGCTGCTAGGGTGCCAACAAGAACAGATAAATTCCATCAATTAGGCCTTGAAGAATGGTGGCTTCTTAGTTGGTTGAGCTAACATCCATGGTTCAACAGCTTCGCCTGACTCCTAACACCGATCCCACTCCTCCTACCTTTGAGCGTCCTAGTGTTTCTCTGGCAGTGCCCCATATTTTGCAAAAACCTGAGCCCCTTATGAATTTTCCTGAGCCCTTCTCTGGGGAGGATGGTTCCTGCAGAGCATTTCTCTCCCAGTGCTTGATGTTCTTCTTGCTGCAGCCATCATACTTCCCTACTGAAGCTTCAAGAGTGGCGCTTGTCTTCACACTCCTCACTGGTAAGTCCACCAAGTAAGTGATTGGGCACCGCCATGTGGGATAATCGCCATGCATGTGTGAATTCCGCAAGGTGTTTGACCACTCCTACCGGAGCGGAAACTCCTCTAGAGCCCTCTCGGATCTTCGTCAGGGAGCTCGGTCGCTTTGGCAGCTTCCTGCGGATGGAACAACAATTCTCCGTGGGATCAGTTTCTGCATAGGCTCTTGGATTATATCCTTGATGAGATTTTCGCATTGGACCTCCCCACATGCTTCGACTTGATAAACCTGGCCATCCATATAGATAAACAGCTCGATCTTCGCAGTCACCTCTCCATTCAGATGTCAGTCATCTCTCCATTCTCCTGGACTATGGCATGCCAGCCATTTCCATACTGTCCTCTGGGTCATCAGAGCATTCGTCTGAGATCGAGCTCATGCGGGTCGGGAGGATACGCCTCCCTCCTGAGAAACAATGCCGCCTCAACTGGGGTTTTCACCCTGGCCATATTTCTGCTACGTGTCCAGTGAAAGCCACTGCTCACCAGTAGAGAAGTTGTTACTGGGAAGCACTACACCTTTGAGTAATTAATCCCCAGGACTTCCGAATCTCCTCCCGGCTTGACTGCAGTGGGGTAAATCAAGTCATGAGCATTCAGCTCTGGTCGACTCTGGGGCTGATGGGAATTTATGGATATTGAACTAGCCACCAACTGGAATGTTCCCACCGTGTCCATGGAGGAGCCTATCACCGCTCGCACCATCAGTGGGACCCCCCTCTCTCTGGTCACCCATGTCACTCTGCCCCTCATCCTCATGTCTGGAAACCATTCAGAAAGCAACGCCTTCTTCCTCCTTCAACCTCCTTCCCAGTCATGCTTGGACAACCTTGGCTGGTAATCCACAAGCCACATATTGATTGGTCCACAAACTCTGTGCTGGCCTGGAGCAATTTGTGTTTGTCTAATTGTCTGTCTTCTGCTGTCTCCCCTGTTGAGTCTTCTTCTGTGTCACAGGATGAGCCGGTGGTATTGTCTGGAGTACCGGCGGCCTACCATGAACTGTGGGCAGTGTTCAATTTGTCCCGCGCTGCTTTCCTCCCTCCTCACCGCCCATATGACTGTGTGATCGACCTACTTCCGGGTTCTTTTCCGCCTCGAGGCCGGCTTTATTCGCTTTCTGCACCAGAGAGGGAGGCCATGGAAAGATATATTAAAGAGTCTTTAGCAGCCGGTATCATCCATCCTTCCTCTTCACCGGCAGGGGCAGGGTTCTTCTTTATGAAGAAGAAAGATGGTTTGCTCAGACATTGCATTGATTATCGGGGGCTGAATGACATCATGATAAAGAATCATTATCCTTTGCCATTAATGATAAGCCAATTAATAAGATACACACTTTTTCTCTTTACACTATCTATCATATTCATAATATATCATAAAATATATTCTAATCAAAATATCACTGCCTGATACACAGATTTCACAAATTTTCCAGGATTTTAGTAGAGTAATTTTGGACAAGAGAGCAATGGAAAGATGTACAGTAAAAATTTGGGATATATTTTGCTCTGTTCTAGGGATGCTCCGATACCGAGCTTATGTACTTGTAATGCTCTGCTCAATGAAAATGCTCTGATACCAAAAACTGATACCATCTGACGCACAAATGTCATTACGTAAACATTGAGCGCACAGATTAATATCACGTCAAATCCTAGTGAGATTATTTAACTGCAAAAGCTGCGATTTAATGAGATAAAGATTGTTTGCACAATCAGCATTTTAAATGTGAGTGCTTGTGAATGTGTGCAGCCAGTGTTGTGCTGACTGAGAGACACCAACTGCTCATACCTTTAGAGATCCTTGGCTCATACATGGAAAACACCATTATGAGCATTGCATGCTCTGTTTGTAGCAAGCAATAATTCACTTTTTATCATGAGTCATATACAGACTACATATTTATTTATTTATATAGTAGCCTTTTGCGGTTTAATAATTACCATGATTTATGTAGCGACCGGCTTTTCCTGATTGCGAATCTGCCATTTTTACGTCAGAGCACTTCAAAATAAAAGCTCCGCTAAAATAAAAGCTAAATTTAAATGAAAAAAGTATAACAGAAATAGATCACTACTGTATAGTTATGTAATATTCACTGTTATACTACAACTACTACTACTACTAATAATATATCAGTAGTAACTGTGTTATTTTTAAGCAATATCTCACATATTTGATGCTCTATTAGGCAGCACTTTATTTTATAAAAATAACTCCAATGTTTTATTTAGGATTGTGCCGTGAGGTTCTGTATAAAATCACTTCATTTGATAAAAATAATACAGTTCATGTTGAAAATTTATTTTTATACTTTCATTTGATTCAAGTTTTAATTTATTTATCTAAACAACATTTTGGTGATAAAATTTAAATAAACTGCTGATATTGTAAGAAAGAAAAAAGAAACCCTGACAAAATTACATACCTCGGGTCATTGTTTTTGCCATTTTTTGTGTTACACTATTTTTAAGAGAGAGATTGAGGAATACAAAAGAACTGTGGGAACAACTCTAAAAATGGATGAGGTACATGGGGTGGAATGAGGTCCAGGGTCACTAAAGACCCAAGGTATGCGTTTAAGTGTTAATTGCTTTAAATTAATAACATAAATAAATACACAGGATATATTACATACATTTACATACTGTATATAAAGTACATTTAGTATATTATGTCATCATACTCTAGTGTTGATGCCACTGCAGGGTACGATTTTTTTCAAGAGAAGTGAACTTCAACAGTTATCACCTACTAGTAGTGTAGAGAACACTGCATAGTGACCTTGTGAATTGGAACACAACTTGCATTGCTCCTCCACCCCTGTATTGGAAGTTCTCAACAGGTCTACCCATAGGATATACATACGCATCTGCACACCTGCAAGCCGCCAACCTTCTTGCTCTTATGTGTGATGGGGTCTGGCCTCAGGCTGATGTCAGAAGAGTTCTACTTTGACATCTAAATCACAGGCACTTAGTTGTTCACTACCACTGCCAAGTGCAGAACCAGAGAGATGAGGAGGAACCGGGGAAGTTTCCTGCTCTTCGGGTTCTAATTGTTCCCCTGAGGGAAAGCTGTAGCATTTGTGTAGTGAGGATATCGATGTTGCGACACTCATTAGAACCTCGCAGTCTAGTGCTCAGCCGTCAGGCCAGGGGAACATGTCCGATTTGGATTGGTTAATTTGATCTGAAATCTGAGACACGGCAGAGGAGGGGAAGCTGTATTTATAGATTTTGCAGAGTGGGCTAAGATGCTGGAAGGAAGCCCGGGATGGCAGAGGAGAGGGGGGCTGTCGAGATGAAAGGAAGATGGGAAGAGTGTGATATGCAGACATTAGTTCGAGAAGACAGTATTAGTGGTGATCTCTGACAGTTTACACTATATTTGTGTTTGTGTGTGTGCAAAGAGCTTGTCCTGTGCTTTTTCACTCTCATTCACTTGTTTTTCTTACCTCCCTGCTTCTTCCTTCACTGCATATTTTTTTTTTCTCAGGTTTCTTCATAACCCTGCTCAGTTTATGGGTGGGAATCATAAAGGAGCTGGTAATAAGATATTAAGCTATATTGATATCTAGGTCATGATTAAAGAGGGAACGTTACTGATTATATTTTATGTTTAAGTATTCGATAAACAATATGCATAATTAAGATGATTTATTCTTGCTTTTAAACACAATGAAAACTTAATAATTCATCACTGACATCTTTTCTGAGACCAATATTGCACATAGACAAAAAACTAAAAATTTTAACTTAAGCCGTTTCAACTTAAATCTTTTGGGACTTTAGGACTGCACAACTTGTCTTGAGTTTATCTTTGTTTTGGGCTTTGTTTAACTTTGATATTAAAGAACCAATAACTGGTTATACCTTTTGCATAGAGGGGTCCAAAAGTGGATTGGGTGATACTGTGTAATGTGTGGTTTCATTACACAGTGCATAACAACTGTTAAAATTAATGCACAGATTAATATAAAATTATATTAATTGTATACTCTTAAATATTTATACACTGTGCATTATATCAAACATTCAGAAAAATAATTGGGGTTAATGTTTCAGAAAACATTATTCTCATCACATATGACTTGTGTCATATTTCATGTTTTCTAAATTCATACAAAGTTTTGTGTGGGTAACAAACCTACAGACTGAAATTGCACATGCTGTCAGCCACTGACTGTGTCTTGTGAGACACAAAGTTTTATTCCTGCAGGGGGGTGCTTGACGCTCTGAAATAGGGATGCCTTTAGGATTCGGTTTTCAATCTCAGAATGTTTTATATCCCTTTGTAGACAGTTTACACTGGATATGTATTTTTAATAAAAACTGATAATTGCATTCATGCCTGTGAATGGAAGTCCATCTCATCATTATCTATAAAAGCATTTTTAAAAATCCTCATCCAGCTATAATAAACTGTGATTGGCCCATCCGTGTCAGAGCTAAGAAAAGTAACAGATACCAGGTGACACCAGCATCTTCTAGAGGAGGATTGCGTGACGCTAGTTGGGTGATACCAACTCGTACAATGAAGGGGTGACTTCAGTTTTCTGATTATAAGTAATTGCGAGATATCTCATACTAAATTATTTTCCGCATTGATAAAAAAAACATATAAACAAGGACAGTTAATATATAAAAATATTTAAACAAGGAGCAGCTGCATCACTGCCTGGTTTGGGACTTGCACCGTTTCGGACTGCAAAGCCCTGCAGAGGATAGTGAGGACAGCTGGGAAGATCATCGGGGTCTCTCTTCCCTCCATCAAAGACATTTACAAAAAACACTGCAGCCGCAAAGCAACCAGCATTGTGGACGACCCCACACACCCCTCACACAAACTCTTCATCCTACTGCCATCTGGCAATAGGTACCGAAGCATTTGGGCCCTCACGGCCAGACTGTGTAACAGCTTCTTCCCCCAAGCCATCAGACTCCTCAATACTCAGAGGCTGGACTGACACACACACACGTGTCCTGAGTTGCACTTTAATTATTGTCACTTTATACCTGGCTGCTACCTCAATAACTGCTATGTGCATAGAACACTCATCTCATAGTATGTTATGTTTGCATTTGGCATTTTTAGAAACTGTCATCTTTTTGCACTACTGTGTACTGGTCGGCGCTGCAATGTCTCTCACTGTGCCCATTGTCCTGTTAATTTTTTGTAATTTATTGTACTGTCCCATACTTTTTGCACACGTTTGCACGTGCACTTTATATAAGTATGTTATTTAGTCTGTGTAGTCTCATGTGGTTCTGTGTTTGTCCTTTATGTAGCACCATGTTCCTGGAGGAACGTTGTCTCATTGCACTGTGTACTGTACTAACTGTATATGGTTGAACGACAATAAAAACCACTTGACTTGACTTGACAGATACATGATTGGGGGACAAATCACCCTCTTTACAGCATTGGGGTTGGGTTATAGTTATAACAGTGGGTTATATCATCCATCAGCACTGGGCTTTGATGCTTTAATTGTATTCTTAGCTTGCTCTTCGAGTTTGGTTTTGGTTTGATTAAAAAGAAATAGGTAATTTAGTGGGTGTTGACCAAATGCTATAGTATGTTTTGTGTTTTCATAGACTAGCTCTGAGTTGTAGACTCTCATTTATTTATTTTTTAAATATGAAAGTGAAAATTGTAAATTAAATTATGTATTATTTCATAGAGATTATCAATACTGTTTTGTGAGGTAAAACATCACAACACCGATAAATATTGTTATTTTATCCCCCACCGCTATTGCAGTTGCACTAAAAGTTTTTCACTGATATTTCATCTCTTTTTTTCTTTTTCTAAAGTTGTTTGCGTGAGTATGAGGAATGGTCAGCAGCACCTTATTTTGTGTTTATGTCTGAGCAGAGTGAGATTGAATCTAATGACATGTGAGTTATTGCTACCCTGCCATCTCAATGTCACTTCCTCTGAAAGCCTGGAGACATCTAAAGTGACAGATTGTAACGAATGAGGTCGGAGTCAGACAAGGGATGAGGATCCAAATGCGGGTTTATTTGATTGAAGGAAACAAACAGGCATGAATAAACAAAACTACCACGATGGGCAAATGAAAACAAAACACAGGAACTGGAACACGGGAACACAGGCATGGAATAAACAAAACCACCACGATGGGCAAATGAAAACCAAACACGAAAACACAGGAACTGGAACACAGGCATGGGAGCGAGCACAAACTACGTACAACAGCATTCAACAACAGACAAGGACTAAACCAAAAACCAGGATATAAATACAAAAACATGGGAAAAAGGGGCCAATGAACAAACAGAACACAAACTAGGTGACAAGGTGATTAACAGAAACCAAAGGCAAATTAACAAGGGCAGGTGAAAACAATGAACAGTGAACACGAGGGAAAACAAGACTATGGAGGTACAAGGGTGACAAAAGTGAAAACTAAAGGAATAACAAAAGTGACAAAATTACAAACAAAGGGCAACAGTGAGACAAGACAGGGTAACCGTTACATAGCCCCCCCCCCCTCAAGGATCGGATACCAGACGATCAACAAAACAAAAAAACAGGAAGAACAACTGACAAATGACAGGGGGCACAAAGGGCAGACCGGCAGTCCAGGGGGCGACGAGGGGCAGGCAGGCAGTCCAGGGAGCAACGAGGGACGGACAGGCAGGCCAAGGGGGGCACAAGGGACACGGAGACAGACAAAGGAGGGCGAGAGGGCAGATTAGCAGTCTCTGGGGGTGTGTGCTGGGAACCAGGTCGGGTGGCCTGGGAGATGGCCGCAGAGCAGGGGCCGGTTCGGGGGGCCTGGGAGGTGGCCACAGGACAGAGGCCGATTTGGATGGCCTGGGAGCTGGCCACAAGGCAAGGGCCGGTTCAGGGGACCTGGGAGGTGGCCATCGGACAGGGACAGGTCCAGGAGGCCTGGGAGGCAACCTCAGGACAGGGGCAGGTCCCGGAGGCGGAGCTGAGAGGGGCTCTGGAGACAAAGCTGTGGGAGGTTCTGGAGGCCCAGGAGGTGGAGCCAAGGGAGGCGGACCCATGGAAAGCTCTGGAGGAGCAGGAGGCAGAGCTGGGGGAGGCTCTGGGGGCTCAGGAGGCGGAGCTGAGGGAGGCTCTGGGGGCTCAGGAGGTGGGGCTGAGGGAGGCTCAGGAGGCGGGGCTGAGGGAGGCTCAGGAGGCGGGGCTGAGGGAGGCTCTGGGGGCTCAGGAGGTGGGGCTGAGGGAGGCTCAGGAGGCGGGGCTGAGGGAGGCTCAGGAGGCGGAGCTGAGGGAGGCTCTGGGGGCTCAGGAGGTGGGGCTGAGGGAGGCTCAGGAGGCGGGGCTGAGGGAGGCTCAGGAGGCGGGGCTGAGGGAGGCTCTGGAGGCTCAGAGGAAGGCTCAGGAGACGGAGCAGAGGAAGGCCTAGGAGGTGGAGCCGAGGATGTCTCAGGAGGTGGAGCCGAGGGCGGTGGCGCCGTAGCAGTTCTAGAGGTGGAGGCCTGGAAGGCTCCGGGGACGGAGCCGAGGAAGGCTCAGGAGACGGAGCCGAGGAAGGCTCTGGAGGCGGAGCCGCAGGAGGCTCTGGAGGCGGCGCCGCAGGAGGCTCTGGAGGCGGCGCCGCAGGAGGCTCGGGGAGAAGAGCCCTAGGAGGCTTGGGAGGCGGAGCCGTAGGAGACTCGGGAGGCGGAGCCATAGGAGGCTCGGGAAGCTCTGAGGGCGGAGCCGTCGAAGGCTCGGGTGGCTCAAGAGGCGGAGCCCTGGAAGGCCGAGAGGTGGAGCCCTGGAAGGCTCGAGAGGCTTGAGGGGCGGTGCCCTGGAAGGCTTGAGAGGTTTGAGGGGCGGAGCCCTGGGAGGCTCGAGAGGCGGAGCCCTGGGAGGCTCGAGAGGCTTGAGGGGCGGAGCCCTGTAAGGCTGAAGAGGCTTGAGGGGCAGAGCCCTGGAAAGCTCGGAGGGCGGAGCTCTGGAAGGCTCGAGAGGCTTGAGAGGCGGAGCCCCAGGAGGCTCGGGAGGAGGAGCTCTGGAAAGCTCGGGAGGCTTGAGAGACGGAGCCCTGGAAGACTCGAGAGACGGAGCCCTGGGAGGCTCGAGAGGCTTGAGGGGCGGAGCCCAGGTAGGCTCGAGAGGCTTGAGGGGCGGAGCCCAGGTAGGCTTGAGGGGCGGAGCCCTGGAAGGCTCGAGAGGTGGAGCTCTGGGAAGCTCGGAGGGCGGAGCTCTGGAAAGCTCGGGAGGCTTGAGAGACGGAGCCCTGGAAGACTCGAGAGACTTGAGAGGCGGAGCCCTGTGAGGCTCGAGAGGCTTGAGGAGCGGAGCCCTGGTAGGCTCGAGAGGCTTGAGGAGCGGAGCCCTGGAAGGCTCGGGAGGCTTGAGGGGCGGAGCTCTGGGAAGCTCGGGAGGCTTGAGGGGCGGAGCTCTGGGAAGCTCGGAGGGCGGAGCTCTGGAAAGCTTGGAGGGCGGAGCTCTGGAAAGCTCAGGAAGCTCGGAAGGCGGGGCTCTGGAAAGCCCAGGAGGCGGAGCTCTGGAGAGCTCAGAAGGCGGAGCTCTGGAAAGCTCGGGAAACTCGGAAGGCAGAGCTCTGGAAAGCTCGGGAAACTCGGAAGGCGGAGCTCTGGAAAGCTCGGGAGGAGGAGCCCTAGAAGACTCGAGAGACTTGGGAGGCGGAGCCCTGGAAGACTCGGGAGGAGGAGCCCTGGAAGGCTCGAGAGGTGCTGGCTCTAGGATGGGCACGACCACTGGCGCTGGCTCTTGGACGGACCTGGCTACTGGCACTGGCTCTTGGACGGTCATGGCTACTGGCGCTGGCTCTTGGACGGTCATGGCTACTGGCGCTGGCTCTTGGGTGGTCATAGCTACTGGCGCTGGCTCAGGGACGGTCACGGCCACTGGCGCTGGCTCAGGGACGGTCACGGCCACTGGCGCTGGCTCAGGGACGGTCGAGGCTACAGGCGCTGGCTCAGGGACGGTCGAGGCTACAGGCGCTGGCTCAGGGACGGTCGAGGCTACAGGCGCTGGCTCAGGGACGGTCGAGGCTACAGGCGCTGGCTCAGGGACGGTCGAGGCTACAGGCGCTGGCTCAGGGACGGTCGAGGCTACAGGCGCTGGCTCAGGGACGGTCGAGGCTACAGGCGCTGGCTCAGGGACGGTCGAGGCTACAGGCGCTGGCTCAGGGACGGTCGAGGCTACAGGCGCTGGCTCAGGGACGGTCGAGGCTACAGGCACTGGCTCACGGACGTCTGAGGCTACAGGCACTGGCTCACTGACGTCTGAGGCTACAGGCACTGGCTCACTGACGTCTGAGGCTACAGGCACTGGCTCGGGGACGGTCGAGGGCTCAGGCTCGCTCACAGTGACATGCGAGGGCTCTAGCTCGCTCACCGTGGCTGACGAGGACTCAGGCTCGCTCAGTGACATGCGTGGGCTTTAGCTCGCTCACCGTGACATGCGTGGGCTTTGGCTCGCAGACCGGGGCTGGCGCGGGCCGGGAGGTGGAAGCCCGTCTTCTCTCCCTCCTCCGGGCAGACGAAGTGGGCCGCGCTGGCTCATGGAAGGCGACTGGCGACGCTGGAACGCTGTTCCTGGTCGGCGTGACTTCAGGCTCGCTGGCCATGGCAGGCGTAGGCTCTGGCTTGCAGACCGGGGTAGGCGTGACAGGAGGAGCCCGGACGGCTGAAGGGTCTCCACAGTGGGTGGAGAGGTAGGGTCCTTCTCGGCGAAGCCCACGGTGTACGGCGAGCCGCAGACCAGTAAGGTCGCCTCTAGGAAGTCGTGGAGAGTCCAATCATGCGTAGCCGGCAGCAAACGCTCCCTGAGCGAATCGTGTAAAGTGTCCCGAAGAAAACCACCAGGGCTGAGTCCGGGAAGTCCGTGAACTTCGCCAGCGCGAGGAAGTCGCTGATGTGGTCTTCAACAGGGCGGTCCTCTTGTTTGAGGCTGAGCAACCGGTAGTTGGCCTGAATAACCGCTGGATCCATTGTGTGGTCTGTCGTTCTGTAACCAATGAGGTCGGAGTCAGACAAGGGATGAGGATCCAAATGTGGGTTTATTTGATTGAAGGAAACAAACAGGCATGAATAAACAAAACTACCACGATGGGCAAATGAAAACAAAACACGAAAACACAGGAACTGGAACACGGGAACACAGGCATGGAATAAACAAAACCACCACGATGGGCAAATGAAAACCAAACACGAAAACACAGGAACGGGAACACAGGCATGGGAGCGAGCACAAACTACGTACAACAGCATTCAACGACAGACAAGGACTAAACCAAAAACCAGGATATAAATACAAAAACATGGGAAAAAGGGGCCAATGAACAAACAGAACACAAACTAGGTGACAAGGTGATTAACAGAAACCAAAGGCAAATTAACAAGGGCAGGTGAAAACAATGAACAGTGAACACGAGGGAAAACAAGACTATGGAGGTACAAGGGTGACAAAAGTGAAAACTAAGGAATAACAAAAGTGACAAAATTACAAACAAAGGGCAACAGTGAGACAAGACAGGGTAACCGTTACACAGATAGAGATCTGAGATGATCACAAACACAGACGGCACTATAAAGATCTTTTCAGCCTGCTCTCCCCGGTTCTTGCGTGACTTGCCAAGGCAGAAATGGAGTGGCAGTGCCCATCATCCAAACAGTGCTCTTTCATTCTTTTAATCTCTGTTCTTTTCTGTCTTCACCAGTCTGCACTTTGTGCATTTATAACTGCTTTCTCTGGTCAGCATAGCCCAATGTCTTATTCAGCAAATGAGTCCCTATGGTTGATGTACTAGGGAACTCCATGAGGCTTCTTTACCTCATGTGCATCCTTTACTTGCTTTCTTCTTAAGAATAAGACTATTTAATCCTCAAACCTGAGTCATAAAGAGGGACACATGTTTTCAACTGCAGTGAAAGTAAGAAATTTAGGATAAAACCTTTTACTGACTCTGGAAAGTGATTATGCTGCTTGGGTTTATGTGTATAACTTGCTGTTAATTGGTAGTTAAACAAACAAACTGTATATAATTGATTGTTCAGAAGAGGAAGAGGATTAGGGCCAAGCAATAATAAAAAATAAAACCATCTTGAGATTAAAGTCATTATAATGCGAGATTAAACTTGTTAAATTTCTAGAAAAAAGTCGAAATACAATCTTGAGAATAAACTCATTAAATATTGAGATTAAAGTCATTATAATGCGAGAATAAAGTCGTTGTGTTTCGAGAAAAAACTCGTTAAGTTTAATCTCGCATTATAATGACTTTATTCTCGATATTTAATGAGTTTATTCTCAAGATTGTATTTCGACTTTTTTCTCGAAATTTAACGAGTTTAATATCGCATTATAATGACTTTATTCTCGATATTTAATGAGTTTATTCTCAAGATTATATTTCGACATTTTTCTCAAAATTTAACAAGTTTAATCTCGCATTATAATGACTTTAATCTCGATATTTAATGAGTTTATTCTCAAGATTGTATTTAGACTTTTTTCTCGAAATTTAACGAGTTTAATCTCGCATTATAATGACTTTAATCTCGAGATGGTTTTATTTTTTTATTATTGCTTGGCCCTAATCCTCTTCTGTAGCTACTAATACCAGTGAATTGTAAATAAAAAATATTGCATCTAGAAAAATACTATCAATTAATGTATTATTTCTGACAGAATGGTTGATCAATAAATGTTACTACTGACTTTACAGAGTTCTGTCAACTCTGTTCAGCCTTGCTCTTTGACATGAAATTTCCAGCAGCTTGTCTATAAAGCCTTCAATCTCTGATCCTTTAAATTTTAAATCAAATTTGACATTTTTCTAGTCAGGAATGGCTAGAGAATTCCAACACTTTGTGGAGTTAAAATAAATGACCAAAATAATAGTTTTTAGTTAAAATTGATCACAATTATCAGTCAGACTGATCTTTAACCAAAATCGGTCTGTGCTTACCGAAATTTGAAACTGCCCCCAATTGCCAAAGTGGTAAGTGTCATTGGGTGTATGGGCATGTCTGAGCTCCATTTTCCATGTGTAATGTCCACAGAGAGGCACTAAAAGTGAGATGTGAAGCGAGTTGTTTCCAGCTGTACTACAGTAATGAGAAATGCATATTTGATTAACTGTACCCCCCAAACCTAAACCTATCCATCAGTGGTGTAAATATGTAATGCTAGAGGGTAAATGCAACCTACGAATCGCACTCGGCACTGATTATGGGAACACGGTTAGGTTCTGTTTACAACATGAGATCTGAACCCGGGTCTCCCATGCTACTAATGCAACTGGCTTACGGTTGCACCACAAGGGAAGGATAACATACTCGAGCAGATGCAAAAATGTCTGATAGGAGGTGGCACTTGTCAGTGAGTCGGCATAAACAACATGCCAATTTCTTGTGTGATAATGTTGCATTGGTAGGGACAATTAAATGATTTATTTAGATTAAAAATACATTTTCCATACTGTCCAACCTCAAAACTATGCCTTTGATTGTTTTATTCCAAAGCAATTAAAACTATTTGCCAGGATAGTCCTCCCCCTGATCAACCTAAACACCTTCCTCAAGAGCACAACAAAAGGTAAACGTGAACCTCAGTATATGTGCAGTGTGTGCTGTCTCTGACAGTGATCAAATATGCAACTTTGTATGTTACCAATCCTGGTCTTTAAAGGCATATTTCACCCAAAAATGGTGAATTTGATCACCTTCATGTCATTCCAAACCAGTATAACTTTCTTCCATGGAACACATAAGGAGATGTAAGAAAAATTCATTCTCTTTTGTTGTATGGAACAACATGAGGGTGAGTAAATGATGACAGAAGGTACAGAAGGGATAAACTATCCATTTAACTATAAATCACTTGCCTCTATGTAAACAAGGAGTTTATTTTTTTTTACCATTCTTTTACCTTCCTACCACACACTCACTCACTGGCTTTGAGGTTCTGTCCTAATTAGTCCAAATGAAGATGAATGTCTGGCCTTCTCACCATTGATTGCCATTGATTAAACTCTCATCCCAATGCCCCCACCGGCCCAGGGCTCTTCTGCACCCTCTACATCATTTATATTCATCTTTACTGTTTCCCTTTCTATCACTTTTCCTAACTCTTTCTCTTTCTAAATGTACTGCTGTATTTGCACAGTATGCACAGTGGTGGGTGGAGGGATGGATAGAGTGGGAACTGAATTGCTACCAGCAGTTCAATTTGCTCCTAAAATTGCATAGAGGGAAACAGGCTGAATATATGCATCTTTGGGGGATTTGTAAATGTGTTCATGAATGTCTGTGTGTTAGTGGTGTGGTTTACCTGCATAAAAATAGGGTGAACCCTCAAATCATTTTGTCGCTATGTAGTTGGTGTGAATGTCTGGCAGTATTGTGTGGAGGAGATGGATGATGAAATATTAAAGCTTATCTCCTCCTGTTGACATTCAGAGTTAGTGGACTGGGGCTCCCTAAAGTAGCATAGCAGACATACAGAGCCAAAGGCCAGCAATGGATATACTTAGACAGAACGTGTGTGTGTGTGTGTGTGGACAAATGCAGTGCAAAATGAAAAGAGAGGTCACTCTGGAGGAAGTGATGCTATGAACTGATTTAGTGATAAAAAATGGACATATGAATGAAACTACATGACTTTGAGATTACAGAGGGACAAAATGGTAATCAAGGGATTAACATGGTAGACTGACTAACTTTCTAACTTACTAACTAATTATTTCTTTTGATAAGATTATGTAATTTGTTTGAACAAAACAAACAAATTCAGTCATTTTGATAATATCATGTGACTTGCTTGAATGAAGAAATGAACGAATTAGCGAACTAGCTAACTAACTCAAGAATTTTTATAAATTCATGTAAATTTGTTTGAAAAGATGAACAAATAAACTAATTCAATCATTTTGAGTAGATAATATAAATTGAACGAACAAAGCCCATTCAATAATTTTTTTATGAATTTAGTTTGAATTTATGAAATTACTAAGCAATCAAGCTAGCTAACTAATTAAAAAAAAATCATTACAGTTTTTGGAATGAACAAAAGGCCTAATTCAGTCATTTTGATTAGGTAATGTACATTGTTTAAATGAATGAATGATCGAATAAATGAGCGAGCTAACTAACTAACCCCAGGATCCCATTGACTAAAACACCTCTTAAATTTGACATAAATAGAGAGTTCATGGCAAATTTGCAGCAAACTTGCAAAAAATTTTGCAACTCAATAATGAGTGGCATATTTGTAGCAAATGCGTGGTAAGTTTGCGGCTATAGTTTGCCATAACGAACATTTTTTGTAAGGGAAGTCACACTGGGAATAAAAAAAATTAAAGTTAGCCATCCTTTCACACTTTTATTTCACCCTCATTTGTCACTATCCTTTGATACAGCATTGAAATATCCTTGGGCTAATGCAGCCTCTCCAGTATAAGGTTACGCTGAGCTTTTTTATTGGATGTGCAAGATGCTATGCTATGGTACATTATGTGGGGCTTTGTTCATCAGTCACAGAGAGCTCACAATTCCTGCTGCATACTATCTGCCTCAGTGACTTTATGCTAAAATGCACTTTGGCTTTGATTTGTCTTATTTAACCGTGAGCCTAGTGGCCTGACGTAAACTGGGGATACAATTTTTTCCAGGGCTTGGAGCTCCTGTCAAATCTTAGACCATTTGATTGTGTCTTTGCATGTGTGCATCGCCCAGAGGACCCTGAAGTTGTGGCTAGGTTACAGTCTCTCTCTCTCTTTCTCCCTTATCACCCTCTCTTCCATCTTTCTCTCTTTACCTCCTTATTTCTTTCTTTCTGTTTGACTTCCTCTCTTCCCATGCCACCTGCTCCCTGGTCCCAAGACCCTGTTGGCGACAGATTTGTCTTCTACTTGCCTCATGTAACCTGCTGTGAGAAAGAGTGGGAGTAAGGAGAGAAAAAGATAGATAGAGAGAGAGACAGACTGCAGGGGAAGAGAGAGAACATTGATATTCAGGGCTCATTAATAAGAATGGCCCTGTGACCCAGGGCCATTATATTGCATTTAGTTGTCTTTCTTTATTTTACTTATTACCTTTAATTTCTAAAATGATTTAGTCCAAGTAGGAGGGGCTTGGCCTTTTTAATGGAACTCTTCAGAGCTGTTTGTGGCTGGTTGAGTGAGTTGGAGTGTGGAGTTGAGTTTGTAGAGTGTGATTCTTGTGTTTTGGGTAAATTTTCTGGCATAGCCAAAACAACCTCATTGTAAATATTGTACATTATTTTGTACAGTTTACTTTTGCTAATATATATATATATATATATATATATATATATATATATATATATATATATATATATATATATATATATATATATAAATATATGGTTTTTTTTGTATGTATTTATATTCTTGGATTATTCATCTCTCACTGTAAATATCTTTGCACATCACTGGGACACCACCATTTTTGCACTCTTGTGGAATAAACACTCTGGAATTATATACCATCATCCCGTCACTTCCTTTTTATGCCACCAACTGCCGGTACATTTGTAAAATTAACCTATACAGGGGTTTTTAAACAGGTCCGGGGACCCCCAGGGGGATGCAAAGGGGTGCTGGGGGGTCTGTGGTACTTGTCATCAAAAAGTTAGAAAACCCTTTACCTAAAGGACCCCAGGCTCTGCCTAGATGGCTATTTAATGCCTGATGACATGCAGCAACATTGCTATTTTTTATATCTATTTTTATATCTAAAAACCATTACAATGTAGCTAACATAGATCTTTC